>NC_080193.1:107490882-107793912 GCF_030028045.1 Hippopotamus amphibius kiboko
CAAATATTAACAGGCATAAAGGGAGAAAATGATAACAATAATAGTACGGGACTTTAACACCCCACTTGCATCAATGGACAAATCATCCAGACAGAAAATCAATAAGGAAACAGTGGTCTTCAATGACACATTAGACCAGCTGGACTTAATAGACATCTACTGGACTTTACATCCCAAAACAGCAGAATATACATTCTTTTTAAGTGCATGTAGAATGTTCTCCAGGATAGATCATATGCTAGGCCACTGAACAAGTCTCAGCAAATTTAAGAGGACAGAAATTATATTAAGCATTTTTTTCTGGAAACAACAGTATGAAACTAGAAATCAACTACAGGAAGAAAAATGGGAAAAGCACAAACATGCAGAGACTACAAAACATGCTATTAAAATCAATGTAGACCTGTCGCCAAGCTCTCCCCCTTCCTGGCGCCCACCCCCGCAGGGGCTCTCCCGCGAGGGGGCATTCCCCATGGGGGCGCACCGGTGTGTCGCCAAAGGCAACCCTCAGGATGGGAAAAAATAGTTGCCTATGAAACAACGGACAAAGGATTAACCTCCAAAATATGCAAAAGGCTCATTCAGCTTAATACCAAAAAAGCAAATAACCCAATCCACAAATGGGTGGAAGACCTAAATAGACATTTCTCCAAAGAAGACATACAGATGGCCAACAAACACATGAAAAGATGCTCAACATCACTAATCATCAGAGAAATGCAAGTCAAAGCCACAATGAGGTATCACCTCACACTGATCAGAATGGCCATCATCACAAAATCTGGAAACAACAAATGTTGGAGAGGGTGGGGAGAAAAGGGAACTCTCCTGCACTGTTGGTGGGAATATAAGTTGGTACAGCCACTATGGAAAACAATTTGGAGGTTCCTTAAAAAACTACAAATAGAACTACCATATGATCCAGTAATCCCACTACCGGGCATATACCCAAAGAAAACCATAATCCCAAAAGAAACTTGTACCATAATGTTTATTGCAGCACTATTTACAATAGCCAGGACATGGAAGCAACCTAAATGCCATCAACAAATGAATGGAGCTATATGTAATGAGGTGGATAGACCTAGAGTCTGTCATACAGAGTGAAGTAAGTCAGAAAGAGAAAGACAAATATTGTATGCTAACTCACATATACGGAATCTAAAAATGGTACTGATGAACTCAGTGACAAGAATAAGGATGCAGATGCAGAGAATGGACTGGAGAACTCGAGGTATGGGAGGGGGCAGGGGGTGAAGGGGAAGCTGAGATGAAGCGAGAGAGTAGCACAGACATATATATAGTACCAACTGTAAAATAGATAGCCAGTGGGAAGTTGTTGTATAACAAAGGGTGTTCAACTCGAGGATGGAAGATGCCTTAGAGGACTGGGAGTGGGAGGATGGGGGGGACTCGAGGGATGGTGGGGGGGGAGTCGAGGGAGGGAGGGAATACAGGGATATGAGTATAAAAACAGATGATTGAATTTGGTGTACCCTCCCCCCCAAAAAAATAAATAAATAATAAATTAATTAAATTAAATTAAAAAAATAAAATAAAATCAATGTAGAGGTAAAGAAATCAAAGAGGAAATTAGAAAAATACCTTGACAAATGAAAACAAAAACACAACTTTCCAAAATCTATGAGATGCAGCAAAAACAGTCCTAAGAGGAAAGTTTATGACGATACAGGCCTACCTCAAGAAAAAAGAAAAATTTCAAATGAGCAACCTAACATATCATCTAAAGGAATCAGAAAAAGAACAAAGCCCAAACTCAACAAAAATAAGGAAGTAATAAAGATCAAAGGGGAAATAAATGAAAAGGAGACTTAAAAAAAACACCAATATAAAAGATCAATGAAACTAAGAACTGATTTTTTTAAAAGATAAATAAAATCAATCAGCCTTCAGCCAGGCTCTTTAAGAAAAAAAGACCAAGGACACAAATAAAATGAGAACTGAAAGAGGACAAATTACAACAGATATCACAGAGATACAAAAAAATCTTAAGAGACTACTAGGAAAGGTATATACCAACAAACTGGACAACCTAGAAGAAATGGATAAATTTCTAGAAACATACAATCTTCTAATACTGAATGAGGAAGAAATAGATAATCTGAAGACTGATCACTAGTAGTGAAATTGAATTAGTAATCAAAAAACTCCCAGCAAACAAAAGTCCAGGACCTGACAGCTTCACAGAGTAATTCTATCAATACCAAACATATAAAGAAGAGCTGATACCTATCCTTCTCAAACTACTCCAAAAAACTGAAGAGCAGAGAACACTCCCAAATTCATTTCATGAGCTCACCATTACCCTGATACCGAAATCAGACAAGGACACAACAAAAAAACAAAATTACAGGCCAACATCTCTGATGAATATAGTTGCAAAAATCCTCAACAAGATATTAGCAAACGAAATTCAACACTTGTAAAAAGGATCATACACCATGATCAAGTGGGATTTATTCTAGGGATACAAGGATGGTTTAATACCTAATCAATGTGATATACCACATTAACAAAAGAAAGGATAAAAATTACATGACCATCTCAACAGATGTAGAAAAAGCATTTGACAAAATTCAACATCCATTCATGATACAAACTCTCATCAAAGTTCGTACAGAGTAAACACATCTCAATATAAATAAAGGCCATTTATGACAAACCCACAGCTAACATCATACTCAATGTTGAAAAGCTGAAAGCTCTTCCTCTAAAATCAGAAAGAAGACAAGGATGCCTACTCTTGC
This sequence comes from Hippopotamus amphibius kiboko, assembly GCF_030028045.1. Classification (NCBI taxonomy): domain Eukaryota; kingdom Metazoa; phylum Chordata; class Mammalia; order Artiodactyla; family Hippopotamidae; genus Hippopotamus; species Hippopotamus amphibius. Next base: position 107,493,651 of record NC_080193.1, read on the forward strand.
CATTTATATTTAACATAGTATTGGAAGTCCTAGCAACAGCAAATGACAAGAAAAAGAAATAAAAGGGGACTTCCTAGGTGGCGCAGTGGGTAAGAATCTGCCTGCCAATTCAGGGGACATGGGTTCGATCCCTGCCCCAGGAAGATACCACATGCCGTGGAGCAACTAAGCCTGTGTGCCACAACTATTGAGCCTGCGCTCTAGAGCCTGTGAGCCACAACTATTGAGCCTATGTGCCACAACTACTGAAGCCCACGTGCCTAGAGCCCATGTTCTGCAACAAGAGAGGCCACCGCAATGTGAGCCCGTGCACCACAACGAAGAGTAGCCCCCGCTCACTGCAACGAAGAGAAAGCCTGTGTGCAGCAACGAAGACCCAACACAGCCAAATAAATAAATTAATTTAAAAAAAAGAAATAAAAGGCATCAAACTGGAAGGGAAGAGGTAAATCTGTCACTATTTGCAGATGACATTATACTTATATATAAAACTCTAAAGTCTCCATCAAAAAACTATTAGAACTAATAAATTAATTCAGTAAAGTTGAAGGATACAAGATTTATATACAGAAATCGGTTGCTCTTCTATACTCTTACAATGAGTAATACAAAAGAGAAGGCAAAACAATCCTGTTTAAAATCACACCAAAAGAATAAAATACCTAGGGATGAACTTAACTAAGAAGGTGAAAGACCTATACTCTCCAAAACTATAGAACACTGGTGAAGGAAGTTAAAGATGATATAAAGAAATGGAAAGATATCCCATGTTCACAGAAACATTGGTAAAATGTCTATACTGCTCAAAGTGATCTACAGATTTAATCCAATCCCTATCAAAATACCCATGACATTTTTCACAGAACTAGAATAATCATAAAATTTATATTGAACCATGAAAGATCCTGAATAGCCACAGCAATTTTGAGAAAAATGAATGAAGTTGGAGGTATTGTGCGCCCTGACTTCAGACTATACTACAAAGCTATAGTCATCAAAATAGTATGGTACTGGCATAAAAAGAGACACGTAGATCAATGGACCAGAACAGAGAGTCCAGAAAGAAACCCACACATATGCTGTTATTTTACAAAAAAAAAAGAACCAAGAATATACAATGGGAAAAAGGTTGTCTCTTCAATAAATGGTGTTGGGGAATCTGGACAGCCACTTGCAAAAGAAAGAAACTGGACCACTAACTTATACCATTTACAAAAATTAACTTTTTTTTCAGGTCTTTTTAGGAGTATAATTGCATTACAATGTTGTGTTAGTTTCTGCTGTCAACAAAGTGAATCTGCTATATTTATACATATATCCCCATATCCCCTCCCTCATAAGCCTCCCTCCCACTACAATAATTAACTTAAAATGGACTAAAGACTTGAATGTAAGACCTGAAGCCACAAAACTCCTAGAAGAAAACACAGAACACTCTTTCACATATATTGTAGCATCTTTCTTTGGGTATGTCTCCTAAGGCAAAGGAAACAAAAGCAAAAATAAACAAATTAAGACCTAATTAAGCTTAAAAGTTTTTGCATAGCAAAGAAAACCACTGACAAAATGAAAAGACAACCGACTGAGTGGGAGAAAATGTTTGCAAATGATATGACTGATAAGGGGTTAATATCCAAACTATATAAACAGCTCATACAATTCAATATCAAAAAAACCAAACAACCCAATTGAAAAAATGGTCAGAAAACCTGAATAGACATTTTTCCAAAGAAGATGTACAGAGGGACAATAGGCACATGAAAAGATACTTGACATTGCTTATCATCAGGGAAATGCAAATCAAAACCACAATGAGATATCACCACCCACCAGTCAGAATAGCTATCATCAAAAAGACTGCAAATAACAAACACTGGCAAGGATTTGGAGAAAACGGAACTCTAGTGCAATGTTGGTGGGAATGCAAATTGTTGCAGCCACTATGGAAAGCAATATGGAGGTTCCTCATAAAACTAAAAATAGAATACCATATGATCCAACAGTTTCACCTGAGTATATACCTGAAGAAAATGAAAATACAAGTTCATAAAGACATATGCACCCTAATGTTCATAGCAGCATTATTTACAGCAGCCAAGATATGGAAGCAACCTAAGGGTCTATCAACAGATGACTGGATAAAGAAGACGTGGGAGACATACATATACATATATGTCTATACATACACACACACACACACATATATATTTATATATATATATATGACATATATATATATATATAAAACACACACATAGAGTGGAATATTACTCAGCCATAAAAAATATGAAATCTTGTCATATGTGACAACATGAAAGGTACTGCACTTAGTGAAATAAGTCAGACAAAGAAAGACAAATACTGTATGTGAGCACTTATACATGGAATCTAAAGAATAAAACAAAGGAATGAAAATAATAAAACAGAAACAGACCCACAGATATAGAGAAAAAACTAGTGGTTATCAGTGTGGGGAGGGAAGGTGGGAGGGGCAAGACAGGGGTAGGGGATCAAGAGGTACAAACTACTAAGATAAATAAGCTACAAGGATCGATTGTTCAGTACAAGGAATATAGCCAATATTTTATAATAACTTTAAATGGAGTATGATCTATAAAAATATCGAGTCACTCTGTTGTACACCTGAAACTAACAATATTGTATATCAATAATAATATAACACTGTAAATCAACTATACCTCAATAAAAACAGAGAGAACATAGGCTTCCTACATTGGCAGCAAATGACCATGCATAAAATAATTATAATAAAGTTTCATATTGTCACAGAATGAGCCTTGGCTTTACAATTTAAGGTTTCAGCATTATATCACAGGTGTGTAAACAGAAGTCACCTGGATTTGAATGAGGGACCAAACATAGAGAGGTTTAAAAATTTGTCCAAAGTTATAGAATTAGTAAATGACAGTTAAATCCTTGCAAAATCCAGCAATATTTAGCTTGACAACTGTCATTAAAAAATTAGAAAACAAAAATCAGAAAATGAAATCTCATACCTGGAGTTTTCCCTTTTCATAGGCCAACTTGTTTTTACTCTCAGTAATTTTTCCCAAGACATTTTCCACCTGCTGTTGGGCAAGCTGATAAAGCAAACACAGGTATCAGTACCTCTAGGCATAGAATGAATCATCATTTTCCTTCTTAAACGAGTATTTATACCCTTACTATTTCTATAGTAATGAATCCAAGATTCATATTTATTTGCTGTTGCTACCTCTTAGTCTGTCTTTAGACAGCTGATCACAGTGTAATATGCAACATGTAGGGAGACTGCTAACAGAAATATGAGTGCCTTAAGAGTCACAGAGTTTGTTGTTCTTTGTTTCTTAATTCGATTTTTGTTATGTCAATTATTCCTTTGCAGTTGCAATCTAACCCAGATGTGGGGTGGTTTTATCAGTGGTTACAGATATGCAGTTTGAGGAACCTCTGTATCCACAGGTTCCACCTCCATTGGTTCAACCAACCACGGATAGAAAATATTCAGGAAAAAAAAATTTCTAGTAAGTTCCAAAAAGCAAAACTTGAATTTGCCACATACAGCAACTGACAACTATTTACATAGCATTACACTGTGTATTAGGTATTATAAGTAATCTAGAGATGATTTAAAGTATATGGGAGGATGTGCATAGATTACACACAAAAATTACACCATTGTACATAAGGTACTTGAGCATCCACAGGTTTTGGAATCTGGGGGTCCTGGGACCAGTGCCCCGCGGATACTGAGGGATGACTGTAGTTATTTAAGAAAATGGGAGCTACACATGATCACAACCATTTGGACATTAGAAGACACTTCAGTTACCATAGTAAAAGGCAATTTAAAAAAAAAAATGAAAAAAACAAAATGTCAGAAACTCCAACATTGTTTGATCAAGTACTCAACACAATGTCATCTAGGACAAACATGACTGAAGTCTCTATATTTCATGAAATTACATATTTAATCATTCAAGCAGCCTTTAATAACGACAGTTATTTTTTCATATGCCTTTTCCTCAGACTTTGTCAGAAGAAGAAAAGAAGTATAAAATAGTTTTCCATTGATTAAATTTTGTATCTTACTGGTACTTCGGGAACACTATTAGTGATTAAATATAGAAATTTTCACCTTTCGTAATCAATTTCAGTGTTACACCTTAATGACAGGAAATATTGATATTTGCCATATGTCAAAATCATGATCTTCGTAAGTCCATTGTAGGAATAACACACACACAAGCAAATGTGATTAAGAACACAAATTCTTAATCACACTGGCCAACTAGCTGCACTATGAATCATTTCCAGTAAATTCTAAGTTCAAAGTCTTAATAACATTGGTAAATATCCTATGTTGACATAATCACTATTTCTGGTTTACATTTGCTTATTAATCTGTGAATAATAGAACAAAGAGCCTTTTCAGCATTTAAAGCCAAAGAATTTAGACTTGTTTTATATTTAGTCACATCTGTAAAGATGAAATCATATATGTTGGGATATTAATTTACACGAGAGACAGTCCTCACTATCTCCAACACAGTTACAGCTATTCTTTACTCGTCATATTGTTGTGCACTTTATTTCATTCTAAATATTGTGAATATTTTCCAAATAAAAGTAAAAACACATTCCAAACTAGATTACTATATAACATGCAAGTCATTTTTCCTCTGTTCAAAATATTTTCATGATAGCGTATGTTCCGTAAGAGTTCACATTAGTCTGGAGCATTGTTTTCTCCTTGGTAGTTGCCTTGGCTAGAAGAATTTAGCCATTTCAGACATTCTAGACTTGATAAAAACCTATGGAAAAGTTATAAGTAGTGATTAATCCTAATGTAAAATTATGCACATTCAATATAAAAATTTATACCCAATATTATGCCCATCTAGGCATCTGTCCTATCAGATCAATATTTATTTCATATCTATTTACACATATTCATACTTGCAGTTTTTTAAAGTTTCACTTTCAATCACTGTGTGCTGCTCCCACTAGGTGACAGAAAATATTTTTTTAAAGCATTCAGACCAATAAAATATTGGTTTCAAAATAACCTAAGAGAAATGTAGATTACTATCAATAAATAGGAGGCTAGTAATAATATATTATCATAACATTAGTCATCAATTAATTTTTTATCTGTAGAAGACACAGAGTCCTCCTTTACAATATTTTTCATTTTGGAAACTATGATGTAAAATCATCCCATGAATGAAACATATGGGATTATGTTTTGACCAAGCCTTCAGCAAAAAATATATCACAAGGATGGCCAATAGTGCTACAGAAACAAAGCTACACCATAACTATAAAAGCTTAATTATTTCAAATTTAAAATTCAGTTCCAAGTCCTATAAATCAAGGTGCCCAACATGTTACAAAGTGTAGGTATAGCTTATAAAAAATCAAGAATTAGATTTAACCAAAAATATGCCCTCTATTACAAATAAAAACACTCAAAAATAACTTTGCCTTCTTGGAATGTGGAAGGCTTATTGTTTAAAATAACTTATAGATAGTCTGGGTCTCTTATAAAATGTGCCCAAGAATTTTTAAAATAATGGCACTTTTTTCCTCAATAAAATTCCCTCTTTAGGCAAAGGCATAAAGCATTCTATTCAGCTTTTAAATACACTTTTAAAACATTTCCCCTTTTTGCCACCAAAGAGAACACTAGTGCACTAAGTGAAAACTAAGAGAAATCAAAATATGATAGTACTCGACACAGAGTCACTTACTGAAATTTATGACAAAAATAAATTGTTCCAGTTGCTAAAGGAAAGTAGATGTTAAGGCAGTAATTTAAATTACCATTTTCAGATTAAATAGGCCCTGTACTTAAGAAAAATCAATGGAACACCAGAAATTAGACAGAGACCACTTAAATGAGTTAGTAACTCAGATTCTGAGTTGTGGAATGCAGAACTCAGATTAACCTTTGCTTAAATAATCTTGGCAATATACTATAAAGATTATTCATAGGCAGAGCAAAACAGAAACTGGAGAATCACCTGAGAAACAGCATACAAAGAAAAATGCTAATAGTTAGAATATACATTTTAACTCCAACACAAATATATATAATTCCTTGGAAAAGCAGGAAGCTAACATAGAATTATCTTAAGATATGAAAGGTAGGTTAGGTTGACAAGGATCAACTGTAAGCCATAAAATCATTTCTAAAATAATTTTAAAAATCTGGGGTAAGCAGTAAAAGTTAGCAGAAGCTGTTAGAAGAATACATAAAACCAAGAGATAGTAGCGTCTTGGTAAAGCAATTTTATAAGCAGATTGTTAAGTAGGAATTTTATTCAAAATATTTACTACCAGTATGACATAGGCCCCCGCAAATGGAACCAACTCTGTCACCCTCACAAGTGTACAATGACTGAATGTCATCCTAGTTTTAAGAAATACTACATTTAATACACTGTTTAGTTTCAAGTCATTAAAATCCTAGTTGTGTATGCAACTAATTCTATTTCTGTCTGGTGCTACCATTTGAAAATGTACGTTTAAAATATAAACAAGAAGTGGGGCAAATAGTAATTTAACTTGAACCCAGGAATAGTAACCTTCCCACATTTGGATCTTTTCTCATTGTGGTTCCCTGCATGACTGCCTGTGGTAACAGACAAATTACACTATCATTCATAAAGAACAGACTTGTGGCTCCCAAGGGAGAAAGGGGAATGGGGAAGGATGGAGTGGGAGTTTGGGGTTAGCAGATGCAAACTATCATATATACAATATATAAAAAACAAGGTCCTACTGTATAGCACAGGGAAATATATTCAATATCCTGTGATAAACCATAATGGAAGAGAATATTAAATATATATATAACTGAATCACTTTGCTGTATAGCAGAAATCAACATTGTAAATCAACTTATACTCCAATAAAAAATTTTTAAAAATTACACTGTCATTAAAGGCTGAAATGACAAACATAAACCTAAAATTAGGAAGTATGAGAAAAAGAAGAGAATATTTATACAAGGATACTGTATGTTGGCCCTGTGATGGGCATTTTACTCACAATATGACATTTAATCCTCATAGCCTGGCAGGATAGACATGACCCTCTTTGTGTTCTACCCAATCAATGTTTCTTCAACACCTATTACATATTAGGCACTATGCTAGGCAAAGGAGTATACAGATGAGTAACTACTCTTGCGTTGGAAGAGAGTGAGGGCAGATGCATAAACAGGTCAATTTTTAACTTATGTAGTAACTATTTTGATATGGGTATGCACAGTAGGCTGTGGGAACTCCACAGTTAGGGGAGATCCCCTTGGCCCTGAAAGCCATAGAGGTTAAGAACTTGCCCAGGTCATAGAGCAAATGGAGCCAAGGATTGAAACCAGGTCTGAATTTAACTCTTATAGTGTGGCAAACACAACACACACTCATATGTATATCTCTAAAAATCAGTAAGAGGTTATACCAGAGGGTAATTTTTATTGAGAATTTCAAGTGTTAATTCTCAAAGAACAAAACTATACTGCCAGCATTGAATGGTAACAGGTTTAATGATATTGCTCAGATTGAAAAAAAAAAAAAAAAGTCCTGAAATCTCGACCTCTTCCCTCAAGACTCATACAGCCAACTGAAGCACTTCTAGGCAGGCCAAGTCAGAGAAGATTCTATGCATAGACATGTAAGCTGGAATTGAGGTATGGGTTATCACTGGGAGACCTTAATCAAGAAGGGTAGTGAGCAGACAGGAATCAAACTGACCAAATCACTTGCAAGACCTGTCGAAGTCACTAGACAAGGCCACAGGCCTGCTCACTGGCAGTAGAGGCATGAAAGAATCATGCAGACTGAGATGTGATCTTCCAGAGAGACCCAATCCAGGCTGGGTGGACAAGCCCAGCTGAGGCCTGGCCAAGAGACAAAGGATATGGATGAATCTTTAATCTTGGGGGAGGGAGGGTTGGTTTGAGACAGTACCAGGAATTAGAACTACTGCACCTTCTTGCTCCAATAGGAACTTACAGGCTTTTTCTTGAGACAGTTGAGATACTAAGAATTCAATAAATGTTAGCAACGTGCTACATGCTTTACGTGTATTAACTTACTTAACCTCAACAACCTCCTAATAATAGTATTTTTATCCCCATTTTGACAGATTAAGAAACTCAGGCTCTGAGAGGTTAAGGATTATACCCAAGGTCACAGCCAAAACTGAAACATAGATAGTTTGGCTCTAAAGCCATGAAAATGTAAGAGGATTTAGATTTAGTCTCTAATTTTTCACAGTTGAAGTAATAAGCAGCTTATGACAGAGTTTGAAAGAACTTAGCTCAGATTAAGACAGACTTCACATCAGGGCCTCCTTTGGAATTCTGAAAGATGATTTGCATGTTACAGAAGCAATAGCAAATTCCTTCTCAAGTATTCAAAAGCACACAGAAAACTTATTAGCTGCTTAACAGAACAATCATCTCTTCTTCACCTGGAGATGCTTTAAGAATTCTACAATTTATTTGTAATGCAATGACCTTGTCAAATAGCTTTTAGAAATCTAACTTACTATTGATTACCTAATGGATGGAACTATCAGAAAGGGAAAAAAAAATACAAGTTTTTCTTTCTCACAATTTATGGAAAAGAAAATATTCTAAAACGTTAGAAATATTGCTGCTTTTCAGCATTATAGATCATCTCTGTAGGCAGACATTTAATAGCTGCCTTAAATTCTTGTTTTTCTAAATCCTCTATTGTCCAATACTATAGGGCTCTCTGACATATTTAGCCTGCATTATTCAGGACTTGTGATAATTATCAAAACACAAACAAATGAAGAAAACCCATCTCCTGATTTCTGATTTTTTTTTTTAAACTCATTACTCATTAATTCCTACTTTAGACTGACCTTTTTATACCCACCCAATGGTAATCAGAAGTTGCTTGCTCAAGTTCTAGGGAAGCAATTTTATCTGCCAGTTGCTTATTCTTTTCCTCTAGAGTCTGCAGGTTGTGGGTTAATGCATTTATATCTACCTTTGAAGAAAAAAAAAAAGGAGAAAAGAAATCTATGCCAGATCCAAAGACAACTTGTTTTTAAAATGACATTTTTAACCATAAAATAAATAGTATCTTATGAACATGTTTCCCTGCTTTGTAGTTATCCTTAGCAGGAGAGTTATTACAAATTGCATAGTGCTAATTTATTAGAAATGAAAGTCCTTCTGGTACTTGGTACTTATTTATATATTAACTCAAGCATATAAATATAGATGCAAAAATCCTCCAAAAAATATCAGCAAAATGAATCCAGCAGTATATGAAAGGGTAACAAATTAGGACTAAGTGAAGTTTATCCTAGTAATACAAAGCTTGTTCAATATTCAAAATTAATTAGTATACTTCACCACATCAATAGACTATAGAAGAAAAACCATATGACCATCTCAGTAGACACAGAAAAAGCATTTCACAAAATTCACATTAATTTATGATAAGAACCCAGTAACCTAGAAATGAAAGGGAACCATCTCTATATGATAAAATATATCTATAAAAAACTTACAACTAATAGCAACATTGGTGGAAGACAGAATGTTTTCCCCTAAGACTGGGAAAAAGGCAAGGATATCTGCTCTGACTATTCCTATTCAGCTTCATACAGGAGGCCTTAGCTGGTGCAATAAAGTAACAAAAAGTAATAAAAAGCATAGAAATTGGAAAGGGAGAAATAAAACTGTCTCTACTTACAACAGACATGATAGTCTACATAGGAAATCCCAAAGAATCTACAAAAGAGATACTAGAATAAGTGAGTTTAATAAGGTTGAAGGATACAAGGTCAAATCAATTGTATTTCTATATACTAGCAGCAAACAATTGGAAATGGATATTTCTTAAAACTATCATTTATAACATTACCAAAATCCATGAAATTCTTAGGTACAAATCTAAAAAACATTTGTCCAATATTTGACATGTTGAAAATTACAGTATGCTGACAAGATAAATCAAAAACCTAAATAAAATGGAAAGACATACTATGGGAAAATTCCATATTGCTAAGATGTCAATTCTAATTCCAATTTAAATTGTGTGGGGTAATTTACCACTGTCCACCCCTTCATGGGGTCTGGACTGTGAGGCTAGAAAAAAATGCCCTATAGGAAATAATAAAGGGAGCTCTTCAGGTTGAAATAAAAGGTCATTAGATAATAACTGGAATCCATGTAAAGAAATAAAGGATATCAACAAATGTAACAACATAGGTACATGTAAAGGACATATAAATATGTAGTTTTTGTTTGTAACTCTCTGTTACCTGTAAATTAAAAATGTATAGTAAAAGAAAAGTTAAGGGAATTAAAATAGTGCAGCAGAAATATCTACTTAACACAAATGAAGGCAGTAATGGAGAAACAGAAGACTAAAAAGCATATAAAACATACAAAAAAAGTAAAGTGGTAGATGTAAATCCTACCTTATGGGTAATGATGTTAAATATAAATGGATTAAACACTCGAAGTAAGAAGCAGAGACAGGCAGAATAAATTTTTTAAGAGACCCAACTGTATTTCATTTATAAGAGACACACTTTAGATCCAAAGACACAAATGAGTTGAAAATAAAAGGATAGAAAAAAGATATACGGATGTAAACAGTAACCTGAAAAGAGCTGGATTGGCTACGCTAACATTAGACAAAGTAGACATTAAGACAAAAATCTGTGAGATAAAGCAGGTCATCATATATTGAAAAAAGGACCAATTCATTAAAAAGACAACATTTATAAATGCATATGCATCTAACAACACAGCCCCAGGGAAGCAAAAACAATAAAGCAAAAGCTGACAGAATTAAGGGGAGAAATAATTTAATAGTAAAAGTTGAAGACTTCAATATCTCTCTCTCAATAATAGGTGGAACAGTTGGAAGATCAATGAAGAAACAATTGATGACTTGAACAACACTATAAAGCAACTGGACCTAGCAGACACCTTTAGAACATTCCTCCAACAAACAGAAGAATACACATTTTTCTCAAGTGCACATGAAGCATTCTCTAAGATATGCCATATGTTAAATCATAAAACAACACTCTATAAATTTGAAAGGGCTGAAATTATACAAAGTATGTTCTCCAACCACAATGAAATATAATTAAGTCAATACAAGAAGGAAATTTGGGAAATTCGCACATATGGGAAAATTCAACAACATATTTCTAAATGGGTCAAAGAGGAAATTACAAAGCAAATTAAAGAATATTTTGAGATGAACGAAAATGAAAACATAACATGATAAACAAAATTTATGGTATGCAGCTAAAGTGGTGCTTAGAGGGAAATCTGTAGCTGTATAAACATTTAAAAAAGGGGAAATATCTCAAATCAATAACCTAAAGAAACTAGAAAAAGAAGACCAAATTAAACTCAAAGCAAGCAGAAGGAAGAAAATAATAAGGATTACAGCAGAAATAAAACAGAGGATAGAAAAAAAATAGAAAAATATCAGTAACACCAGAAGTTGGTTCCTTGAAAAGACCAACAAAATTGACAAACTGCTAGTGGTATTAACCAAGAAAAAAAGATTACACAAATTACTAAAATTAGACAGAATAGAAGAGACATTACACTGAACTTCCAGAAATAAAAAAAGGGGCCACTGTGAACAACTGTATAAATTAGCCTAGATGAAATGGACAAATTCCTAGAAAGACCCAAATGACTAAAACTCAAAAAAAAAAAAACCAAAAAAAAAAAAAAAAAAAAAACCCAAAAACAAAAAACCCAAAAAAACTAGAAATATGAATTGAACTATAATAAAGAGATTGAATCAATAATAATTAAAAACAAAACACTCCCCACAAAGAAAAATCTAGAACCTAATGCCTTCACTGTTGAATTCTAAAAAACATTTAAAGAATTAACATCAATCCCTCATAAAGTCTTCTCAAAACAGAAGGAGAGGGAACACTATCAAATCATTTTAAGAGGCTAATATTACCTTGATATCAAAACCAAACATGTCACACACACACACACACACACACACAAAAGCTGTGGGATATGCTTTATTAATATAGATTTTTAAATCCTCAACAAAATACCAGCAAGCTAAATCAAACAACATACAAAAAGGATTACACACCATGATCAAGTGAAATCTATCCCCCAAATGAAAACTTGGTTCAACATTTGAAATCAATGTAATACACCTTAGTAACAGAATAAAGGACAAAATCCACATGATTATTCCAATAGGTATAGAAAAAGCAACTGACCAAATTCAACTCATTTTCATGATAAAAATTCTCAACAAACTAGGAATAGAAGGGAATTTCCTCATCCTGATCATGGACATTGAGGAAAAGCACACAGCTAACATCATACTTAATGGTGACAAACTGAAAGCTTACCCTCTAAAATCAGGAACAAAACAAGGCTGTCTGCTCTCCATCACCTCTATTCAACATTGTACAAGGCAATTACACAAGAAAAAGAAATAAAACACAGCAAAACTGGAAAGGAAAAAATAAAACTATATTTGTAGATGGCACAGTCTTATATAGAGAAAATATATACTGTATTATTAAGATCAATACTCTCCAAATTGATCTACAGATTCAATATAAACCCTATCAAAATTCAGCCCCTCTTTTTTTGCAGAAGTGGAAAATCTGATCCTGAAATTCATATACAAATGCAAGGATCCAAAATAGCCAGAACAATCTCAAAAAAAAAAAAAATATATATATATATATATATAAAGTAGGAGGATTCATACATCTCAATTTTAAAATTTATTACAAGCTACAGTAATCAAGACCATGTGGTACTGGCATAAGTACAGTCATACAGATCAATACAATGGAATATACCCATGCATCTATGGTTAACTGGATTTTGACAAGGAAGCCAAGATTATTCAATAGAAAGAACCATCTTCTAGCAAATGGCCCTGGGATAACTGGATATCCACAGGCAAATTAATGAAGTTGAATCTCTACCTCATATCAAATATAAAATTTAACACAAAATGGATTAAAGACTGAAATGTAATCTATAAAACTACAAAATTTTTAGAATAATAAAATGGGTATAGGATGACAGTTGCAAGATGGCAGAGGAGAAGGGCATGAGCTCACCCTTCATACAAAAACACCAAAATCACAACTAACTGCTGAACAACCATCAACAATAAAACACTAGAACCTACCTAAAAAGATACCCTACATCCAAAGACAAAGAAGAAGCCACAATGAGATGGCAAGAGGGGCAGAATAATAATAAAATCAAATCCCACACCCACCAGGTGGCAACCCACAAACTAGAAAATAATTATACCTGAGAAGTTCTCCCACAGGAGTGAAAGTCCTGAGCTCCACATCAGGCTTCCTAGCCTGGGAGCCCAGCAACAAGAGAAGGGGTCCCCAGAAAATCAGGCTTTGAAAGCCAGCAGGGTTTGACTGCAGGAATTCCACAGGACTGGGGAAACAGAAACTCCACTCTTGGAGGGTGCACACAAGATCTCGAAAAAAATAAGTACCCAGGGGAAAAAAGCAATGACCTCATAAGAGACTGGGCCAGACCTACCTGCTAGTATTAGAGGGTCTCCTGTGGAGGCGGGGAGCAGCTGTGGCTCACTGAAGAGTACAAAGACACTGGCAACAGTAGTTCTGGGGAGTAATCACTGGCATGAGCCCTCCTGCAGGCTGCCATTTCCTTCCCATGACCTAGCCCCACCCAACAGCCTGTAGGCTCCAGTGCTGGGATGCCTCAGGCCAAACAACCAACAGGGCAGGAATACAGTTCCACCCAGCAGCAGATAGGTGGCTTAAAGTCTTCCTGCACATGGCCCTGCCTAGCAGAGGGACAAGACCCAGCTCTATCCATCAGTGGGCAGGAAGCAGTCCCTCCCACCAGGAAGCCTACACAAGTCTCTTAGACAGCCTCATCCACCAGAGGGCAGACAGAAGAAGTAAGAAGAGCTACAATCCTGCAGCCTGTAGAATAGAAACCACAAGTTAGACAGAAAGACAAAATGAGATGGCAGAATATGTCCCTGATGATGGACCAAGATAAAACCCCAGAAAAACAGCTAAGTGAAGTGGAGATAGGCAATCTACCAGAAAAAGAATTCAGAATAATGATAGTGAAGATGGTCCAAGATCTCAGAAAAAGAATGGAGACACAGACTGAAAAGACACAAGAAATGTTTAAAAAAGACCTAGAAGAACTAAAGAACAAACAGAGATGAACAATATAACAACTGAAATAAAAAATACACTAGAAGGAATCAATAGCAGGATAACGGAGGCATAAGAACGGATAAGTGATCTGGAAGACAGAATGGTGGAAATCACTGTCAGGGAGCAGAATAAGGAAAAAAGAATGAAAAGAAATGAAGACAGTCTAAGAGAATTCTGGGACAACATTAAATGCACCAACATTCACATTACAGGAGTCCCAGAAGAAGAGAGAGAGAAAGGACTTGAGAAAATATTTGAAGAGTCAATAGCTAAGAACTTCCCTAACATGGGAAAGGAAACAGTAACCCAAGTACAGGAAGTCAGAGACTCCCAGACAGGATAAACCTGGAGGAGGAATATGCCAAGAGACACAGTAATCAAACTGACCAAAATTAAAAGACAAAAAAAAAAAAAAATTAAAAGCAACAAGGGAAAAGCAACAAATAACGTACAAGGGAATTACCATAAGGTTATCAGCTGATTACTCAGCAGAAACTCTGCAGGCCAGAAGGGGGTGGCATGATATATTTAAAGTGATGAAAGGAAAGAATCTAAAACCAAGAATACTCTACCCACCAAGGCTCTCAGATTCGATAGAGAAATCAAAAGCTTTACAGACAAGCACAAGCCAAGAGAATTCAGCACAACCAGACCAGCTTTGCAACAAATGCTAAAGGAACTTCTCTAGGTGGAAAAGAAAAGGCCACAATTAGAAACAAGAAACTTATGAATGGAAAAGCTCACTGGTAAAGGCAAACATACAGTAAATGTAGGAAGTCATCTGGACACAAATATGATATCAAAACCAGCAATTGTGAGAAGTGGAGAACACAAATGCAGGATATTGGAACTGTATTTGAAATTAAAAGACCAGCAAATTAAAGCAATCTTCTTTATATATAGACTGCTGTATCAAAAGCTCATAGGAATCACAAATAGAAAATCTGCAATAGATACACAGAAGAGGGCAAAAGAGGAAGGGAAGAAAAAAGACCTACAAAAACAAATTCAGGGAATTCCCTGGTGGCCCAGTGGTTAGGACTTGGCACATTCACTGCCATGGCCCAAGTTCAATCCCTGGTCAGGAAACTAAGATCCTGCAAACCATGGGCTGTGGCCAAAAATACCCTCAAAAAACCCAAAATCCAAAACAATTATGAAAATGGCAAAAGGAACATACATATTGACAATTACCTTAAATGTAAATGGATTAAATGCTCAAACCAAAAGACACAGACTGGCTGAATGGATACAAAAACAAGATTGTATATATGTTGTCTATAAGAGACCCACCTCAGATCTAGGGACACATACAGACTGAAAGTGAGAGGATGGAAAAGGTATTCCATGCACATAGAAATCAAAAGAAAGCTGGAACAGCATCACTCACATCAGACAAAACAGACCTTAAAGACTATTATGAGAGACAAAGCAGCACACTAAATAATGATCAAGAATCTAAGAAGAAGCTATAACAAACATAAACATATATGCACCCAACATAAGAGCACCCCAGTATATAAGGCAAATATTAACAGCCATAAAAGGAGAAACTGACAGTAACACATTAATAGTGGGGGACTTTATAACACCCCACTTTCATCCATGGAGAGATCACCCAGACAGAAACATCAATAAGGAAACATAGGCCTTAAATGACACATTAGACCAAATGGACTTAATTGATATTTATAGCTAATTTTGATTGTTGTGGTGGTGGTTACATGATTGTGTTTGTCAAAGCTCACAGAACTGCACACTAAAAAAATGGTGAATTTCACTCTGTAAATTATAACTCAATAAGCCTGACCTTAAGAAAACACAGCTTTACAATGAATACACATGTAAAAAATATCAAGTTAGACCAAAAAACGGAACTCTGCAGAAGCAATGTCATTTGGCTAAATAGACCCCTCTAATGAGCAAGTATCTTCCAGCCCCATGAACATACACTTAGTCTACATTAAAACAAATGAAATCAGACAAGCAAAATAATAATACCATGTTTTAATCACAAATAACATTTGCCTTAACCATGAAATATCCACTAGCATTTTAAAGCAAAAAGTATTAATGAATTTAATAGTATCTACCAACTTTCCAAATTTTAAAAAGCATATTTGAAGCCACATTGACACAGCAAATCCTTGCCAAGGAAGTCAGCTTTATTTAAAGATCTTTTGGGTGAATTGTTTTCAAATCACTAGGTATGAGTGACTAAACCACAGAAGGTACCTGCCCAGCTTAGTGAGCTGTCTTTGAACTCCAGCTCAGAATTTAGCTTTTCTTTTCTCCCCAGTTCTTAAACTAAAAATTCACATAGATGGTACTATGAATGCTATTTAGTTGAGCCAGAAGCTGAGAATGAGTCAAGGCTTGATGTCTGTATCTGACACCCGTTGCTGGGTTTATTGAGTGGGGTGGGCTAATAGTCCTTGATGCTCCAGATGTATCTTCTAGATGATAGTGATACATAATATTTACTTTTCAAATTTTAAAATGCAAACAGCAATGTCTTAAAGATTTTTTTTTTGTTTTATTTAATAAGGATTGTATTTGCTTCTCTGGCCATTCTACCTTTATAGAACCCAGAAAGGGCTATCTCGCAAATAAAGTGGCAAATGCTAACAAGTTAGGAAGCCTAAATTGGCTTTTCTTTTTTTTTGAGAAACAAAAAAACAAAAAAAACCCAGCAATCATCCCTTTGCCTCCTACAGGCCCATTAGCTCACTCTCAGAGGATTTCCTGGTTAAACTACTCAGTGAACACTAGGGTCAGAGGCAGTGATGACTCACTGGCAAACACACAATGCTCCATAAGCAAACATTCCCCAGAAGCAGCCTTATGCTGAAGTGACTGGAGTGCTCCGAGTGCATCCAGCTTCGTGGCTTCTCTATTCTCCCACATTTTGGTATTCAACAAAATACCCCATTCTCCTCATTAAGATAAACTGATACAGGAAGCAGCAATACAGAAGGAAATAAAATACAATGACATAACAACAAATAAAATGTGGAATACCTTGCTGTTAGCTAATTCCTTTTCCAAGTTGCATTTTTCTTCTGCTATTTCTTTCTCTGTTTTATTAACCTGCCCAAGACAGGGGAAAAAAAAGAAAAGGGTCAATTTAAAAACAGCTGACAGGGACTTTCCTGGTGGCGCAGTTGTTAAGAATCCACCTGCCAATGCAGGGGACATGGGTTCGAGCCCTGGTCCAGGAAAATCCCAGGTGCTGTGGAGCAACTAAGCCTGTGAGCCACAACTACTGAGCCCACATGCTGCAACTACTGAAGCCTGTGCACCTAAAGCCCATGCTCCACAACAAGAGAAGCCAACACACTGAGAAACCCACACACTATAACGAAGAGAAGCCCTCGCTCTCCATAACTAGAGAAAGCCCGAGCACAGCAATGAAGACCCAATGCAACCAAAATAAAGTAAATAAAATAAAAATAATAAATTAAAAAAAAAAGAACTGGAACTCAGATCTTTAAAAAAATAAATAAATAAAATAAAATAAAAACAGCTGACAGGCAGACACACGCTGCATGTCAATTAATACCTACACTGCAGAGATAGCATATCCTCTCAGAAAAGGGGCCACTCAGGGAGTCTCTGAGGCATAGCAGCCTTCACAAATAGCCCTGAAATTAGAAAGACATGTCTGCATGTCAGACTTTGCTGATTTCTTCCTAACTAGGAAGACAGGGCTGTTTCCCTACACTGTTTCCACTATACTGTCCCACTCCTACTGGGAAAATCGATTTTTAGATTTGACCCCTTAACTAACATGAGGATATGTGAATGGTTAGTTAACATTCACTAATGCTATATAAGGATTTACTATTTGGCACAGACTACTCACATGCTAAAAGACATAGATTAGCCCCCAAAGATTTCTTTCATGGGCAACTTAGACAAATTGCATCTGAGTCATATTTCTTTTTTTGTCTTTTGCACTTAAAATACAATTTTAAAACAAGATCACCATCACAACCAGGAGGTAACATAAACCAGCCTCTATCCTACCTCTCTCTGAAGCCTTTCTTTCTCCTCTAACACAGACTTCTTCTCTTGCATTGATGATTCCAGTTCACCTCGCAATCTTGTGATAGTTGATTCTAGCAGCTCTTTTTGCATAGCTACCCTTTTCTCAGCATCCTGTGCTTTCTGGATACACTGGTTATGCTCAAGGATTAAATGGTCCCTTCAGGAAGAGAACAAGGAGATATGAAAGCTACATGAGAGTTCTTTTTTAACAGAAAGACAATGTCCTTACAGAACATATCTCCTGCCTGAGAGTAGTTACCAAAATAGTCTAACAAAACTAGTTCCTTGAGGGCAGTCTTTATTTTATTTTTGTGGCTGGCCCAGCAAATGCAAAATCAAACATTTTCATTAAAGATAAGAAATACAAATGCAAAAACAAAAGACACAAAAGTTGCCCACAATTTACTTACAGATGCACCTGGAGTTGTGTTTTCTCATTCTGAACAGTCTGTAGCTCACTTGTGATACTGGCATGGGCTGCGTCCAGCAGTAAGTTTTGTTCTTGAAATGTCTGTGTCATCATTTTCTGTTCTTCCTGAGTGTTAGAAGTAATATTAAAAGTTGAGATGCCAGAAGTCACTTGATAGGGTATCATTCTAAATAACTGATCAAAGATACTGATACCTACAAAAGACAAATTTAATTTATATAAATGAAACCCTTTTTTAAAAGAATTTATCTTAATGTCCAGCTTTCTATTTGTCCCGACCCTGACTTGATCACAATTCTATCATTCTATAGCGCTTCTATCCAACAATCAAGATGCATTATTTACCCAGCTTGGTGCAAAATTTATAAAATTCTTAACAAGAATAAATTTTTAGATATAAAACTATATTAAATATATTTTGGTACTTTAAATTTTCAATATGATACTATATTTTAAAAAATAAAACAATATCAATGTATATAAATATAAAATGAAAAGATCCCTCCACCTCTATCTCCACCCACACCTCTCCCGAATAATTCCACTCTCCAGGGATAATCATGTTTCATAGTTCAGTATAAATTCTTTTGATAGTATCTGAAACTGCACTCAGGTATTGTTACAGCAGAAGTCTATAACTGTTTTGCACAATTAATTTTCTCTGGCTTCCCATTTTGAAATTATCAAAACACAGCATTTTTATGCATAACTCTTCTATTTACAATTTATAAAGCTTTTGTAAATATAGTACATATTAATAATTACATTTGTAAACATATTTTAAAACACTTCTTTTTGAACAATATTTGATTGCAAGGCAAACCTTCATACCTTCATACTTGGTAAAATGGGATCTCACTTGTGTCATATGCCAAAGTTTTAAAAAGTTTGTGAAAGTGTTACATACATAAGTCACATTATTCAGTCTACTAAATTGTAAGTTCTATGAAAGTAGGGACTTGTCTTGTTCATTGCCATAATTCTATTTAGATCTAGCATCATACTTGCATGGGATAAACACTAAATGTTGGATTAATGAGAAATACTTACTGAGTACCTACTATGTGCAAAACATGCTTAGCCTTATGGGTAATAAAAAAGATATGTAAGACAAGGTCTTAGGAATTTCACAATATAGTACAGGAAATGAGCCATGCACATAAACTACTACTACAGAATGCAGAATAAGAGAGGCAATATAACATAAATGATTAAAAACACGAGTCTGGAGTCAAACCTAGATTTAAATCTGGCTCCACCCTGTACTAGCTGGGTGATTTGGGCAAGTTGATTACCTTCTCTAAACCTTATTTTTATTATCTGTAAAATGAGGATGACAAATAGCCCTTTACATAACACTGCTAGGATTAAAGGAGGTAATATATGTAAAATCCTTAGCACAATGCTTGGTATATAGTAAGTATGCTCATAAAAAAGAGAGAGAGAGAAAGGGCGCCTTATTACTACAATCTATTTAGTGTCCTAGAAGTAGAAATTGATAGATAAAACTGATGCTTTCTGATTGGAGTGATCAAGTTTCTGGGTGAAAGTGAATCTTAAAGAATGAACAGAATTTCAGATAGTTGGCAGTGAAGTAAAGACCATTCTCAACAGAGGGGCATAAGCAAAGTGGGAAAGCACAGGTCTTTGGGGAATAAATGCTTATGACTTTAGGGTCAGTTGTAAGTATTCTCCATGATTCTATCAACACTGGAACAGGTAATTACTTTTTCTAAAGTAATGATATTTGAGAAGAAAGCATTAAGAAAGCACTGAGTGTAAGGCCAAATGACCCCTCTGATGAAAACAGAAAACAACTAATGAAAAATAAAATAATTCAGAAAAATCCTTGAAATTAATTGCTAAAATATCTTATGTATTCAGTTGGCTATTTATATTTCCTGATCTCTGAGCCAAGGAGGCTTCCTGCTGACGCCACCAGAAACTGACTAGTGTTAAAAATGAATACCTGCAGAATGGCTTGGTGGTCAGCAATGATTCTGGTATTTTCCATTCTAACAGTCTGAAGCATGCTGTTCAGCTCTGAACACTTTCTAGTCAGTTGGTCATTCAAAACCTAAGACGACATATACAAGCAGATCACAGATCTCACCAATAAATATTTCTTTTTACTTCTGTATCATTTTTAACCATATATGCGAACCTAACTTATTTAACCTAATCCCAATTGATACTTCATTAGATTATAAAATACTTTCAGATATTTGGAGTCACCATCCTAAATAATTCTAAATTCAAAGGGGAAATTTGTTGAGTCAGTGGCAACTGAAGCGTTTGGCAGTTTACCAATCTTCCATTCTTCATAATTTTGAATGCTGGTCCCTTAGAGAAAGACATCTACAGGATGGAACTTACAATGTAGATGCATGGCCAATGTTATAGAAATCCATTCCCAAAATTGGATGATGAGCTTTCAGAATGGTTTAGCTGATAACACAAAATAGCTAAGCTCCTTCATCACCAATTACAGTATTCAAAAAAGGAAAATACAGATGATTATGCTATTTCACAAAATTAACCTTTCAAAATAAAACAAAAATCTTTTCTGCAACGCATCTATCTTACATGTAGTTAGTTTATAATTCTCTTGTCCTTTTGGTATTTTGAAATTTGTATTCCTGTGGAAAATATTTATCTTAATTCTCAGTTATTTTTGCAAAGCATATTTGGTAAGGATCTTATGTTTTAATGTACAAATTCTTTAAGGATGATGCAAATAACTCTGAAGGGTTAACAGAAAAAAACAAAAAACAGTAACAAGAAAGGAGAGAGAAATGAAAGATTATCTGGACAGCATCAATAAGTGGTATGTATAGTAAAGTATATAGGAATACATTCAGAGGCATTTTAAAGTTATAACCAGATGTGAAAACTATTTATCAAGGACTACTTGGGGGTGAGACAGAAGAGAACTCTTGCTCCTTGAAAAGAAATAGCTAATTTTCTTTAGAGTTAGATTGCTGGGCTCAAATTCCAGCTGTGTCACTTATTAGCTATATTATGAAACCTCTCTGTACATCAACTTTCTTATCTTTAAAATGGGAATAACAATAATTCTAAAGCAATGCTATTGAGAGGATTACAATTTGTAGTAACATAGGATTACAATTTGTAGAATTGTGCCATGACTGTAGTATGGATGCAGTAAATGTTAACTATCATTTATAATAAGAGTAGTAGTAGTTAGTGTTATTATTTCATGAAAGAACACATTTTATATTTTCTTTATCATAAAGAGAGCATAGCAACACTATGATCCTAACATTGAAATAATCAAACTGCACTAACAAAAAGTTCTTTTAAATGATCGATACTATTTCATTGGGCCCTAAGAGAAACAACTTGCTTGCTTGCACATGTGGTGACTCCTCTCCATATACATGCATATACAGAAAACATTAGCTGAATTTGGGAACCACCATCCCACATAAAATGATTACACATAACTCCAAAATCAGCAAGTATTTCTTACGTTCCTACTGTGCTTTGCCATAGAAGATACAAAGAAAGCATAAGACATAGCCCTTGGCCTTGAACTGCTTAGAAGTTCATAGGGGGAAATAAAAAGTATACATGTACTGAGTAAATCAGAAAGCAAACAAGGCAAAGTATAAAGTAGTGCATGGTTTAGCAGTATATCTCATAAACTTATGTGTCACAGGAATTTCGAGGGTGAAATGGGAAATGCAGTTAATTTGAAGATGTTTCATAAATGAAGCAAATCTTATGGCAATAAAAATTTTGGATGATGGCAATGGTATGAATTCACATAACCAGAATTAATCTTGGTTCTTGGTTCTTTAGCTGAACAAAATTAACATCTAAACACTAGAGAAATGGGAAGATTTACCTGTGCTTTTTCTGATGCTTCCTGAAGGGATATTATTTCAGACCTCAAATATGCATTTTCTTCATATTCCTTGTTGAAAGACATCTGTATATTCTATAGGAAAAAAAAAAATTTCTCTGTTTCTACATATAAGAGCTACTACACATGTATGTCTATCAAAATACCTGTTCTGTATTGTTGCTAGTACCACTTCAAGTTCTAATGATATAGATAAGTGTCTTATAAAGGATTTTTTAAAATCTTGATATATTCAACTCCAAAACTCTCTTTATTTATAAATTATTTATCAAAACTATTTATTAAAAATATTCTTATACTGGGACTCCAATTAGAAAGAATTTGCCTAAAACCAAATCTTGATATTTACCTAGTATCCTTATGTCAAGAAAATTCTACTCTCTAAGATGAAATATTTGCTGGTTTATATTACATACACATTTCTTCCAATTAGCAGTAAGATATTATTTCAAAGAAACACATGTAAGGATCTTTAAAAATTATAAGCAGGGGAAGATATTTTCATCAAGGAATACCTGAAGGTGGAGCAGAAGAAAGCACCCTTGTTCTGTGAAAATCAATGTTCTCTTTGAGATGAGGAAAGGTGATAGGAATGTGAGTTGTGGGATGGCTTTTACCTAACAGGTACTTAGTCAAATGGGAAAGAACAAAGTCTAAGACCTCTCCCTTCAGTTTCCTAGTTTTCCAGAAGAAGCATCTCAAGGAAAGTAAACATCACATAACATTTACAACATGAGATTGATTTAGAAATGTCTTAAGATATAAAAGTAGTAACATTTATTCTTTTATTTTTTATTGTAGTAAATATACATAAAATTTATCATATAAACCATTTTTAAGTCTTGTTAATGAAATTTTTTTTATTGAAGTATAGTTGATTTACAATATCATGTTAGTTTTGGGTGTACAGCATAGCGATTCAGTTATATATAATATATAATAATATTATTATATATAAATATGTATTATATAATTATATATAATAATATATATTCTTTTTCAGATTCTTTTCCCTTACAGGAGAAAGGGGCAGGAGGGATAAATTAGGAGGTTGGGAGTAACATATACACACTACTATATATAAAATAGATAGTCAACAAGGACCTACTGTATAGCACAGGGAACTACACTCATTTTAACTATTTTTAAGTGAACGGTTCACTTAAAAATATTTAAGTGTTATGTTTAAGTGTTAAATTCACTGGTGTTAAGTACATACATTCATGTTGCTGAGCAACCGTCACCAAAAATAGTTAATATTTCTTACATTTCATAAAAAAAGCTTCATAACAATTCATTTGTAATAGGTAGAAAACACAAATAAATCTCATTATTTTTCCCAATTCACCTTTTTTCAATCCATACTTATTTTCATGAAATGATTTATTTCTTAACACCCAGGTGACAACAGTTCTGGATATATACTCATTTACACTGAAACTCTTTTTAATAAAGATTTTAGGAGAATCAGAAGGACTGTAAACCAACATAAGTGAGGAAATACTATTTAATGAAGAGATGAAAGAAAGCCTCTGTACTCTAAACCTCAAAACTTACCTTATTTTCTTCAACCAACCTGGAAATGAGGTCATCTCTAGAAACTGAAAACAAAAAGTCCACATGACTATGATGATAATAACTTAACTACGTTGAAATCACACGGTATCTTCCCTGAGAAACTTTGATTAAAAAAATATTTTTAGTCTCTATTTTGCAGAAATAAGGAGAATGCAAGTATTTCTATATTTTTATAGACTGCAAACTAAATCATGAAATTATCAAGAAACTAGTCCACAGTCATGTAGGATGGTAAATGAGGTCACATTTTACTCATGCACAAATGATGATGAGTTTCCGAGGGATTTCAAGCCAGAGAGGCACACAAAAAGATCAAAAAGCCTTTTGTTAGATTATTCTGACAAAGGCTCAATAAAGACAGGGAAATAAGTTTAGTAGCTGTTGCAGTAATCAAAGTGTAAAACAATGAGAGCTGGCTCTAAGGAAATGGTACAGAAGAAAAAGACTTGTAGAAAAGCAAGCAAGAGAGGACTGTCAGGACTTGGTGACTGACCGGTGGGATAAAGGCAATAGATGAGTCAAGGAAAATATCTAGTGTACAGACCTGGACAGCACGGGGATGGTGGACTCTAACTAAATAGGGAATTCAGGGCAAGGAGCAGGTTTGGGGGATATAATGAGTAAGAATGACTGCAACACTTAAGCTTTCATCATGTGTTTTGAGGTATCTGCAAAGCATCTAAATATAGATGATCAGTTGGCAGCAAGATACCATCTGGAGCTCAGGAGGATGATTTGGCGTAGGAAAAAAAAAAGATTTTAAGCCACCCAGAGAGTATGTACATACAGTGAAAATATCAATAAAACCAAAGGCAGAAATAGGGGAACAGTTTGTCACTGTATACTAGTAGCCAAGAAATGTAAACTTTTCTGAGGTTAATATTTCGCTTCATAGAAAATTCATAAAGATCTATTAGTTTTGTTTCACTTAAATATTCTAAAGCCAGAAAATTATAAAACACAAAAACTCACATTTATGATATACTTAGAAAAACTATACTTCTTGAAAATGAGTCCAAGACTCATTTTAAATAAATTCTAATTTAACATATGTGAAGGATCAAGAAGATAAACTATATGATCTATTTTGAAAATTCCACTAATGAAAGAATGAATGAAAGGGGAATTTTATCCTACTTAGGAGAACAATGTAGTCATTTTAATTAATGTGTGTGTAACACACACACATATACACACAAATATATACATAATGTTTATTGCTAACAAATCAACAATTATAGGGACTTTCCTGGTGGTGCAGTTGTTAAGAATCTGCCTGCCAATGCAGGGGATGTGGGTTTGATCCCTGGTCTGGGAAGATCCCACATGCCACGGAGCAACTAAGCTGGTGCACCACAGCTACTGAGCCTGTGCCCTAGAGCCTGCAAGCCACAACTACTGAAGCCTGCATGCCACAACTACTGAAGCCCATGCACCTAGAGGCCATGCTCGCAACAAGAGAAGCCACTGCAATGAGAAGCCCGAGCATCGCAAGGAAGAGTAGTTTCTGCTCTCCACAACTAGAGAAAGCCTGTGTGCAGCAATGAAGACCTGGTGCAGCCAATAAATAAATAAATACCATAAACAATTAGTAATAAACAAGTATATTTTAAAATTTATTGAAGCAAATATCTAAAGCTTAGTTTTTATTAATCTAGTTAGAATAACTATTTGTACCTTAAATAAAATTGCATCCATGTAAAGCATCTATTATTCAATATGAAGCATATAGTTGGTATTCAGACAGCCTCCCTTTTCTTTTTTTAAATAAATTTATTTTATATTTTGGCTGGGTTGGGTCTTTGTTGCTGCACGCGGGCTTTCTCTAGTTGCAGAGAGTGGGGGCTACCCTTCATTGTGGCACATGGGCTTCTCACTGAGATGGCTTCTCTTGTCGCGGAGCATGGGCTCTAAGTACACGGGCTTCAGTAGTTGCGGCTCATAGGTTCTAGAGTGCAGGCTCAGTAGTTGTGGAGCACGGGCTTAGTTGTTCCATGGCATGTGGGATCTTCCGGGACCAGGGCTCAAACCCGTGTCCCCCGCATTGGCAGGCAGATTCTTAATCACTGCACCATCTGGGAAGCCCCAGGCTTCCTTTTTTTTTTTAAATAAATTTATTTACTTTTTAATTTTATTGGCTGTGTTGGGTATTTTTTGCTGTGCGCAGGCTTTCTTTAGTTGTGGTGAGTGGGGGCTACTCTTCGTTGTGGTGCACGGGCTCCTCATTGCTGTGGCTTCTCTTGTTGCGGAGCACAGGCTCTAGGTGCGTGGGCTTCAGCAGTTGCAGCATATGGGCTCAATAGTTGTGGCTCACGGGCTCTAAAGCACAGGCTCAATAGTTGGGGCACACGGGCTTAGTTGCTCTGCGGCATGTGGGATATTCCTGGAGCAGGGATTGAACCGGTGTCCCCTGCATTGGCAGGCAGATGTTTAACCACTGTGCCACCTAGGAAGCCCCCCCTTTTTTCTTATGTTAAGTTTGAATTGCTGTTGTTCTAATCTTAATGTTTTTAATGATCTTCCATATATTCTTACAAAATTCAAAAATCAAGCATTAATCCATCAAGAAAGTAACATTTTAAAAAAAATCACTTAATCAGAAGGACAACTAATGTAATAGAAAGATATGCGTTTTAGTCCCACCTATTCTATTTACTGTGGGTCCTTCGCTATAGATCCTTTTATTCTTCTGTAGAATGGGGTATATTTTCTTATCTTTGTCACAAGTTTGCTATAAGGTTCAAATGGGATAATGTGGTAGTACCATAAAATGTAACGTGTATTTTCATAGGCATGCAATCACAGGAAGACAGAAAATTATCTAGGGGCATTATCCGTGAGAACTTCACAGGATAATTCACTACTCAACTACTATATGGAAAAAGAATACTTTCTGTTAAGAGCAGTAAGTAAAAGCATTGAGTGGATTACTGTTTGCTCTATGTTTTTTAAAAAAATTTTTCATTTCCCTTTTGGTATTCCCTACCCTCATTACAGCCACAGATCAGAGAAGCCACACTTGCAAAAACATTGGGTTTGGAGTTAGAAGATCCAGGCTTACGCCTCACTTCACCATTTCTTCATTTTGTAACTTTTGGAAGTACATATAGTTTTGTGTATTATGTGAGATAATTTATGTGAGAGTCCTAGGTAAACCATGAAGTGTTATTCACATGTGAAGCAATGCACTGGAACTCTGAGTGATCTCTATAGTGAGATCCATGTGAAAACAGCTTTTATGATTATATATTAACAAACAGTAGTCTGATGAGGGCTGTTGGGTTGGAAGAAGCATGTCTCTGAGCAACCCGGGATCAAGTCTAGACACTTCATTTCCTAGCTCTGTCACCTTTAAGGATTCTTTTGAAAACAAACAAACAAACAAACAGATGTTCTTCTCCTCAAATGAGAAGTTAACCTAACCTCTCTCTATGGTACCTTACCTTACAACCATCTATTGCTACAAATACAAGCTGACCAAAATAGGTTGATAACCTGAAGAATGGCGAGTCTGACGTGATAAATAGTTACAATCAGTAGGTTAGCAAGGATTAATGGCCTCATTTCCTTATTAGCATTCTATTATCCAATATTCAATCTAGATTTATAGAAGCCAAACTTTCCCAAGTCCACAAACAGTTAAATAAACCTGAAAAAAAATCTATATAAGTTTACAATTAAGAGGGTCAAATTCTATTTTATTACTAACATTCTCTTCTTTTCTCAGTGTCACAGATAGAAAGGAAATCAGCAATTTTTTACATCCAGGTCTGGGAAATACCAGTAACACTGGCCACTTTGAGAATTTGGAAATCTTAAGAGTTTTTGCATGAAATCTCAAAAAACTAAGAAAAGTATAATTTTTAGCATCTATTTTCATACCTAGATCAGACTTGAGCTGTGAGGTAGCGGTTTCCAACTCTCCTTTCTGTTGTTGCTCCTGTGCCAGTAGTTCTTGCGTGGCCTGAATAGAACTGCGTAGGGCAATGCAGTTTTGCTGCAAAATTTGCACCTGAAATTGTATAAGAAAAACTTCTTTTCTGTAAGGTAAAGATTTCTAATAAGCTACCTTATAGCACACGTGTAAGGTAGATTTTCTGATCTTAATGTTACTGGAGGAAGAAGCAGAGTTTATGTTACTGTTAAAGATCTCAACAGAGTGCAGTGTCTTACAGCAGTGCCGTCCAGGAGCACTTTCTGTGCACTCTTCAACATACCAGTCACCAGCCACAAGTGACTGCCGAGCACTCAAAATGTTGCCAGAATGAGTGAGGAATTGAATTTTTAATTTTATTTAATTTTAACAAATAAAATTAATTTCAATTTACATAACCACATATGGCTAGTGCCTACTATATTGGCAGTATAAATTACAGCAATAAAGGATCATTTGCAAAGCCCTTAAGTAGAATCCTTTTTATAATTCCATTGTGAAGGATGGCATTGGTTAAAATAATAAAGATTATGTAATTTAATAATAGGTATTAGGATTTGAAACTACTAATTGCCTTGGGTACTAAGAATTTAAAATATTTTAAATTACATATAGATACTTCAAATAACTTTGATGAAAGCAAAAATACTATGCTAAAATAAATAATGAGAATTGAAATCAGCAATGTAAACACATTCCTGATTATTTTACTTATTGGCATTCCTTGCTTCAAATGTCAGCTCTATCTTTCTTTTCTATCCACGTCATATATAATACATATAACACAACACTAGGTCAGTGCCTTCCAAAATCAATTCCTGTAACGAGATTATAGGGTGTAGGGGGAAGAATTCCCTCCCAGAAGCTAAGGGTGCACTTCTGTAAAGCCTGAGGCAAAACAACCTCTGTCCTCAGCTCCCTCATTCATAAATTAAGAGTGTTGGACTGAATAGCATCAGAGTACTTTCTTATTTTTCACTAAAATTTTTTAAATTGCAGTAAGAATGTTAATAGAGGATTACTAAAGAAAAGAATTTAATAAATCTAGAGGAAATTAGCAAAACTATAGGTTTGTAGGTAAAACATTAGCTTTTCCCTTTTGGTTCCACTTCCCCAACATAAACAAGGAGAAAATCTCTCTACCTGTTTCCTTTCCACCTCCACTGTTGATCCCATTTCTTGTATTTTGAGTAGCATGGCTGATCCTGATTTTTCAAGAGATTCCCTTAGGTGCTTCTCCTGAGACAGTTGTCTCCTTAGCTACAGAGCAACACTGCAGTTAGGTGAGACCAAGGGAACTTCATAGCAGTTTAACAAAGATCAAAGTCACCATAAAGAGTACAGTTTAACAAAGATCAAAGTCACCATGAAGAGTTTACCAGACATGCCATCTTATTCCCATTCTTCATTTGTTTATGACTACACAGAAACATGCTTTTGTTTCTCCCTAACAGACAACCTTCTAAGAAATGGAGAATCAAATTTGCTACCCTCATCTTCCTACTGTATAAGTCTGTTTTCTAAATTGCAGGTCAAGACACATTAGTAAGTTGCAAGAAGCACTTGAAAAAGCGGGCAAAAAAGAAT
The DNA here is from genome assembly GCF_030028045.1 of Hippopotamus amphibius kiboko. Classification (NCBI taxonomy): domain Eukaryota; kingdom Metazoa; phylum Chordata; class Mammalia; order Artiodactyla; family Hippopotamidae; genus Hippopotamus; species Hippopotamus amphibius. The sequence goes on from NC_080193.1 coordinate 107,523,363, forward strand.
AGAAAGAAAATCTAAGAGCACGTAGCAAGTAGTAAGGAAGGGTAAGTACTGCTTCATGAAATGTTTGTGCACATGCATGTGTGTATGGTGCTGCAGTGTAAAATATGTCTTACAATGGATTGTTGTCAAAAAAGTTTGAAAAACACTAATATGTCTTAGCATATGTATTTTCTGTATTTCTGTATTTTCTTTGTTTCTTAACTATTTTCCGATATTTTGATTTCCTCATCTACATATATTTTTTATCCCATAGTATTATAAACATTTCTCTGAAAGCTGTTTTAATTATGTATTGGAATTTAAAGATCAAGACAATTAATGAAGTAGTTGTTAAGTAGCAGACAAAAACGACACAAGAATTTGGGTACACTGACCTTATTTCTATCAATAAATGACTATAAAATGAGTCATAAAGATACAAAGAAGGTTAAGAGTCTCTTGTATCATGAGGTAAAGAAGTCCTTTCTAATTTATATGGGAATTGAAAAATGCTATTCCTCTTATGAAGTGACATTAAACTGAAAGAAATTCTATTTTTAAACCCCAGTAAAGATGACACAAGAGTAAACTTAATAATTCTTCTCTACATTGTACATATGTAGTTTATATGTGTTTTCTTGAAGAATGATATACTTCACAATTTTCAAGAAGTTTTTAAAAAGTGAAGAGAGATGAAAAATATGTTGACATGAAATGGTTACAAGACAGCCCGTTTTGGAAATGTTCTATGATTCTCTTAACCATACACCTAATACTGAACATTTGAATATTTCCAGTGTTTTGCTATTCTAAATACTGTTCTGCTGAACATGCTTGTGAATAAATCTGGATTTCTGATAATTTCCTTGAGATAAATCCTACAAAAGGAATCACTAGGTTAAAAGTGTAAACTTTTTTAGACTTCTGATAATTTGTAATTTTCCTTCCAATTTTACCTTATCAGTAGTATTTGAATAAATTTCATCAGCATTATAGATTATTACTTTCTTATATCTTTGCTAATTTAATAAATGAAAAACAACATCTTAATATTTTTGCATTCCTTTGGTTCCTAGTGAGAGTAAACATTTCCTAATATGGTTATTAGTTCTTTATATATTTTCGGAACTGCTCTTATCCTTTGCCCATTGTTTTGGGGATTTTTTTTAAAGTCAATTTAAGTTCTTTAAAAGGGAAGATTATCAACTCTGCCTAGTTTCGTTATGTTTTATGAGTTTTGCCTTTTTTAATACATGTATAAGATTTTAACTTTTATATGGTCAAACCTATTGAGCATTCTGTAATCTTGCTCCTTTTTTTCAAGCTTAGAAATTCCTTCCTTATCCAATGATTAGTTAAATATTATAATCTTATTTAAGAATGAGCCATAGCTTTTGCTTTTGGCTATATTTTTCAGGTTTTAGTTTAGTATCAGATTGCAATCACTTTATAACTTAGAGAAGCATAATATACTTTTCTAAGCTTTACATCGAATTATATAGTATAATTTGTTCAAGATACAATTTAAGTGCCTTATAAAGGGAATCTTTATTTGATAATTATACTACTGAGAATCCCTAAAGCATTAAGGGCAATCAGTTAATCTATTTCATTTTCATCAGAACCAGATTTTATACATATATTTCTTCTCTCTTAGAATGATATATACTGGATTTACTTTATCTTTGTAGAGCCTTCTGTTATGGGCTGAATTGTATCCCCCCGAAATTCACATGTTGAAGCCCTAAACCCCAATATCTCAAAATATGGCTGTGTTTGGCCTTTAAAGAGTTATTTAAATTATGAGGCTGGTGGGGTGGACCCTAATCCAACATGACTGGCGTCTTTATAAGAGGAGGAAATTTATACACAAAGAGACACTGGGGATGTGTGCACAGAGAAAAGACCATGTGAGGACACAGAAAAAAGGCAGCTGTCTGCAAGCCAAGGAGAAAGGACACAGGGAAAAAACCAAACCTGCTGATATGTTGATCTTGGACTTTTCACCTCCAGAAAGGTGAGACATAAGTTTCTGTTGTTTAAGCCACCAGTCTGTAGTACTTTGTTATGGCAGCCCCAGCAGACTAATACATCCTTCGTGCTCCACATACCCTCAAAATGTCCCTATTTGACTAGTTCAGTCCTTCTTCGGGTTCTTGACAAGTTTAATGAAAACTCAGCGTTTCACTACAGCACCAAGAATTAAGACTTTCCCAATAAAAAATAATGGTAAGTGGCAATCCAATGGATACTTTTCAACATGGTGCTGGAACAACTGGACACACACACACACAAACTCACACAAAGAATTGAGATATAAACCTCACACCTTTCACAAAACATAATTCAAAACCTAAATGTAAAATGCAAAGCTATAAAACTTCTAAAAGATAACATAGCAGAAAAATCTAGGTGACCCTGGGTTTGGCAATGTTATTTTAGATATACCACCAAAAGTACAAACCATGAAAAAAAAACAGGTAAGTTGGACTTGATTAAAATTAAAAATTTCTACTCTGCAAAAGACACTGTTAAGAGAATAAAAAGATAAGCTACAGATTGGGAGAAAATACTTGTAAAACACATACTGGATAAAGGACTGGTATCCAAAATATAAAAAGAACTCTAAAAACTCAACAGTAAGGAAAAAAAAAACAACCCAGCTTCGAAGTAGGAAAATGATCTAAGATACCTCACCAAATAAGATAGACAGATGGCAAATGTGCATATGAAAAGAAGCTCAACATCATGTCATTAGAAAATCAGAAATTAAAACAAGATACTATACATACACCTATCAGAATGGCAAAAATCCAAAACACTGACAACGGCGAATGCTGGTGAGGATGTGGAACAACAGGATTCTCGTTCATTGCTGGTGGGAACACAACATGGTACAGCCACTGCAACAGACTGGCAGTTTCTTAGAAAGCCAAACATAAGCTTACCATATGATCCATCAACCGTGCTTCTAGGTATTTGTCTAAAGGAGTTGAAAACTTATGTCCATATAAAAACCTGCATATGAATGTTTATAGCAGCTTTATTCATAATTGCCAAACTTGGAAGCCACCAAGATGTCCTTCAGTAGGTGAATGGATAAACTGTGATACATCCAGACAATGGATTATTGTTCATTGATAAAAAGAAATGAACTATCAAACCATGAAAAGACATGGAGGATTTAAATACATATGCTAAGTGAAAGAAGGCAGTCCCAAAAGGCTGTATGATTCCAATTATAAAACAGCTATAGAGACAGTGAAAGGATGAGTGACTTGGGGGTGATGAGCATGTAGAGCACAGAGCCACAGGGCGCTTTCTGGGCAGTGAAACTATTCTTTATACTGTAATGATCAAAAAGTAAAACAATCTAAACTGTGAACTTAGTAATATTGTATCAATCGTGGTTCATCTCTGTTTCTGTGCAATTTTTCTAAAAACTTAAAACTGCTCTAAAAAGAGCCTATTAAAATAGCCAAAGTATTATTTTTAAAGTGTGAAACAATATATTCCGACTAACAATGAACGACCATGCTTTTATCAGTACTAGCAAATAAGGAACTCTACATGAGAGAATGTTCCAGATAGCTACATTTACCACCTTAAACCACACTGAAAGTCATAATTTTTAAAATAATTTATCTATTTCTCTGTTTTGTATAACAATATTTTAAATATAATTTGATCCTTTTGATTTGGACTAATGTCAATTATTATTCTGTCAGGGAATATTGAGGTTTTTAGGCCACTGTCAGGATATATTGGGTTAGTAATTCTTCTGACTCTTCCACTGTTTTCAGCTGCAAATTTTTAGTCCAACAACTTTTAGCAGCCACCTACTTCATAATTTCAATGTGCTATCTACTTAAATTTAGGCTGAAATGAAAGTTTTAAGGTAAAATTAGATAAGCAGATTTATTAAAAGCTTTTTATTTTAAACACAACTGTAGTGTAAAGGGTCTTTGTATGAAGGTGTCTACTTAATTCTAGTATATGAGCAACTGCATGAGCTTTCTTTTAACTGTTTCCCTCCTGGCTAAGAGAGCATTTGTTTTTTTCTGGTTTTATGGCAGTACTGAGGTGAAAGGAAGTTTTAATGTCATATAAGGGCAGGTGTAACTTCATGTGGCACATTTTTTAAATCTTCCTAATAAACAGTCACATATTTTCTTCTTCAATGGTTTCTTTTCATTCTGTCCACTTCCTTGACTTCCCCCTATGCAATTCCAATGCCCTCCTCCACCCTCCAGTATCCTTTTTACCTTACCTCCTGAATTTTAAGGTTCATTTTACGTTTCGTGGTCTTCAGTTCCTCTTCAATAATGGCTGCATTCTTCTAAAAATAGGAGAAAAGGTTCTAAATAATCTGAAATGATAGGAAGAAACTGTCCATAGGTATATCAGAGTTCAAATCTAGCCTTTTTTGGCAACCTATAAATTCTGACTACAGTTATAAACACTTCTTATTACAATTCTAAAGTAATTATTACGATTCTAAGGTAATTATTACAATTATTACAATGAGATATTTAAAGTTATTTTACTAGTGATTCATGACTTCTATCATTTTCCCTTTCAGATAATTAAAAAATGATTAGTCACATGTACCTCCTCTAAAATTCAATAATCAGAGGAAAACCTGGTAATTGCTAGACTTTGTTCTTACAGGGTATAGTCCTATTTTTTTAAGTACTCTGTTTCTTTTAGCCTCAAATATTAACTACGCTTATGAGTTGAGAATGAAAAACAGCTTTCACCATTCATTCCCTTTTATATTATTATTAATGGCACCACAGTCTAAGATGTAAAACCCCAGAGTTGTCTTTGCCTTCTTCTTTACCTTCAGACCCTATCCAATACTATATTCTAGCATATCTTTCCTCTCAAAATGCCACAACTGTAGTTCAGACCTAGTAAGGTCTAGGCCGCTAATAAGACAATGCATTTCTAACTGGTTTTCCTGTCTCCAGTCTCTTCGCCCATAATTGATACTCTATACTACTGCCGGATTAGTTTTCTTGTTATCATTATGTCACTTTCTTACCAAAAATTTAATCACTCCCCACAGGATCAAGCCCAACTACTTGATTATTCTTGATTTTGAGATCCTCTATGACATTATCCCTAGCTAATTTCCAACTGATTTCACACAAATCCTCACTCCTGTTAGGCTACTTTATGCATCTCCTCCTAATTATACCCAGGGGAAAGATCTAGGTTCAAATCTGAATTACAGGAAGAAAACAGATAAGTGTGATCTCCGAGGAGTCATTAAAATAGAGACAATAATATCCTATATCTTGAGGTTTTACAGAGATTAAACAGAACATGTTTTAAACAAAAGAACATCTGTTACACTGTCCGGCCTATGGAGGGAAAACAAAATCATTAGTTTCTTTCCCTAGTCTTATTTTTTGTTGCCTCTGTGTGTACTCTTTGAAATGTTTTCATCTCTCTGCTTTGCCTTCTAAAGGTTCACCTCAAATCCTGTCTCTTCCTTGAAGCCTAGCCTAATCTGTTCTAGATAGGACACGGACACCTTCTCAAACCTACCTGAATATAGAACACTTAGTTGGCAATATTTGCTTATTGTCCTATACTGTCCTTTAACATTTTTCTTAAGAATTTTTTTTAAGATTTTTAAAGTCTTTATTGAATTTTTTAAAATATTGCTTCCGTTTTATGTTTTTTGGGTTTTTTGGCCACGAGACGTGGGATCCCAGCTCCCCGACCAGGAAAAGAACCCGCACCAGAAGGGAAGGTTCTACCAGACAGGACAGGAGGGTCATCCTTCCACTACATTGGAAGGCGAAGTCTTAACCACAGGGCCACCAGGGAAGTCTATAACATTTCTTATACCCTTATTTTTTTCTCTTTAGCTTTCCCTGCTATGCCTTGTTGTCGCAGCTAGCACATAAGCTCTTGAAGAGCATAGACTCGCTCACATCTCTGGATCCTCATAGTCACATGCAGAGGGTAAGCCATCTATAAACACTCACAGCATACACTCTTATATGCTTTCAATGTGGATAAATTTCAAATGTCAGGAATCCTCACATCAACATCATCTATTTTTAAAAGTCACTTTTACAGGTCTAGTGCCTCCTCCAGCTAACACGTAACAGTGAATTTATATTCCAGAACTCTGGACTCAAACCTTTGTCTCTGAGGCAAGCTCCAGAGTTGCAGTCAACCTTTGCACCTCATCTTGTGCCTTGTCTTCTTCCTCTTTTACATCTCGTAGTTGCTGGCGCAAATTCATCACTTCCAGCTGCAATAGCTTCAGGTCCTTGGAATGCTCCTCCTGTATTGTATTCAGTCTTTCCTTCATAAAATCTACCAGACAGAACAGGAGAGTCATCAAGCAGTTTAAAGAAGTCAGGAAAGGAAAAGAATCAAATTCATCAAGCATCCCCACAGGACCAAATTTCTAGTGATTCTCTTTGCTCTATACCTGTTTTCTGTGGGTTCAAATCCTTTTCAGTTTGCAGACGAAAGATGTTCATCTTCAAGGACTGGATGAGGCTTTCTAGACGGCACATTCGATTTACCAGAAACTCACAGTTCTTCCATAAAATATCTGTTTTTCCTGAACAAATTATTTCATTCTGAATAGGGCTAATGATGTTCTGGCTCACAGGCTCTCTTAAACATTTTGGAGTTTCCAACTGGCCTCTAGACAAAGATCCCAATATAACAATATTATAGGGTAATTCCAACCATCCAGTCAATTTAACACTTCTACTGAGAATAAAAACTATATTCTTTGGTTAACAAGTATTTGATAGCCCCTGAAAATTTAAATATAGAGAGCACTTTTAGGCAGAGAGGATGAGACCAATGTGGGATGGGTAAAGATCACTGATTTATTTAATGGTTATTTTAATCTGAATCTTTTGTAAACTTATCTTGTATGTAAAAACAAGTGATATATAAAACATGTTAAAATGCTAATTCTATAATGGCAAACTAAGAATTAAAGTTAGCATGGAGGTAATATTTCACATCCTTTCTAGAAAATTTTTAAACAAGGTCATAATAAACATTCCTGTTTTGTTCTAACATACTCAGCATTGGTACAAATTTAATCTTTGCTGAAGAGTTAATTATTCTATGTGTGCTATGATACCAAATATACTAATTTTAGATCTTCATAAGAGACATTCAGGAAATATATATGTAACTTTAAAGAAAATCACACCAGTAAATTCAATTTTGGCCACTTCAGCACCCAGATTCCTCAAGGCTTTGACAATCTAATTTTTAATGGCAATAACTTCTTTAGGAGTGCAAAGGAAAAACACAGTTCTTTTTTTGAGTACTTCATTCTAAACTATGAATTCTTTTTAAGACTTAAAACCTCTCTTTTAATTTAAAATAAATGTAAAGAAAGAAAATGTAGACCATATTAATGGCGTGAATCAAGTTTAGATGTTAACCTTAACTAATATCAAAATCTATTTTTTACTTTTTAAAAAAGGACCAAATTTTTTTCTAATTATGTAAAAAATTACATTTGTTTTTAATCAAGTATTGACGGAGAACAGGATATCAAAGTTTGTGCACCTAATTAACACACTTTAAAAATCTGTTTAGAAGAATAGAGGTAGTAGCTCTATTACAGGACAACTCTTTTATCTTGCAAATATTTTCTAATTAATATTCTAATGGAAACTGTTATTTCTCAATTCTTTTCTGAATACCTGTTTCATCTGCTAAACCATCCACACTGTGACTCCTTATTAGTAACCAGTGGGGCAAAATTCATCAACCTACAAAGATATTGTAATACAAATTTTTCATTTGTTACCTTTTTTCACCAAAGTCCAACATTATTAGGTCATCTCTCAGAGAACTGGTTTGTTCCTCAACTATTCTCATCCTTTGCTGAAGTATTGTGAATGTTTCAGAAGCTGTAGCATTGATGCGGGTTGGAGAGAGGACTGGTCTAGACATTGTAGTTTCTATGTGCACCTAAGATTAAAGTCACAATATTAGTGTAGTCGGTTCTATTACTGTTCAAAATAGCCACTGTCTCTTCCTGTGGAGGATTATACATCCCTGTCCTGTTGAGCTTGAAAATGGCCATGTGTCCTGCTTTGCTCAGTTAAATGTGGGTAGAAGCTTTAAGAGCCAACTTGTCATTCATCATCTCTTTTCCCTTCTCCACGAGATGAGCAACATCCAAGACAGGGTCTGCTTCGTGTGCCGAGATTCCAGGGTAAAGGTTACATGAGCAGAGCCATGGCCCATCCATGACATACAGTGTGAGCAAGAAACTTACGTTGTTATAAGCCACAGATTATTAGGTAGTTTGTTACTGCATCACAATCTAGTCTATCCTGTCTGCTGCTATTAGACATACACTAGGAACTGTGACTTGCCTGAGGGAGTTATTACCTCTTTCATTACCAGCCATTTTCACTTTACCATATTCCTATCCAAACTTTCTGGAAAGAAAAACAAACAAACAACCTCTATAGTACTTGGATCTCTGAGCAGTTGTCATAAAATAGATTCACCAACTACCTTGAGGCAGTGACTTTTAAAAATAACTTGCAAACTTAACTTCATAGCAAAGACTTCTACACCTACTAACATCAAATTTCCAGACTCCTCCTCACTACTCCACATGAGAGTGAATGGGGAGTAGTGAGACTACTCTTTCAGGTATTAGTGACAGAAGCAAAATCAGCTTATGAGTCCCAACATTTGAATGAATCATGTGCTCAGAGTTCAAAGACAAGATCACTGGTGGAAACTTTAAGAACATTTTCCTGTAACTCTATCCTGTACAGACATTTCTATACTAATCAAACTGTAAACCTCACTAGCAATAACAGTGTACCTATGGGAATGTGCTCACAAAGGCCCTACTTGGGATATTAGTAACACACCTTTCCCTCCCACTTGCTGTGTAATCAGATACCTCCGTTTCCCCGTGCTTCTCAGGTAATGGAAGTGCGGACTCCCTCAGGTTCAAGTCACTGAAGGTGGTCCACAGGACCCAGGGAAGGAATTAAAGAAGTCAAACGGGTGGCAGAATTTAGAGGGGCAAGAAGCATGGTGGGGGGCTGTGGAAAGGCTGAGCTTCTTGCCAACGTAACACTGCCACTGAGGACATTTCTTGGCAATATAACACCGCTACAGCCACTGAGTACAGCTCTTTAATCACCTTCTATCTTTGCCCCACATCCCAGAGAACGGCCTGTTTCTCTCTTTTTACTTAAAAAAAACAAAACAAACAAACAAAAAAAAACAACAAAAAAACACTTTGAGGAGTAGGTGACAAATATAATTGTATATATTTAAAGTGTACAACATGATTTTATATACATATACCTTATAGAATGGTTACCAAGATCAAAATAATTAACACATCCACATAATTAACAACCTCACATAGTTAACATAGGTAACTTCTTTTTTTCGTGGTAAGAATAAAGATCTACTGTCAGCAACTTTCAAGTATACAATACCATATTATTAACTATAGTCACCATGTTATACATTAGATCCTCAGAATGTCTTCTTTGAAAAGGCAACCTACAGAATGGGAGAAAATATTTGCAAACCACATATCTGATAAAGGGTTAATATCCAAAGAAAATACACAGGTGGCCAACAGGTGCATGAAATGATGCCCAACATCACTAATCATCAGGGACATGCAAATCAAAATTACAAGATAGCAGCTCACACCTGTTAGAATGACTATTTTTTAAAAGACTAGAGATAACAAATGTTGGCAGGGATGTGGAGAAAAGGGAACCTTATACACTGTTGGTGGGAATGTAAACTGGTACAGCCATAATGGAAAACAGTATGGAGTTTCCTCAAAAAAATTAAAAATTGAATTACCATATGATCCAGCAATCCCATCCCCAGATCTATATCCAGAGGAACTAAAATCAGTACCTTGAAGTGATAGCTGCATATCCATGTTCACTGCACCATTATTCACAACAGCCAAGAGATGGAAATGACCTAAATGTCCTTCAGTGGATGAATAAAGGTGTAATTTATATATATATATGTATTCCACATATATATATGGAATGTTATTCAGCCACATGAGAGGAAATCTTGCCATTTGCAGGATGAATGTGGAAGGCACTATGATATATGAAATAAGCTGGACAGAGAAACAGCAGTGTGTGTATCACTTATACATGGACTCTAAAAACCAAACAAACAAAAAATCCAATTTCATAGAAACAAAATAGAATGGTGGTTGCCAGGGGCTGGAGGATGGGGGAAATGCAATGATGTGGGTCAAAAGGGTACAAATTTTCTTTTTATTCCTATGTTATGCTTCTGACCAAGATTTCTCTCCTTTGTGCGCCTCTATAAAACAGAATGCATTTCTGACACACATAACCTTTTTGAATTCTTTAATAGATTTTCTATTAACAATCAGCTTAAGGACTAGGGGGAAAGAATTTCTCTTCTATTAACTGCTTTTCATGCTCTCAATTCATTCTTGAAGGGAAAGACAAAGGCACACACAGATATTAATGGAGTCTCTGGATACACAAAGATGTGAAGTAAAGTTCACCTATATTTCTGGAAAAAGCCAGGTTTGGAGTTTCCTGCTCAGGTTACCACGTGGGCCAGGATAGTGTTCCTCAAGTAACAGAAAGAAGAACCTCTAAGACAAACCCTAGGGCTAGTTCTGCCGCCATGAAATCAGGGCTAGGGTTGGGAGAACCACCAACAGTGTGGGGTGGGAAGAAAATGGAGCAGTAACAGGGAAGAAACACCACATGGGTTTACCCTCCATTCCATTTCCTGTCACCTGCTGTCTGGCTACTGCCAATGTAGAAATAAACCAGGCCTGGGGTTGGGAGAAAAGAATAGAAAGGGTGTTTAATGGGGTTTGTGACAGACGGTTGGCTCCTTTGTCCTCTCTCCAAAAGAAGCTGAAAAGTTCACACATCCACCCTCCCTTACGGCTGGCACGTTCATGTGACACCTTGACCAGTGAGACTTTAGGCAGAAGTTTGCAAGAAGCTTCTGGGAAAAGTTTTTTATTTTTTATTTTTCTGATTAGAAAGAACAGAAACATGGGTACCTGTCCGCTCCTTCCCCTGTGATGATGCCCAGACTCTGAGGGCTGTCTTTAAGTCAGCCCCGCAGTACCTCACGGGTAAATATAAACACAGCTGGGGATCACCAACATCTGAGAAACAAGGAAACGCCGGAGGAGCTCAGATTAGCCTGACTTTTAAAAATAAAACTAGTAACCTCCAACCTTCACTTATATGAGAAATATAAACTTTTGTGTAGTCACTCTGTCCTGTTGCTTGCAACAAAAGCACTCCTGGGATACACAGCAGTCCCAGGTAACAGTTGGTAGAAAAATGAGAAGGAGGAGGTAAAGGAAATGACAAGCAGTGCCGGAGGTGGGCGCCGAGGGCAGTTTCTGTGGCAATGTGTCAGGCCCAGGGAGCTGACTGTAACATAAGGGGCTGCCTAATTAATTTACGTCACAAGTCAGACATATAACACTAACACAAATACAAAAGTTCACTTCTGGAAAAAAAAAATACAGAAAATGGAGTACAAGTTTCCCACATATTTTTAATAAGATGCAGAGTCCCACCTAAAATTTGTTCACGTAATTGTTGAAATGTCATAGTGTTGCTATTATTTCCCCAAGGTACCCAAAATAGGTATAAGATGCTTACATTACTTTACAGTGTGTGTGTGCGCGCACATTCAGCCATAAAAACAAGATGGAAAACACAAATTACATCGCTTCATTTGCTTAGAAGAGAAAAAGCCTACATATGTTTAGGTAAGGATTTAATTGGCATCATCACACACGCCACCTGAATCTGGTCTACACCGGAGCTGCTCAGGCTTCTGAAAGGAAAAAAATACGCTCAAACCTCCTCTTCCTCAGAGGACCCCAGCCTCTGAGGGAGAGGAGGTTTACAGAAAATTCATCCTAAGGAAGGAGAGATCGAGGTGCCTGGGACGCTGACTGATGGTGGGCAGGGGATAAAGCTTTTGTGTGAAATACATGGTGTTGTCCTTGAAATATCCTCTTAGTCAATCACTGAGTTTCTGGTCATCAAAGAAGTTGATCTGAAAACTAAACAAGCCAATCTACCCTTTGAGGATTTATTACAAACAGGTCTCAGGGTTAGTTGAAAATTCTTCTTCCCCACCCCCTCTCCGCATGAGGGAAAAAACAATGTCAAAGTCAGGAGAACCCTCAGGAACAAAGAAGAGAGCAATGGAGGCCCAGTAGCCAGAGCAGGACAGCCTTAATATCCACCAGGAAATCCCTGAGTACCTGCGGCAAGCCTGTTAAAGGAGGAGTAAGGTAAGAACCTGGAATCCAGTGAATCTGTTGAGCTGAGGTTGAGTCAGGAGAGGTTCTCATTTTCGCTGCAGTTGCTCATACCTCTGCCTCTCCTCCCTTTATCTGGCAGGTCCAAGCAAGGGTAACAGAAACACCATGCCCCCACACACAATCCACAGGCCACTTGGAGGCCAGTGGCCATAACTCTATGACTTCTATACTTGGTACACTAACCCTATAAGTTATTAAGAACTTATGAATCTTCAGGACTTTCCTGGTGGCACAGTCGTTAAGAATCCGCCTGCCAATGCAGGGGACGTGGGTTCGAGCCCTGGTCCAGGAAGATCTCACATGCCGCGGAGCAACTAAGCCCATGCACCACAACTGCTGAGCCTGTGCTCTAGAGCCTGTGAGCCACAACTACTGAGCCCATGTGCCGTAACAACTGAAGCCTGCATACCTGGAGCCTGTGCTCCGCAACAAGAGAAGCCACCACAATGAGGAGCCCCCACACCACAACAAAGAGTAGCCCCCCACTAGCCACAACTAGAGAAAGCTGGTGCATAGCAACAAAGACACAACTCAGCCAATAAATAAATAAATTAAATTAAAAAAAAAAAACTTATTAATTTTCAACTCTATAACTTATGGGAATAGAAGCCATAACTTTTCTTACAAGAAAAGAGCTTTAATTGCTAATATTCCAGCAAAGAGACTATAGCTTGAACACATCTGTGCTACGCTGTTTTTGAAAAGGAGTAAATATCATCGAATACAGCCTTGAACCTAAGCCTTAATGCTTGATAGCAACAATAATAAAAATACTAAGATACAAACTTTTATTTTTAAAAAAGTGAGTTCACAATTACTTTCATAAATATATCATTATCACATTAATACAGTTCTGTCTCTATATTTAGGGAAAGTATTTCCAAAGTGCTCAGGTTACCTCACTGAAAACATGGCATGAATAAGACAAATGTCATAAGTAATATACTAATAAAAGCCAGGTGACTTTGAAAAGGCAACAGTTGCTTCTGTAGACACATGCTCCGTTCTTATACCTGGCAATAGCTACAACTATATGCTGTTGGTTCCAAAATAACAAGCCAGGAACTCAGTGTTGCTTATCATGACCACTGGAAAATAACCTGGTCAGTAACATTGTCTCCATTCACTCATAGGTCCAATGAACATTTCCTGAATGCCTACCATGAGCCAGAAACTGTTCTGACACCAGGGGATATAGCAACGATCAAAGGAGACAAACTCCTTGCCCTCATGGAGCTTATAGTCCACTTGAGGAATATAAACATTAAGTAAAATATATAATTTGTTAACTGGTGAAAAATTCAATGGAGAAAAAGAAAGATGGGATGGAGGCTGTGATACAGACTTCCACTTTAAACAGCGTGGCCAAAGAAAGCCTCGCTGAGATGATATTTAAGGAGACCTGTGAAAGACGTGCAGGAGTGATATGTGGATACCTGGGGAACAGATAGGTCCAGAAAGAGTGAACAGAGTGTGCAAAGGCCCTATATCAGAATACCTGATGGGTCCACAAACAGTAAAGGCCAAAGTGAAGGAGAGAATAGTGGCAGATGAGGTCAGAGGGTAATAACAGGACCGGGTTACACAGGGCCTTAAAGGCTATTGTAAAGATCTGCCTTTACTCTCAGTGACTCTCAGAGCCATTGGAAGGTTTAGAGCGGAGAAGTGCTGTGGTCTAACTTTTAACTGGATCACTCTGTCGAGATGGTAGAAAGACAACAGCAGAAGTGGGAAGACCAGTTGGAAAGTAGCTACGATACTCCAGGAGAGATGCCGATGGCTAGGACCAGGGTGCTAGCAATGGAACGGTAAGAAGCAGTTAGAGTCCAGACGTATTTTAAACACAGGTTTGGCTGATAGACTAGATGAGAAAGGAAGCATTGGAAGGATGGTGTTGCCATTAATTGAGATAATGCAAGCCTATTAGGAAGAACACATTTCAGGGGGAAAGATCAAGAGTTGTTTTGGAAATGTTAAATTTAAAATAGGAAAGATGCCCAATATATGACTGAACTTGTAGATCTTGAGTCAGGGGAGCAAGGTGGACTGGGGATATAAATTCTGAAGCTGTCAATATATATATGGCTTTTCAAGCCGTGGAGACAGTAACAGAGAACAGAGAGGATTCAAGGACCTAGTCCTGGGTGCTCCAAGATCAGCGTGGAGCGTTCAGGCCAGACTAACCCGAGCTTCACCTCAGTAAGGTCAGATTCTTAATCATTATCTATCTTCAGAGCCCGGACAGTCCATCGGACATTGCGGGTGGCAAACAAACGGGGACAGTTCAACAAAAATTTGACGGTGTTCCAGCATAATTGATAGGAGCTGGGGAAACAGCAATGAACAAATGTGAATTCCTGACACCTGCATTCTAACATGCGGGCCAGGGAAGATAACTGGTGGCAAAACTAAAAAATAATTAACGTCGAAATGGCTTTCCCAGGAACCTATAACGCCAACCTAACATATAAATAAAGAAAAGCTGGACTGCGGCTTATCTGCGGCCCTCTTTGGTGGCTATCTTTCCCCCGCTGGAGCCAGGTCGCTGCAAACGTCGCTCCTAAACGGTTTTCACCCGCAGCCAGTGCAGAAGCGCCATAAATCAGGGTCCCGAGGCCCAGAGGGCGACACTAAACTCCGCCAGCGAGGGGAGAGGGCGGCAGGGAGAGACGACGGGGACCTCATCTGAGCCGCCGACCCGCCGTCGCGGACTCCGCGCCGCGCAGCCTCACCCCACTGTCCAGCTGTCCGCCTGGGGCTTCGTCCGGCAGCAGGTGCGCTGGTTTCCATGGAATTAAGACAGCGCTTTAAACCTACCCGCTTCCCAGCCCGGCAGCTGCCGTACGCAGGCGCACCCGTGGCAGGGCATGCTGGGAATCGCAGTCCCTCCGGCCCTGGAGGGCCCTCCGCCCCGGGGCGGGACCCAGGCCGCAATCCGGCGGCGCGCCCGGAACGCGCAGCCCCGTGGCCCGGATGACGCGGGGGCTCCATTGTGCTCGCGAGCGGGGCACGCCGGGATAAGTAGTTTCCGCCCACTCATCTCCCCGGGGCCCTGCGGCGTCCGCTTTGCGGAGTTACCCATCCTTTCCCCGGGAGCGTGCGGCGTTGTCTTTTGAGAGACGAAAACCCTGCAGCAGGCTAGAGTCCAAGAGGAGAAAATGATTTGTTTTCGTTTTAGAGAGACGAAAGTATCAAGTAACTCCTGAACGATAGGAAAATAAGATTTCGTTAATGAGCATAAACAATGGTAAAAATACCGAGCTCAAACACTCTTCTCGTTAAAGAAAAAAACAAGCCCCTCATCACCCTCGTTCAGGATGGCCAGACCCAGAGTAAGGCACACGGAATCTGCTCCCTTGACTTTTGTCTCTTCAGCATAATTTATTTCTTGCCTTGTCTACAGCTGAGTGGGTATTTCTCGATTTGTAAGTAGCCAAGAAATGAGAGAGAGCACTGAGAATAAAACTGCAGTCGTTTCTGCGTTTTGCTGTGAGAGTAGGAATTCACACTTAACGAGAAGTCTTCTACGGTGAAAAGGCAACACGGCTTTGCTTTAGGTAGCTGGACGGAACACCTTTTACCAGCAGTAGGGCAATTAATGCATTCTCTCGTCTCCCTGGGGCTGCAGCTGAGAATAACTTTAGCCCTCAAATAAATGCAGTCAGATCCGAGATGAGTCCTCATTTGCTTAGCGAGTGGCTGGCTGAATTGATCTGGCTATTCTCTTTTTTTTTTTTTTACACTTTAAATACATGCAGTTTATTGTATGTCAATTACATCTCGATAAGAAGCCCTTAAAAAAAGAATACAATATTTTCTTTTAGAGTTCAAACATCTTTTCACCATTCTCACGGACTGAATATTATAATTACAAATAGCACTGAAAATATCTTATTCCGATAGCCGAGCTTCACGTGAGATGGAGGGAACGTCCATCAAACCACAGCTGTAAGACGTATTCATCAAAATGTAAGCCCATCTCGTGAAAGAGAAATGAGCACCGCGTACATTGTTCAGAAGAAGGAGCCAAATAAAGCTTTTAATATGAAAAGTGGGAGAGTATTTTAGAGCGTCAATACAAAGAGCTGGTTACTGGTACGTTTTCTCTTGCAGTGCCCTCTCATTTATGGGTGGAGATGAGGGATATGTGTATGCACTCCATAGATAATCTACAATGAGAGTTTTCACCTTCTCCTTGAATCTCCATATTAAGCAGCAGCCAGGGAGCCAAACTGATTAAATTTAGTGTTTTTAATTTATTTTCCTCTGTCTACCCTCTGGCATACCATGTTAGAACTTAAGCAATTACAGAGTTAGGGTAAAGAATCTGAAGTCGTCAATAAAATAATTCATTTGTTAGAGAACCGGTTTCTGGACACCTGAGACTTTACTACATTAAAAGTCTTTTTATTCTAAGTGCCTGAATGTATTGATTTTTTTTTTCTACTTTCCCTCTTGATTTTCAGTTGATAAATAGCTTTCATGCTTGTTGACCCCATTCAAAAACGAGGTCTTTTCAGCCATGGAATCCTAGGGATTCCATGAGGACCAACCACTGTCCTTTCTCATCACAGTGCTATGATAGCTTTCTAACTGGTTTTCCCATCACTCTTCCCAAAGCATCCTTCATATGGCTACTAAAATGATCTTTTGAGAAAGTAAATCTGATTTTCTTCGTCCTTTGCTTAAAAACATTTGATAGTTCCCCACTTGAACCTTTAGTTTTCCATTGAGCAGTATGAAGCCCAAATATCTAATGGCTTCAGCCTAATCCACCAGCCTCATCTGCACCTGGTCCCGCAAGGGAACTTTGAATTCAAGCCTATAGGTATGTTTTTGTTCTTGCAGCTCTGCACCCTCTTGCCAGGTATGCCCTCCCTCTTATGAGTGTGGTGAACTCAAAGGAAATGTAACCTCTTCTGTAAAGCCATTCTGTTCCCTCCCAAAATATTTATTGTACCACGTTGTAATTGTCAGTGCCTTATCGCCCCTGATTAGGCTGTAAGCTACTTGAGGACAAGACTTTTGTTCTCTTTATTTTGATTTTTGAACTTTCAACAGCAAGCACAATACCTGGCAGACAGTAGAGGCTTGGTAAGTCCTTGTTTAGTGAATGCATTAATGAATAAATTTTGAATGCTTCTACAGAGGCTATGTTTCATTCTCCTGACTATTTATATATTCTATTTGTAGGCCAGGAAAAGGTATCTGCTTTCTTCCACAGCTGGGAATGATTTGACATTGCAATTATACAAATGACAGCAAAGTTACCTGCAACCACTTCCCCTTGGAGGTGGAAATGTATTCTGTGGATAAAGAAATGCAAACCCACACAAAAAAATCAAAGGTTTTCTATATTGTTGATACAATGGAGGAATGAGAATGGCAAATTCACTAACTGGTTCCTCACCTTATGTGGGCAGCCCAGACCTTTTGGTAAAGTATTGGCTCTGGGTATAGAGATTAAAATTTGGAGGAGTCTCTGACTTTTTAATGAACTGATGAATCAGCCCAGGGCTGAAGAGATAAATCTGTTAGTTGAATCAGTCTAGGGTAACAGCGCTTCTTACAAGGTCTCTGTCACTTAGCTTTACCAACTATTGATAAATTGTGTGATCAAGTAGATTTTCACATTGTTCTGTAGATCAAACTTAAGAATGAGGTCAAGGTTATGGCGATGTTGCTGGAGCTCTGTTTTACATTTCCTAAGATAAGTGTGCTCTTTTGGTTTTACTGGGATGACACCTAATCAGCAAAAGGAAGGAACGTGGGTATTAAGTTGGCTTACACAAATCAGCTGCCAGCTATTTCTGAAAAATTATCAATATTATCTATGGAATCCATCTTTTGAATTGGATGTTTTATATACAGTCATCCTTCCCCATCTGCAGGGGATTATTCTCAGGACTCCTCCACCCACCAGGATACCAAAATCCAAGGATGCTCAAGTCCCTTATATAAAATAGCATAATATTTGCATATAAACTATGCACATCCTCCCTAATACTTTAAATCATCTGATTACTTATAATACCTAATACAATGTAAATGTTATGTAAATAGCTACCCACTGCAGCAAATTCAAGTTTTGCTCTTTGGAACTTATTGAAATTTTTTTTTCAAATATTTTCTGTCTGAGGTTGGTTGAATCCGTGGATGTGGAACTTATGGATATGGAGGGCCAACTGTATATTGCCTCACATGATTCTGACTGTAACTTTAAGATGTAGTAGTTATGTTCCCATTTTAATGATGAGGCAACTGAGATTTGAGGAAGTAACTTGCCTAGGGCCATACAGCCAGTAAGTGACGGAATGGTTATTTGGACTTGGGTTTATCTAGCTTCAAAGCCCGTGCTTTTCAATTTGATTCCATCTCCTACCCATTTTCTATTCCATTCTGAGCACAGTGGGTCAAGACAGAAATTTCAGCATCTAACTATGAGATGAGAAATACATGAGTTAACCACACACAATGGAATACCGTATGTTTATAAAAGAAAATGAGGAAATACAGGTGGTGGTATGTGAGTGTTTATGCCATTCTTACCAGCTTTCTGTATGTTTAAATCTGTTTTTCATAATAAAAAACTGGAAAAGAAAATATCTATGTACTTATATGGAAAGTCTCCAGGGTATATATTAAGTGAAAAAAAGTAAGGTGGTGTGGGAAAACAGAGGGGATAGGAATTTTATATTTGTATAAATAAGCATTGGGAGGATACATAAGGAACCAATAAAAGTAAAAGGGTGACTGTATAATTTTTCATCCTAACCAAGATAACTTTTACAAACTTTTTGTTATCATATGATTTTAGATTCACAGAAGAGTTGCAAAAGCAGTACAAAGAGTTCCTGTATACCCTTCACCCAGCTTCCACTGATATTAATATCTTATATAATCATGGTACAATGATCAAAACTAAGAAATTAATACTGGTACGATACAATTAATGAAACGACAAACTTCATTTGGATTCCATCAGTTTTGCCCACTAATGTCTTTTTTCTGTTTCAGGATACAAGCCCAGGATCCTACATTGCATTTACTTGTCCTGTCTCCTTCCTCAGTCTTTGTCTTTCATGACCTTTGGATTTTTGAAGACTACTGGTCAGTTATTTTGTAAAAAATCCCTCAATTTGGGCTTGTGATGATCTCTTATGACTAGATCGAGGTTATGCAATTTGGAAAGAATACCACAGAGGTGATATTGTACACTTGGTGCCTCATATTTGGCGGTACCTGATATGTTTGTCTTATTACTAAGTTAATGTTCATCACTTGCTTAAGGTGATACTGTGTTCCTCTCTGTAACTAATAAGCATTTGGGGAGAGATACTTTGAGGCTGTGCAAATATCCCGTTTATCCTTAAACTTTCACCCACTAAATTTAGCTTTTCTTGCTAGCAGCTGTTATGGTGTGCTAATGATGGCTTTTTGTTTTCCTCATTTACTAGTTGGAGTTCTTTTATAGAGAGGAGTTGTATGTTTTCTCCCATTTATTTATCCAGTTATTTATATCAGTATGAGCTTATGGATATTTTATTATTTGGGTTATAATTCAATACTACCATTCTTTTATTGCTGAAATTGTTCCAGCTTTGGCCATTCAGAGACCATTAACGAGCTACTGTGTCTCATTTTTTTTTTTTTTTTTTCTTTAAGCACTTTCCTACTTTCTATCATTGCAAGATTTCCAGGCTCACCTTGTATTTTCCTGGCCTGGCCCTAGATTCAACCATTTCTCCAAGGAGCCCTGTTTCTTTTTATTAAAGAATGGTATTTAAAATCTGAATGCTAGGCTATCACTGCTTCTAGTTCCTCTCAGAAGACAGAGATAGGAAATATATGTATAAATACCACCCCATGCATATACATTAATATATCTTTATTTCTGTATCTGTGTATATATGTTTTACATGTATATAAATGTGTGGATATGTAAACAAAACATGAGTTCATACTGATATTCCCACTCAAATCCAGCACCACAGTTTATTCTGACTTTTGCCCTTTTAACTTCTTTCTGTGACTGTAGGAAACCTGGCTCTCATTATCTACAGTATATCTACTTGTTTGTTCAACCCTAGCACACATATAAAGCAGTTTTAAAAATTACTAATCCATACTGCATAAGAAACACATGTAAAGCTAGAGCATGTTGCTTGGGCACAGTTCTTTCTGTCTTTAGCCTTATAGCACCCAGTCCAAACACCATTTTCTGAAGTTACTTGGGTCACTCCTTTCTTCTCCACCTGCTTCAGGGTGGCTGTTTGATTTATCTGTGATACAGTTACATTTATGTGTCCCAGTCAGCATTCCAACTTGTGTTCTGTCCAAATCCTGGTTGATTTTATTTAATTTACATATGGTAAAATGTACTCTTTGTGGTATACAGTTCAATGAGTTTTGACAAATTTTTAGAGTTTTCTATCTCCTACTACAGTTGTATACAGAAGTTTCCTTACCCTCAAAATTCCATCATGCTACCCCTTTAGAGTCAATCCCTTCCCCCAACTCCCAGCCTCTGGGAACTACTGATATGTTTTCCATACCCATAACTTTGTTTTTCCAAAATGTCATATTTAATGTAGTCTTACCCTGTTGGTCCGACCTCTTTCATTTAGCAAATGCATTTAAGACTCATCCATGTTGTTGCCTGAATCAATACTCTATTTTTATAGCTGACTAGCATTCCACAGTTTGCTTATTCATTCACTGGTTGAAGGACATCTCAGCTGTTTCCAGTGTGTTTGTTTGTTTTTGGGGGGAGGGGGTGTTGTTAATAACGCTACTGTAAATATTTGCATAGAATTTTTTGTGTAAAAGTAAATTTTTCATTTCTCTTGGATAAATGCATAGGAGTGGGATTGCTGGATAGTAGGTACCTGTTTAAATTTGTAAGAAACTGCCAGATTGCTTCCCGCAGTGGCCCTACCATCTTGCGTACACATCAGCAATATACGGCATTCCTAGCTGCTTCCCATCCTTGTGCGCACTTGGTAGTGTCAGTATTTTTTTTTTTTCTTTAGCCATTCCAGTAAGTGTGTAGTGTTTTCTTGTGGCTTAATTCACATTTCCTCAGTGGCTAATGATGTTGAACCTATTTTCATATGCTTATTTGACATGAATGTGTCTTTAATGTGTCTGTTCATACCTTTTGCCCATTTTTAGAATGAGGTGGTTTTTTTCCTGATAAATTTTTTGAAGTACAAGTCCTTTATCAAAATGTGATTTTCTTCTAGTCTGTGGCTTGTCTTTCCATTCTCTGAACAGTGTTTTGTGGAGCAATAGTTTTTAATTTTAATAGAACCAACTTATCAGTTTTTTTTTCTTTTATGTATTGCTCTTTAGGTGTTGTACCTAAAAAATTTCTTACCTAACCCTAGGTCATGCAGATTTTTTCTTAGGATTTCTTCTAGAAGTGGTATCATTTTGTGTTTTACCTTTAGGTCTATGATCTATTTAGAGTTATTTTTAAAATAAGGTATGAAATATAAGTTGTGGGGTTTTAAGTGTTCTGTTTTGTTTTTCTTATGGACATCCAATTATTCTAGCCCTATTGTTGGAAAGATTATCCATCCTTTCTTCTAGTGCTACACTGTCTTTGGTTAGTGTAGTTTATAGTATTTCTTGAAATCAGAAAGGGTAGTCCTCCAACTTTGTTCTTCTTTTTCAAATTTATTTTGACTATGCTAATTCTTTTGCCTTTCCCTAGAAATTTAAAAATCAACTTGTTGATACCTAAAAAAATTCTGCTAAGATTTTGATTGGGACTATGCTGAATCTGTATATCAAATTGGGGAGAATTTAGTATTAACATTAATTGAGTCTATCAGTCCATAAACATGGCATATTTCTCTACTTATTTAGGTTTTCTTTGATTTATTTTATCAGTATTTTGTAGTTTTCAGCATAAAGATCCTATTCATAGTTTGTTAGATTCATATCTATGTTTTTTTTTTTTTTTGGTGCTATTATAAGTATTGTTTTTAAAAATTTTAAATCCAAGTTAGTTTATAGAAATGTAATTGACTTTTGTATTCTGAGCTCTTATCCTATGACTTTGAGAAATTCAATTATTAGTTTTAGGAACTGTTTTTGCTATATTCTTTGGGACTTTCTATGTAAAAATCCTGTCATCTGCAAATAGAGTATTTTCCCTGCTTACAATCTGAAATGACTTTATTTTTCTCACTGTGTTGCACTGGCAAGGACTTCCACTGTAATGTTGAGTAGGAGTGCTGAAAGGAGATTATCTTTGCCTTGTTCTCATTAAGTTTGATATTATTTGCAGGTTTTTTATGGTTATCCTTTATCAGATTAAGGAATTTTCCTTCCATTTATAGTTGGTTGAGAGTTTTTATTGTGAGATGTTGAATTTTGTCAAATGCTACTGAGATAATCATGTTTTGTTTTATTTATTTTTTTCTTTTTTAATCTGGTAATCTGGTGAATTACACTGAGTTTTCAAAAGTTGAACCAACCTTGCATTCCTAGGATAAGCCCAACTTGGTCATTCTGTATTATTCTTGTGATATATGCCTGGATTTGATTTGCTAGTAGTTTTTCTTTTAATTTTTATTTTATTTGTATTTTGTTTTTCTTTTAATTTTAATTTTTAAAGTTGATTTACAGTGTTGTGTTAGTTTCAGGTGTACAGCAAAGTGATTCAGTTATACATATATCTATTCTTTTTCAGATTCATTTCCCATATAGGTTATTACAGAATATTGAATAGAGTTCCCTGTGCTGTACAGTAGGTCCTTGTTGATTATCTATTTTGTATATAGTAGTGTGTATATGTTAATCTCAAATTCCTAATTTATCCCTTCCCTCCACCTTTCCCCTTTGGTAACCATAAGTTTGTTTTCTAAGTCTGTGAGTCTGTGAGTCTGTTTTTGTTGTGTAAATAAGTTCATTTGTATCATCTTTTTAGATTTCACGTGTAAGTGATATCATATGACATTTGTCTTTCCTGTCTGACATACTTCTCTTAGTATGATAATCTCTAGGTCCATCCATGTTGCTGCAAATGGCATTATTTCATTATTTTTTATGGCTGAGTAATATTCCATTTATATATGTACTAATATTTTATTGCTAATAGTTTATTGAGGATTTTTGTGTCTGTATTTATGGGGGATACTGGTATTTATTTTCATTTTATTATAATGTGTTTGGTTATATTAGGATAATCTTAACAGCATAAAATACATGAGAAGTGTTTCCTCTTATATTTTCTGAAAAAGATTATTTAGAATTGATATTATTTCTTAAGTGTTTTTTAGAATTTGCCAGTGGAACATCTGGCCTTGGAGTTTTCTTTGTTGAAAGGTTTTGAACTACAAATTCAGTTTCTTTAATAGTTACAAGACTACTTTTTTTTTTTTTTTTGATACTGCAGTGTGTTTTTAGTGAGTTTAAGTACTTTTTGTCTTTTAATGATTGGTCTTTTTTATCTAAGTTGTTGATTTGTGGGCATAGAGTTGTTTGTAGTCCTCTCTTATTATCCTTTTATTCTCTATGGGATCTGTTGTGGTAGTTTCTTTTTCATCCCTAATATTGGCAGTTTTTGTCTTTTCTTTTTGTTTTCTTGGTCCGTATGGCTAGAGGTCTATCCGTTTTATTGACTTTTTTTTTTTTTCGAAGAACTAGCTTTTGGTTTTATTGATTTTCTCTGTTGATTTTCTGTTTTCAAATTTATTGATTTTTTTTCTCTCATGTTTATTATGTAAACCAGAATGCTTTCAGGAATAAAAGGAGACACTATTAATAATTAAACCAAGACAAAAAGTACAAACTGGAAATGTTACAGGCAAACCAGGATGTATGGTCACCCTACATATAGGATATGTAGGATGGGGAAAAAGATAGATGGGAACTTCTATGGGAATAAAACTTTACAGTGTAGTCCTTTTAGTATTATTTTCATTTTAAATCATTTGAATGTATAACATTAAAAAAATAGAATAAATGTACTTCTTTAAATATCTGGCATAATTCCTGGCATATAGTAAGGTCTCAGTGTATGCTGTTGAATAAACGAATGAATGAGTTGATTAGTTAGCATTGGTGATTACCTAAGTTTCATTGGAGAAAATGGGGTAATCATTATACATCCAACTCTGAAAGTCTACAACATGTGTATCAGAATTGAATGATTAGTTTGCTCTATATTCCTAACCTGTAGGTTTGGTGACATGTACATTATTATCTCAGACTTGGTTATATTGTTCTTATTATTTATATCTTTCTCCACCTGTTTATTTATTTGAAGCATCTTACATATGAAGAAAGAGTAAACTACAACTTGCTGTAGAAAATCGGGAAAAAAGAAAGGGACATCTTTGAGGATATCATTGAGGTCCTGTAAGAGGGCATCATTGAAGGTTTCCTCAGTGCTGTTCCTTTCCCTCAAAACCTTTGCCTCATCTCCATGATTACTGTGGGGATTTCTGTTTTCATACATGGTTCTGTATATATATCTCCAGCACAGCCAGAGTCTTTTCCACACAATTGTTGGCCAAGAGAAACTACACAGTAATGGGAAAACTGATGAGAAATAAAATTTATAAAGTGGTTGTTTAGAATTCAATGGGTAAAATGTTATAACTGCAGTGAGGACATTAGTTCAGTTGTTTCTGAAATTTAGCTGTATTATTGTATATTCAGTACACCCTTGAGTTCCATGAGTC
Source organism: Hippopotamus amphibius kiboko (assembly GCF_030028045.1). Classification (NCBI taxonomy): domain Eukaryota; kingdom Metazoa; phylum Chordata; class Mammalia; order Artiodactyla; family Hippopotamidae; genus Hippopotamus; species Hippopotamus amphibius. Next base: position 107,548,407 of record NC_080193.1, read on the forward strand.
AATAAATCACATGAATAGAATAAAATTTTTACTTATAGAATGAACAAAGCCTCTTAAAGAACTGATTTGATAAGTTAAAGGTAAGTAATGAATTCAGGTAAGTGTTCCTGTAAATAATAAGAATGCTCCTATTTTTAGTAATGTGCCCTTCAAAACACAAGGCTCTGGAATAAGCTACAGGTCAGTATTACAACAGTAATGTGTCTCATCTAAAATGTAGGAAATTTCAGGTGGGTGAAAAAAGTGGAAATCAAAATAATGTTTCACCCAGACACTGAATTCTAAACAACCAATTTATAGATCTTATTTCTCAGAATCTGCTCCATTTTTGCTAAGGTTTATGATGCCTTTATAGACCCCTCATAATTATATTTGGACAGAGATGGTAACTTGTTACAATAGTGGTAACCCCTACAGAATATAAATATATGTATTAAACTAAAAACATTCAAATCGAGATCAAGGTATTACTTGGCTGTCTTGGTGAAACCATGATCAAATGGTAAAAGGCTAACACTTCATAAAACGTTATTTAATAAGATTGTGTGACAGAGCAGAACTGTTTCCCCTCTGGCGCTCAACAAATAGAAAAATCCATATTCACATTGCTTTCTTTGTTGTTTCCTCCATAACAATCAGTACTGAAGACGCACAAAGATAGTAAATTCGATCAAACATATTGATGATAAAATCAAGCTTCTACATTAGCTCTAAAGTGCATACTGTCTCTTGAAACTTTTGACAGCTTGGCTGGTTTCATTTTCTACCCCTGTGTATTCTCTTCCTGGAAAGCATCCTGGCTTCTTAAAATAACTGTTCATGGAAAACATTCTCTCTAGATACAGTGTTATGAAGATATAATTTTTTTGCCTTATATAACCTCAGCAGCTTAACAAAGTCAAAAGGACAAGTATTTAATACAATAATGAAGAAATTGAGTTCATATATTCCTTATTCTAAAATTACAGTACTAAAGATTTTTCTTAAACAGAAATCTATCTTCGTTCCAGAAATATTAACCAATATGCCTGACTCTTTAGCTGTATGATCTTGGGAAAGTTACTAGACTCTCTGCGCTTTTGTTTCCATATTTGTAAAGTAGAGAGGATTAAGTAAGTTAATAATACCACCAGGAGACCATTGTCCATAGGTCTCTCCTGTTTCTCTATGACTTGTGAGGAAAGGCACTGACTGCCCTTTCTCTGGACTGTCTTATCAAGAACATTTTTATAGGGAAAATAGAGATAGAGTCTGCCTCTGGAGCAAAGGGCAGGCTTACTTACCATCCACTATAAAAGATTTGGATTCCCTAAGCTCAGATCCCCTTCTGTAACACAATCCACTTCATGTGCAATGAGGCCCCTCTGGTAATTTGAGGAAAAGAGAACTAATGCAAACATGCTGATCCTTATGCTGCTTGCTGTGTCCCGAGTAACAAAGTCCTTTGTCTCTTACCCAGGAGTCTCATGTCTCTGTTAGCATCCATAAAACTGTGGCAGGATAAGTTGTTAGCTTGAAAGTAGGGTAAAATCTGAGACCCTTTATAGTTTTTGACACATGTGACAGACTTGGAATGCAGAAAATGTTCAACAAATATTAATATTTATCACCATCAGCATTATTTAGCATCAAAAATACTAAGATTTGGCCTAGCAATTATACTTCTGGGAATTTGTCAGGCTGAAAGTTGTGAGATATGTATAGCGTGCTAGATGCTAATTGTAAATTTTTTAATAATAAAAATTGGAATAAACCTAAATGACCAGCCTATAAAAATGTATCACCACAGTAATACCATCAAACAAAGCCACTTGAAAACTTGGTGCCATATGCCAAGCATTTATTTTTTACACCCATGATATCTACAGGTTGGCTGGGAAAGCTCTTCTCCATGTGTCCTCTTCTGGGGCTCAGGCAAAAAGGGGCATGACTACCTGGGGCATACCCTTCCTGGGAATGATAGAAGAACAGGAGGGCAAGCCCAATTGCACAAGTACATTTCAAGCCTCTGATTGTGTCACGTCTGATAATATCCTAATGGTCAAAGCAATTAACACAGCCAAGCCCAAAGTCAAGACATGGGAAATTATACCAAGCTCACCACAAAGCAATGATAAGGATGTTCGATATACTGTAGAAGAGTGAAGAATTGGAATCCGCAGTTCACTCTACCATGAACATCAGTAGGAAAGCGGTTAACTAAATACAGTATATTCATACTAAGGAGCCATCAAAAAGGATGAGTAAATTTGAATGTTCTAAAATGGAAAATGTACACAATACATTACTGACTGAAAAGAACAAACTAAGATATGCATACGATCCTATTTTTATTTAAAAGAGAAACCTTTGAATACATGTATTTATTTTATATGGACAGTAAAGAGCTTGAATAGATACACAAACTGTTAGTATATATCTTAAGGATTGGAATTAGGAGATGAGGGATAAATTCCTTCCACTTCGTACTTTATGTACTTTTGTATTGTTGGAAAAACTGATTTATAAAAATATGTATTATTTTTGTATAAAAAAACCTGATAAAGATAAGACAAAAAATACTAAAAGAAAATGACAAAAATGTTTTTATCTTCCAGGTATTTTTTAGTTGATGACTCATTTTCCATTCCCTTTCCCCAGTATACATAAAAATAAAATAAGTATCTCAAAGATTTAGGTCTTAGATCATGCCCCTACAAAACTTCATTCTGCTTTAGAAATGATTCTGCATTCCACATAATCACCCTTAGAATTATATGATACATTTTAATCCTATTGGGTGTCTCAGTAGAGCAGAGAATTCCTAATAATATTTGAGGATTTTCTGAGTTTCTTGACATTTATTTCAGCTATGTAATTTTTCTGTTTTTAAATTCCCATTTGGTTGTTATTACTACTATAGCTTCTATTTCTCATTTGAGAAGATCTCTATCTTTTCATCCATTTCAAGTGTTTACCTTTACCTCATGGAGTATTGTTATAATACTACTCTAGAATCTTTGATATTTCCAACATCTATATCAAGAGCCAGCAAGCTAAAGTCTATATACCAAAACCAACCTGCTGTCTAGTTTTGTTTGGCTCATGAGTTTTAACCAAAGCTAAACTTTTAAATAGTTGGGAAAAAATCAAAAAGCTAATATTTTGTGATGTGAAAATTATATGAAATTAAAATTTCACTTTCCATAAATACAAATTTATTGGAACACAGCCATGCTTATTCATCTCCATATTGTATGTGACTGCTTTTGTACTACAATGACAGAGTTGAGTCGTGTGACACAGACCACATGGCCCAAATAACCAAAAATATTCCTTCCATTTGGCTGTTTACCTAAAAGTTTGCTCCTGATCTGGGTTATCTCAGGCTTTGTATCTGTTGATTGTCTTTTCCATTAAAAATTGGTCACATGTTCCTAGTTTTTTGTATGATGAGTAATTTTGGATTGTATTCTGGACATTCTGGATAATATGTAGTGAGACTCTGGGATCTGTTAAAGCCCTCTGGAGAATATTGATTCATTTTTGTTTTAACAGAAATCAACCTAGTTAGATTCACACCTTAAGCTCTGTCTCAACTTGTGTGGGAAGAGGCTCCAATATCATTTCAATCTTCCGAGGCTTTGCTGTGCTTCTTTACATCTACTCCTTGTGTGCACAGCTTGGTGGTGAGCCTGTGACTTATGTTGGTTTATACACAGAATCAAAGGATCTCCTATAGCTCTTTGCTTTCTGATATTTCTATCATTCTCTCCAATTTTCGAGGGCCTCTTTTCCCAGTCTTCTGGCTAGAAAGATGGCATTTCTCTCAGAGTTATAATTGCCCATGCTACTGCACAGTTACACACAACTGCAGTTTTCCTTGGGTCAACACGAGCAGATAAAAGAGAAAAAGAAGAAAAAAAAGGGAAATTAACCCCTGCACAGGCCATTCTTCAAGTTGTGAGTCTTCTCCATGGTCCACCTGTCATTTTTCTCCCTGAAGTCCTTAGGTAGTTGCTGTTCATATACTGCCCATGTTTTTTACTTGTATATGGTGTTAGCTCCTGCATAGAATTAAGGGGTTGAGATTTCCAGGGCATAAACACGTCCTAAGCAATATCTTAATAATCCATATACAACTATTTGGTAATAATTTTGCTCTAAAATCTTCGACTTCTTGGAATTCAGAGTATGCAAAAGGCAATATGTTTGATTTACCGAAAACCATCAATCCTCAAGAATCCTGAGAATTTATAGTAGAATGTAACAGGTGAATGAATTCCCAAGATGAATTCTCATTGACCTGGGTGAAGAGGTTTACAGACCATGATAAACCTAACTGGACTCAAACTATTTTTTCTGTAAGATTTAATATGAGGAGTTGCATGGTCAGTCAGGGAGGCCAGGACTTATTTGCAAGTGACAAGAAGAAGAGAAATAGAAAATAATTTTTTACAAGTCCAGGGGTGGAATTAGTGTGGTAGAAAGACTAATGGCCCCGCAAAGATATCTACATCCTAATCCCCAGCACCTGTGGATATGTTACCTTACATGGCAAAAGGGACTTTGCAGATGAAGATCTTGTCATGGAGAGATTCTCCTGAATTATCTGAGTCCAATGTAATCACAAAGGACTTTATAAGGGAAAGAGGAAGGCAGGAATGTCAGAATTATAGAAGATTACATAATGGAAGCAGGGGTCAGAGAGAGAGAGAGAGAGACAGCTTTGAAGATGGGAGGAAAGGGCCATGAGCCAAAGAATTTAGGTAAACTCCATAATCTGGAAAAAGCAGGGAACCGGATTCTCCTCTAGAGTCTGCAGAAGGAATAAGTCCTGTCAATAACTTGACTTTAGCCCAGATTTTGGATTTCTGACCTCCAGAACTGTAAGGTAATATATTGTTTTAAGCCACTAAATATGTGACAGTTTGTTGTGGCAGCAATAGGAAACCAGTACACTTTTGCTCTGCCACAAAATGGATCCATTGACTTAAATTATGTCAACAAAGCTAGGGCCCAACTCCTCTCTCCCTCTCTCTCCCTCTTCCCCCCCCCCCCCCCACACTTCCACCAACTGACTCTTGCTTCTGTTTATCTCTACTTGACCTCATTTCTATTGCAGATACAGGCTTTTCCCACGTGGTGAGGAACAGGGCTGTAAGCAGCACCAGCTTCATCTCTTTCTAGCCCTGTGTCTTCAGAGTCGAACGGAACTTTACCCCCTAGAGCCATTTAGAACAATCTCAGAGAAGGACTTTAATTGGTTCGGCTTGGCTTGGGTCAAGCACCCAACCATTGAACCAATGATCACAATAAATGGAAGAGGGCATAATGATAAGGCAGATCTACCTGTCACCTGCAGACCCCCCCCCCCCCCACTATGTGGAAGTTGATGAAATGGTAGTCCCACTAGAAGCACAGCCACAGCAAGGATCATGTCAATACATAAACCTGAGTTTCCACGAGATTACCAACCAGGACCACAGTCCCCCTCCTTTTCCCTCAGTATGGCTGCACTCACTCACCCACTTTACCAGATGCTCAGTTGATATTAGATTTTGCTTTAAGTGACAGCAAACTGAAAATAATAATGGCTAAAATGAGATGGCGTTGGGGGGCATTGTTTCTCTGTTATGTAAGTGAAATCGAGAGGTGGACAAGTTCAGGGCTGGCAGATGCTCCTTGGTGCCAGGGTTCTAGAGATTTCCTCTCTTGTCTACCATCCTTAGAAGGGACTTCCACCTTATGGTCCAAGATGGCTCCTCAGGTTCTTGCCATCATTTTTGTACTCCAGAAAGCAGAAAAGAAGAAATAAAGAGGAGCACATCTCCTTCCTAAAGATATTCCCTGGAAGTTAAACACATCCAATTGATCAGAATATAGTCACATAGCCTGGTTCTCAAGCCACAGGCTTATTTCCTGAAAGCTAGTGGGAAATAATTGAGTTTGAGGGAGAACAACTTTCTAGGTTTGTGACTTTGGGAAGTCATAATCTAAGACTGAGTTTGAATTTAAGGGTGTGACAGTTAAAATGATTTTCAACTAAAAAACTCCGTTACTTCTCTTAGTTTGGAATGGAAAGAATGTTCTGAACTAATTTTTTTTTCCCATTTCTCTTCTCTCTCTTTAGGTGTTGTAATTGGATGAGTAGCTTCAATACTTTCCTGTAATGGCCATCTGAAATGGCACTGCTGACCTCCATTGTGCAGAATCCCAGTGGCTTTTATTTGCCTCCATTCCTCCTGACCTCTCTGCAGATATGACACCATTATCACCCTTATCCTTTTGGACATACTCTCTTCACTTGAGTTTTAGAATAGAGCCCTCCAAATCAAGCACAACCTTCAGTCCTCAAAGCTGAGCTTGAAGCTAGGCTCTATGCTGTAAAAAAACAAATAAACAAACAACAAACAAAACTTGACTGAAGTCTCAGAGGAGATGGAAAGGAAACCCCATACAGACTACTGGATACCTGGTGTGGCTGTTTTTGTAACCCTGGTTCATCCATACAGCTGCTCTTCTGCCTTGTTACCACATTGCTTCTGTGGCAGAGGCCAGTTTCCTTCACCTCTTATGAATAGCTTCAAGTACTTGGAACCCAGGCCTGGAGAAGGGGGGAGATTCCCTTCTCACACTATTTAAGCTCTTTATCTTCCTAAGATGATTGACAGTGAAAATAATCACACCCTTTGTAACAGATCAAATACTCTCCCGGACATGACACCTCAATACACATTATCTGATATCAATAAGGGAGATGCACTCCCAACAGCAGCAGGATTGCAACCTTAATTTGCAACCCCGCTTCCAAATAACAGAGAGACAGATTTTTAAAAACATTTCTCAACCCCGTGTTGGTACTTTTTAAATAATATACATTGGACAGCAGCAACTCCGTCTGAGATGAGCTTTGTCAAACCGAGCCTAGTTCCTTTTATGACCTCTTTGCCAGTGTGAGATGAAAAGGTATGTACATGCTGCCTGCCGTTCTTAGGATTATGGGGTCTTATCTGTGATAAACGCTCAAGTGGGAATACAACCATCTCAACAAAACTCAGCAACATTCTACAGGCACAGTGCAGTTTAGATCCACTTACAGTAGACATTTCTCCCAAGAGGACGCAGACTGCAGAGATTCAGTTCTGGCTAGAGCAAAGAAACAAATCCACAATCACAAATGCAGTTCAGCTCCTTAGAACACAGAACAGATGCGTGGGAGCCTCACGCCGGATCCCGTTTGCTCACGTAATTCCAGCCCAGAGGCGGTGGACAACTGCAAGCACAGTGCAGTCTCCATGTAAGCAGTGAAATCTCTCCGCCTTTCTAGCTCAGGGTCTTCTCTGAAGCCACAGAAGGCCACTCAGAACAAGCAGACTCAGCTGGAAAGTTGGGGAGGGGGTAGTAAACAGCCCCGGGGGCAGCCTTCAACTGATGACGCGGGGAGTTCGGGGAATAGCCAGCCCACCTCCAGTTCTTTAGTAAAGTGATTCTGGAGCACGTTCTACCTGGTTCATCAGAGGGTTCCCAGGGGAATCAAACCCTAATTGCCCACAGGTCAATGAGATGCTATTTGTTGGCTCTTCTCCTTTCTCTGCTTCATTCTCTCCACTCTTCTCTTTCAGCTTCCTAGGATCACCTCCTAAATAAACAACCTGCACCCAAGTCCTGATTCAGTTTCAGGTATTGGGAAAACCTGAACTAAAAATCACAGAACTCCAATTTCTACACTGTTTTATATGGGCTCCAGTTTTCTTTTGAGTATTTAAATGTTCTATTTGGGTGGGTTTTTTTCAAATTAAAAAATAACTTGTATCAAAACTGCATTCAGTTCTCAACATCTTCCAATACTCAAAGATTGATTGCAGCTCTGAGAGGACATTTTGCCCTATCCCCAAATTTCTACTATTTCCATCAATACTTCGAAGATCTTAGAAATGTGCTGAGCCAAGACTGAAGCTTAAAGAACCATGTTCAATCTCCCACCAGCTCTGCCTGCAAAGATGAAGTGCCTGTGAAGCACATGCCTTGGAAATGGGAGCTTAGCCTTGAGCTGAGGGCAAAGGAAAGGCTACTTTTCTCTTTCACATCTTGCTGCATGAATCAGTATGTTCTCACTGAGCAGTTAACTGCCTTCTCTGCCAACTTCCATGTATCTTGAAAGTGCAAGCTTATGGATTCATTAATTAAACAACCATTTATTGCTTGGGTCAGACACGATGCTAGCTACAGGGGGAACAGAAACTAATAAGAATCCAGAAGACGGGGGATCACTATCTTATAAAAGAGACAAATGCAAACAACCCATCTGCTGTGATCAAGCCTAATAAGGCTCAGAGAGCACACAGGAAAGGCATCTCACATGGACATCTCACGTGGATCTGGGTAGTGAGGTCTGAGAAAATTTTTGGGAGGAAGTGATGTCAGGGTTAAGTAAAAAGAGATGAGTAGGAGTTGTCCCATTGACTTAAGGACAGAAAGGGAACTGCAGGTATGAAGAACAGCCTGTACAAGTGTGTTTGTGGTGAAAAGCAAGATGCACATGGGAACTGAAAGTACAGTGTGAGTAGAGCAGAAATGGTGAGAAATAAAACTAGACAAGAGTAGTTGGATCAAAGTTATACTAAGGAATTTTGTCAGTAAATCTCAGAAGTTATTTGCCTAGGGAGTGAAATGGTTAGATTTACACGTTAGAAACAGATTTGGGGGCTTCCTAGTGGGTGCAGTGGTTAAGAATCTGCCTGCCAATGCAGGGGACACAGGTTCGAGCCCTGCTCCAGGAAGATCCCACATGCTGCGGAGCAGCTAAGCCCATGTGCCACAACTATTAAGCCTGTGCTTTAAAGCCCATGAGCCACAACTATTGAGCCCATGTGTCACAGCTACTGAAGCCCACGCGCCTAGAGCCCGTGCTCCACAAGAGAAGCCACGGCAACGAGGAGCCCGCACACCACAGCAAAAAGTAGCCCCTGCTGGCCACAACTAGAGAAAGCCCACATGCAGCAACGAAGACCCAACACAGCCAATAAAATAAATAAATAAATAAATAATAAAATGATGTCTTAACAAAAAACGTGGTAGTTCAATGAGAATGGGTTGGAAACATGAAAGGTAGAGATAGAGAAACTGATTAAAGGCTGTAGCAATATCCAGACAAACGATTCTGAAGATCTGAATTTATATGGCACACTTAATTTACCATTGAAAAATTTTTGTGTGTGCAATATCTACAGTCCATGGCATCGAGTTTTGGAATTGTTAAACTAGGAAGCTATTCAGGAGGCAGAAACGGTGGTCCACTGATTGAACGTAAAGGCGAAGCGGGAAGAATTCACATGGCTTAGTCAACCGGGCAGACTATATAGCCATAAGGAGAGAGAGAAAAGAGGAAGTGGATGAGATTATGGGGTGTATTTGTTATTGCTTGCTGTGTAACAAATTTCCACAAACTTAGTAGCTTAAAACACATTATCTCACAGTTTCTGTGGGCCAGAAATCTGGGCATGACTTAGCTGTGTCCTCTGTTTAATGTCTCACAATGCTGTAATCAAGGTATTGGCCAAGTTTGAATTCTCATCTGGAGGCTCAACTGGGAAAGTGTCTGCTTCTAAGCTCACTCAGATTGTTGGCAAAATTCATGTCCTGTGATTGTAGGACTGAGGGCCCCAGCTTGTTGATGGTGCCAGCTGGAGGTGGCCCTCAGCTCCTTGAGGCCGCATTCTAGTTTCTAGAGGCTGGCCACAGATGCTTGCCACTTGGATGCTCCCAACATGACTACTAACTTTGGCCAGCAAGGAGAGTCTCTAGGGGAAGTCTGCTGGCAAGACAGAATCTAGGATAACAATGTCACAGGAGTGCCATCCCGTCAACTTTGCCATATTATACTGGTTAGCAGCAAGTCTCAGGTCCCACCCACTGTCAGGGGGAAAGGATTACACAAAGGTGTGAACACTATGAGGCTGCAATAAAGGACCACAGAGGGGAAAGAGGAGTTCAGTTTGGACATGTTGTTTCACGTAACATGCAAGTAAAGATGTCCGGTGGGATACGTAAGTCTGGAACCAAAAGAGAAGCTTAGGGCTGGAGCTGTAAACCCAGAATCCATGTTGAATATAAATAGCAGGTGAAATGATGGCAGTGGATAATGTTGCGCAGGAAGAGTGTATATGTAGGTGTCAGTGGAGGTGGAGATGAATTAATATCATCTTTAAACTTAAGGACAGCCAAGTTGTTCCTCAACCTTGTTTTCAGAGTGAAACAATGCCAAACACCCATTTCTAATTTCTCCATAACTACTCCCTTTCATAATCCTTTATTTCCTTTGTTCCCCTCTGGACAGTCACTTGTTTTTGTACATTATGCTTAAATGAAGGAACTAAAATAAGAGGCAATGCATTAATAAAGATTGTGATTAATCCCCGACAAGGCAGAACTACCTCCAGGAAATTTCAATATCATTTTTGTCCCCATTCATGTAATTTAAAACTTTTTAATAATTTATTGTATCCTAAAAGGTATTTCACTTACCAAAGACAATATTGAAAGAAGCAAAAAATAATTGAAATCTCCTCAAAGTAATTAAAAACCTCAGAGTGTAACTAATAGTAATTTAAAAGAGTAAGAAGGAACATATAGTTATTGACATGTCTGATAAATTAATTTGGGCATCTGTGTTGAAGGGTAATAAATAAGGGAAGAATGTTAACAGTGTTTCTGGTACATTCAATAGGTTACCATGATATATCTGGTCTAGTTCTTTAGATTTCTCGAGTCAGAATTTACAGGAAAATTGTAGATTGTGTAAGTTAGGGAATTGCATACATTAGATAACAATGTTACTTTTTGCAGTGTTAAGTGACCAAAAGAGTTGAAAAAGAGAACGTATTGGGGTGATGGCTAAGGGGTGTGGACTTTCTTTTTAGGATAATGAAAATGTCCTAAAACTGATTGTGATGAAGGATGCACAAACTCTATGAATATACTAAAAATAATTGAATTGCACACTTTTAATGGGTGAATTGTATACATTTGTCTTGTAGCTCAATAAAGTTTGTTTTTTGTTTTAAGATGGGGCAATGGTGTTTATTTGCTAACAGCATTTTTTCAGCTGCTATATCTCTATTCTTCAAGGTGAAGGGTGGAACATGTAGTAATTCTGAAGATGCTCAATTGACAGGAGATAAGAAACTTCTGTGCTCTTGCTGCTTCTCTAAGGCATCATAGAGGAAAAAAATAAATCTTCCCCTTTCTTCAACGAACTCTGGAATCAATCAACCTCTCTGTGCCCCACCACACCCCACCCCAACCCCACACTCATCCTCCCTCTCATCTCTCCCCCCACCTCAATCTCTTTTTTTTCTTTGTTTAAAATTTATTTATTTATTTAATTTATTTATTGGCTGCACTGGGTCTTCGTTGATGCACACAGGCTTTCTCTAGTTGCTGAGAGTGGGCGCTGCTCTTCATTGTGGTGTGCAGGCTCCTCATTGTAGTGGCTTCTCCTGTTGAGGAGCAGGGGCTCTAGGCAGGTGGGCTTCAGTAGTTGTGGCATGTGGGCTCAGTAGTGGCTCATGGATTCTAGAGCACAGGCTCAGCAGTTGTGGCGCACGGGCTTAGTTGCTCCGTGGCATGTGGAATCTTCCTGGACCAGGGTCAAACCCGTGTCCCCTGCATTGGCAGGCGGATTCTTAACCACTGTGCCACCAGGGAAGTCCTCTTTCTTTTTTTGAATACCAAATGCATATTGATGAACAACTGTAATGCTCAAAGATAAAACTTGTATTTTAGTGACTTGATTTTTTTTAACTTATGATTGAAGGAAGTAGTTTATACATCATTTAAAAATTAGATGTATGTACCTTATGATAGTTTGTATGTTAACTTCCAAAATATAGAACTACTGTGTTATCTGTTTGACTTTCCAGATCCCATTTTCACCTTTCTCTTCCCTGTTCTGTGCCACAAGAAACGGACCTTTATGGAGAGCATCAGACAAGATCTCTTGGCTTTTAGTTGGTTGTGGCCAATGGAAGGTGCAGGCAAGAGATCAGAGGAGGGAGGAAAGGAGTCTGATATTGATTTTCTCTAGTAGGCCTTAGTTTAGGCAACAACTGAGATCCCCTAATTCCTCTACTGCAGATCAAAGCCTTATCAGAACCCTGTCCCAAGCTGCAGCTCACCCCGGGTTCTGGAAACATGACTCCCTCCCCTTGCCCTTTCAAGTGCATAGGTGGTCCTGGCTTCCCACCCTTACTAACTTCCTGGTTGCTTCACCATGTCTTGCTTTTCTTTGAAACTGCCTATCCCTCCAGAAACAGTCCCTTTCTACCCTCTGTTACCTTTCTCTAATCACCACTTTGAATGTGCCATCACCTTCTTGCTGGGATCCTAACTGATTTAACCATAGCATATCTTACATCTGGACATATACACAGGGAGAAAAATGTTACCAACCCTCTCAAAACAAAACAGAATGAGAATGATATACATCAGTTTCATGGTAGTGGTTATTTCTGAGCAAGAGAGGGAAGGAGGAAAGTGAGAGTTCGGTTTTTGTTTTTTTGTTTGCTTTTTATAGCTATTTCTAAACTGTCTTAGTTCTGCAAATAATAACAATAAGGACAAAAAACTAAAATAAATATGGCAAATAATTAACACTTGTTTAATCTCAGTCATGGACACTAGGACTTTTTTCCCTGTATTTTTGAAAAATAAAAAATGAAATAAAATTTACCTTATTTTTAATTTAACCTGTTTGTAAAAGAATCTTCTCTGTATGACAAGTTGGATGTACAAATGAATGCAGATTTGTGTTCATGGACTAAGGAAAGGGAAAACAATGCCTGAACATTTAAGGTCCTAGACTGGTTGAATGGTACACAAAAAATTAGTTGAGTCTATGCGCATAATAACAAAGATAAGTTCCTATTGTTCCTAGGAGATGTGATGACATTACCCATCTTAGAGTTCTCATGGAAACAGTGTCTCAGGGCCACATAATCTCTTGCAAAATGTATATACAGATAAACTTGGGACAGATTTAACCTTTAGGCTACCATAAAGAGAAATCTTTACGGGCCCTGGCAGCTTCTAGTTTGGTGAGGAAAAGAGTCCATGAGCAATAGTGTAAGCAGAATGGAAGACTGAGGATGGCCAGGGACTAGGAATTAAATCCTCACTCGCTAAGCTAGAGACATTTTTGCTAATTATTCTATGGCTCAAATTCTCTTTCTAAGGCCCTGGAGAAGTCTCTTATGAGACTGGTGGGCTGACACACTGTCCTCTAGACTGCCTCGGAATACTCATTGTTTCCATAACATACACCCTCCTTTGTTCTCAGCCATGGTGTTTGGGGGGAATGTACCCCATTCCTATCCACAAGGGCAGGTCCTGATTGGTGTAAACTAATTCAACCAGACTATCCCAATCCTCAGCCCCCTCTGCGACTGGCTCAGGGACATGCACAGGATCTAAACATAATCACATGCAATGAGACCTAATAAGACCTTGAAGTGACTTCAAGGACAGAGAGGCTTTCACTCTTCCTCTGGGTTTAGGGAATTAAGGACATGAGGACGATGGGTTGCTGCAGCCATCTTGCCATCAGGAGAGGAACCAGATTGACGATGGAGTCTTGAGGAGGCAAAGCCAGCGCGGGTCCTAGTGTTCTACTTTGGCTCAAAGTCAGGCTGTGCCTGGTGCCAGCCCTAACAAAGTTTCAGTTATGGGGGCTGACACGTTTTTCTTTCCTTCCAGTTCCTTCCTGTTCCTTCCTTCCACCTTTCTTCCTTCCTTCTTTCTCCCTTTCTTTTTCTTTCTTCCTCCCTTTCTTTTCTTCCTTCCTTCCTTCTTTCTTCAAAATGTAGTTTGAAAGCCCTGCTAATGCAGAGGCACGTAGTGCACTGTGACTCAACAAACAGCCTCTGATCAACTGACAAGGTAGATTTGCTGAATTATACAGGGAGTCACAATCAGTGAGGCAAGAATTCTATTTGAATGATAGTAACAGACGCAAAGAGTGACTTGCGTACCCAAGAGTTTATTATTTCATGGACAGTAAGTCCAGAGTTTGGCATTTCAGGCTGGTACAGTGACCCTGCAAAGGCTCAGGTGGCTCAGCCTTACTCTACCTTTTTTCTTCACTGTCCTAGTCATGGATTCCACTTCTAGTGTTAACCTCGGGCAGGCAAGAGGGTTCAAGGTGGAAGAAGGAGATGGGACAATGGAAGGAGAGGTTGGAGTGATAAGCCTTGAAGATGGACGAGAGAGTTACAAAACAGGGAGTATAGGCAGCCTCTAGAAGCTGGAAGAGGCAAGGATGTCGATTCTCCCCAAGAGCCTCTAGAAGGTAGGCCTGATGATACCCTGACTTTTTAGTCCAGTGAAACTGATTCCAGACTTCTGACCTCCAGAACTGCAAAATAATACATTTGTATTTTTTTAAGCCACTAAATTTGTGGTAATTTGTTATGGCAATGAGAAGAAGCTAATACACTACTCCAGATGAAGTCAGTGTTCTATTACCAAGGAAATGTGCTCTATCAGTTTCTGCTGGAATGAGAGGTAGTGAATGTGTGGAGTGTTGTGCATTCCCCAAACCTATTGCTGCTTGGGTGCAGCCAGTTTACAAGATAATCACCATTACATTCTTCTAATCATGAATGTAGGTCCATCTAAAAAGAATGCCTTCGTCAAAATATTTTAATTTGGAACCATCATGGGCTGAAAAGAAGTCCCCACGTTGTCATTTCATCAAGTCTTGAGTTTGTAAAAGGTAAGGTTTTCTGTTTTGTTTTGTTTTCTTTGGTTTTGTTTTTTTGTTTTTTTTGGCGGTGGGAGACGGGGTGGGGGAGTAATAGCAGCTATATTTGCAACAGCTTTGTTAAGCAAAGGAAAAAGAGCGTACTTGCAACTGGATTTCAAAAAGTGGATTAGAGCATTTATAATTGTTTAGAAAACCTACCATTGGAAGTCTGGTTGTCATGAACCAGGGGCTTCTTATGAAGGCCATGAAAGTATCCTGTTTCTTTTGACAGCTAGGTGGGTGAGATAAATCTCATTATAAACAAACTAAACCAAAGCAATCAAATGCCTAAAATAATAAACTACTATTGTTATTAGAAACAATTATATGATAATACTCAAAGAAAAAATGATACTTTCTTTAGAAGAGTCAAGGCAAAATGGAATGAGATTCTTTATTGCAGGGTTTCTTTAATGCTCATTAGTGACATTTCTGTACGCTGTTAAAACAAAGTCCCTCTGGCATGGCAACTGTTGCCAGGTAGGGCTTAGCTTCCTAAGGAGTTCAGTGAGATAAGAGGCTGCTTTTAATCAACAAGCCAGAGGAACCATATGTAGTCTGTAGGCTGAGTACATAATGCTCCCACTAGTCAACATCCAGATCAAATAAGCAAGAACCAAAATGGCACCATAGAAAGCTCTGTCTACATGCAAAGCTGAGGGCACTCTGGCCTTCAAGAAGGGGGCTGCTGGTGCTACTAGATGGCCCCTGAGTTTGGTTTTATTATCTTCCTCCAGTAGTGTGAACCTTTAGCTTGTTTTAGCATAAAATAAGCTAAAGAAGTCTCCAGGAGAGTGGTTTTATTTGTGTAGTAAAATATATGTAACATAAAATTTACTATATTAACCATATTTAAGTTGCATTGAATATATTCACAATGTTGTGCAACCAACACCACCATTCATCTCCAGAACTTTTTCATCTTCCCAGACTGAAACTCTGTACCCATTAAATACTAACTGTCCTCTCCCCCTCTCCCCACTCCCCTCTCCTGGAAATCACCATCCCACTTTGGGTTTCTATGAATTTGACTACTCTCAGTACCTCATATACGTGGAATGATACAAGATTTGTCCTTTGGTTTCTGACTTAGCATAATGTCCTCAGGGTTCATTCACGTTGTAGCATGTGCCAGAATTTCATTCCTTTTTAAGTCTTAATAATATTCTATGGCTTGTATATACCAGATTTTATCTAATCATCTATTCACATAAATTTGTTGTTTATGCCTTTTGGCTATTGTGAATAATGTAGCTATGAACATTGATGTAGCCAATATCTTTTCAAATAAGAGAGTGGTTTTTAAATAGAGAAGTGCATCTGATTCATCCAGGACCCATTTTCAAAATATGTATGACAAGAAAGTGGGAGACTGTAGAGGCTTTCACTCAATAGATGTGGGGTGAGATTCCAAGGCATACATCGGATTACAGATCACTGCTCTGATGTATCGAGAAGGCACATAAAAACTGAGATTAAAGTTTTAAAGGAGGTCAATGGAACTCTCTCCAGAAATAGCCTAATCTAAGAAATTAATTCTAAGAATTTTTTGTGAATGAAACAAGAGTGTTATCATTATGTTTCTTCTGGAAGACTTCCAAAAGGTGTGAGATGCTAATGTAAAATAGTTGTGATGTTGGACATTATTATTTGAGATAATGTCATGATAGAAGCTTTAGTACTGACAATGGCTACCCCATCAGATAAGCAAAATTGGTGGTAGTTGTTCAGTAGATCTACAGTATTGTCCAGTAGAGAGCAACTTCCATTTCTAGGAGTGGTACTGGTAATTTTGAAAAACTTTACTGAAGTATAATACAAATACAAAAAAGTGCACCCCTATTATAAATGTATAGCTTGATAAATTTTCACAAATTGATCCCCTTATGTAACTAGTGCCCAGATTAAAAAGGAGGACATCACCAGCTTCCCAGAATCCCCATTGTGGCTCTCTTCCAGTCATAACCTCCCACCCACCCCAAGGTAATCACTATCCTGACTTCTAAATGGTATTAATTAATGATTAATTAATGTGTTATACAATTTATGCTCTTTTGTGTCTGCCTTCTTTCACTCAACTTTATGTTTGTGAGATTCACCCATATTGTTACATGGTTGTAACTTGTTCATTCTCATTACTTTATAGTATTCCACGTGAATACTGTTTGTGTTTTGTTGTGTTCATGTAGGCAATTACCTGAAGTGTATAAGAGCAATTCATTGTGTTGATGTAAATACCTGGGAAAAGACCTTAAAAATATCCAATGCCTCTAATTCTAACTCTGTGCTCACCAAGATGCAAACCTCCAATTTGTAATTTGAGACCCTCCATGATATTATTCACCTAAAAGGAGAACCCTGAGCTGATGGTCTAACAGTTCTGGCGCCAGAGATTCCCTTCTGTAAGTTAATAAACAGAAGTCTAGAAATAGAACTCGGTGTCCTATGAGTTTGTTTGGCATGAAGAGATTCCCTATGGTTCTGTCGTCTCTAGGTGAGTTGATAAAACTGAAGTTTCTGAACCTTCAAAACTAAGATATAAACTCTCAATGAATCTAGGTCTGAAATTACCTGATGGCAATTGATCTGAGCTCTATTGACCTGAACCCTATTGATCTGAACTGCAAAGGCTGTCTACTTTAAATGTACTTCTAATCATGTCTAAATCTATCATTTCTCAAAGTGTAAATATCCTGGAAAAGAATGCCAGTTGAGAGCCCAGCAGAAAATAGAACGCATGCTGAGTTGGACTGTAGTACAGAATGTCACAAAAAATCTGTTCCCAGAGGCTTGGGCAGAGTTAAGAAAACTAACAGGAATGTTGAGGCAGCTGGGGACCAGCAACAGCGGGAAGCTGCTCTTGTCCGTAGGCAGAAAGGGCAACCATGTTCTGTAGTCCAGTGAGGGCTGGAGTAGTAGAGGGGGCCTGCCTAATGGGGGACTCTGGAACTGGATCACCAAGTCCAGGAGGGAGTTGGGGAGAAAACACTCCAAGCCCTATGTTGTCCTCCAATCTGCTCCAGTGCCAGGGAGCAAGGGAGCTTGTTGTGCAGTCCATATGGGTCAGTCTTCCCAGACACAAAGTGGGGTGGAGAAGGGTGGGGCATGGGTCTCCAGAGGAAGTGGCTTGGCATACAAAGAAAACCAGTATAAAAGGATAAGCTGTATGTGGTATATCGTTGACTCCAGGACATGGGGCAAGAATAATACTAAAAAAGACAATAATCAAACTTTTTATAAAATTTATATTATTTTTTTGGGACCTCACCCTTAATTTTAATTTCACAATGTATTTTCTATGCTTCTGTTTCACTTTAAGTCTTAGATTAATTGCTGCATCACCTGCTACCTCTGAATGACCTTGAACTAAATCACAACATAAACTCCTTGGCACAAATTTCAATAATGATACAGCTTCTGGGAAAGATATATTTTCTTTGGCCAAAAGCTATAGCATCACTCATAGACTTCTATCCCAACAGAATCATGTTTTGGGTTGGAATTTTGACCCAAGCGGACATGCTGGATTTATCCAACATATTTGCTCATCAACAAGAAATATACGCACACTATAGTATACATTTTGGATTTTTAAAGCATTCATTGTATTATATTTCTTACATAAGCAAAATATTATCCTTCTAGGGAATAGATCTCTTTCTGTATCATTAGGTTTATTTTGGCTTCTTATCTCAAGAAATTGTGAAGATATATATTCATTCAACATGCAAATTAGGGCTCTTCCTATATAAATATTATTAAAAATGCTATAAAGAGTGGTGATATTAAGGAAGATGCTGAAATGATGAAAACAATAAGAAAATAAGAAACAAGGAAGCAGAAGTAAAAGGAAAACGTCTCTTCCAGTGCCAGCAGGGTCTTAGGAAAAGCAGGCAGACAGATAGGAGCAACTCAAAGTGTGACAGATGTGTGTCTCAAGATATATGCCCCCTCCAGGCTCTGGCCTCAAGGGGGTGGATATGTTAGGGCAGGGACTCTTGCTTTGATTTATTTTATTTATTCATTTATTTTTATTGGGGTAAAAGACACATAGCATAAAATTTACCATTTTAACCATTTTGTGTATTAAATGCATTTACACTGTTGTACAACCATCACCATCACCTGTCCCTATAACTCTTTTCATCCTGTAAACCGAAATTCTATACCCATTAAACAATAACTCCTCATTCTCCTCTCCCTTCAGCCCCTGGCAACCACCATTCTCCTTTCTGTCTTTATGACTTTGACTACTCTAAGTACCTCCAGTAAGTGAAAGCATATAATTGACTTTTTGTGACTAGCTTATTTCACTTAGCATAATGTCCTGTAGGTTCATCCGTGTTGTAGCATATTGTAGAATTTCCTTTCCTCTTAAGGCTGAATAATATTTCATTGCATGTATATCGCACATTTTGCGTATCCATTTATCTGCCGATGAGACATAGGTTGCTTCCACGTTTTAGCTCTTGTGATTAATGCTGTTATGAACATGGGCGTACAAATATTTCTTTGAGACCCCACTTTTAATTCTTTTGGGAATATATCCAGAAGTGAAATTACTGGATCATATGGGAATTCTATTTTTAATTTTTTGAGGAACCACAGTGGCTGTATCATTTAAGATTCCCACCAACAGTGCACAAGTGTTCCAATATCTCCACATCCTCATCAACAATTGTTGTTTTCTGTTTGTTTGTTTGTTTGTTTTTAAATAGACAGCATCATAATGATTGTGAGGTATCTCATTATAGTTTTTATTTTCATTTCCCTAATATTTAGTGATGTTGAGCATCTTTTCATGTGCTGATGGCCATTCAGATATCTTCTTTGGAGAAATGTATATTCAAATCTTTTGCCCATTTTTGAATTTGTTTTTGTTTTTGTTGTTGAGTTTTAGGAGTTCTCTCTATATTCTGGGTATTCTCTATATCTTATCATAGATATGACACGCAAATATTTTCTCCCATTCTATATGTTGCCTTTTTACTCTATAGGATATTTTGATGCACAAAAATTTAAAACTTTAGTAACATAACAGAAACGCTGCTCCTTTGTGATTCTGTTCCCACCACATTAGGTTATTTATGTCATAGAATTACATCTTTATACACTATGTGCTCCAAAACAGAAACTGATAGTTCTTTTAAATGCATTAGCTTCTTAAATTATATAGAAAATGACTTCTTAAATAATATAGAAAATAAAAGTTAAGTGCATTAGTCTCAAATTAAATGGAAAACAGTTACAGTAATACTACCTATTACATTAAATTTTTTTCTTTAAATGTATTAGTCTCTTAAATCATGTAGAAAACAAAAAGTTCAGTCACAAACTACTGTTATGATGATACTAGCTTTTATAATTACTCACAGATTTACCTTTATTGAGATTTATTTCTCCATATGGCTTCAAGTTACTGTTTAGTGTTCTTTCATTTCACTTTGCAGGACTCTCTTGAGCATTTCTTGCAGGATGAGTCTAGTGGTCACAGACTCCCTCAACTTTTGTTTATTTGAGAATGTCTTAATTTTTCCCTCACTTTTGAGGGACAGTTTTGCTAGATATAGACTTCTTCGCTGACAGGTTTTTCTCTTTTAGCATCTTGAATATATCAGCCCATTGTCTACTGGTCTCCAAAATTTCTGGTGAGAAATCTGCTGATAACCTTAGGATTAATCTGAGAATACCTTGTATGTGATGATTTGCTTCTGTCTTGCTGCTTCAAGCTTTTCTCTTTGATTTTTGATAATTTGATTGTAATGTATCTTGGTGTAGGTCTCTTTGAGTTTATCTTGCTTGGAGTTTGTTGGGCTTCTTGAATGTTTATATTCATGTATTTTATCATATTTGGGAGTTTTCAGCCATTATTTTTTCAGATATTTGCTCTGCCCCCTTTTCTCCCTCTTCTTCTTCTGGGACTCCCACATCACATATGTAGCACTGTTTGATGGTATCCTATCGGTTCTTTAGGCTCTGTTCATGTTTCTTCAATCTTTTTTCTTTCTGTTCCTCAGACTCAATAATTTACATTGTCCTATTTCCAAGTTTGCTAATTCTTTCTTCTGCCTGCTCCAATCTGCCTTTGAATCCCTCTAGTCAATTTTTCACTTCAGCTATTACACTTTTCAGCTCCAGGATTTCTTTTTTCCTCGGCTTTTCTATTTCCTTATTGATATTGATATTTCCATTTTGTTCACAAGTCATTTTCTTGACTTTCTGTACATCTTCCTTTAATTCTTTGAGCATCTTTAAGACAGTTGTTTTAAAAACTTTGTCCAGTATATCTGCCATTAAGTCTTTTACAGGAACAGTTTTTGTTGATATATTTTTTCTTTTGAATGGACTATACATTCCTGTTTCTTTGTATGCCTTGTGGTTTTTTATTTAACCTTGAACATTTGAATCTAATAATGTGTTAACTCTGGAAATCAGATTTTCTCCCTTTCCAGGATCTGTTATATTTATGTTTACATTTATATTTACATTTATATTTATATTTATATTGTTGCAGGCTGTCTCTGTGCCAAGGATCAGCCTAAAGTATAAACTTAAGATCTTTTCAGGTCTTTTCTGAGCCTTTCCATGGGAATGCACAGTCAGCTTCTAATTTTCTCCATATAGGCAGTAGTTTTTGAATGCCCTAGCCTTTAATGTCTGCCTCCTAAAAGGGAAAATATATGAAAAATGAATGTGGGGAAGGGTACCAGCTCTTTAAATCCCCTGGAAATCACTTCAGCTGGAGGGGGAGGGGCTTGCATCAGGGACAGGGTAGGTACAGCAACAGTGGCTACCCACCTCTTTGTCTGTACCTCTGTGATCAGAAGCAGCAGAGTACAGATCCCTGATATTTGGAGGACAGGGTCCTTTTTGACCACCCTGTCTCCTGTAAGCTGTGTGCAAGCTGCTCCAGGAACACTATATAGCTGCCATGGCTGGGTGTGGGAGTTGAGTAGCTGCTACTGTGCTAGGAGCTGAAATTGACCCAAATTAACCACAATTTACCATTCAAGTCTTCCCCTGGAGGTTGCAAGCCTTCAACAGACTCCAGTGCTCTAAAATAGTTACATCAGACAGATTCTGATAGCGCAAACATTGTCTAGGTGGGGAGACAGATTCCTGGTGCCTCCTACTCCACTATCTTCCCAGAATCTTCTTCAGTTTATATTTAAGTTTCAGTAAGGAGATGGCTGCATAGGTTGCCTTGGCACCAGCCTTAGGGTAGCTGAATCAAAGTAAATTCAGGGGTACAGTGTAGTTAGAGGGAAACCCTAAGTTTAACTTTACTGAGTCTACCTCAGTTTCCTTGTTGTGGATAGGCCTCAGAACTAACCACATGCGGATGAGGAACATGAAAGCAGCTGCACTGAGAATAGAGTGACTCTCATAGGGCCAGTGTTGATGAAAGAGGAGGTGATTCCATGGTAGAGCCCAAGGGAGGCATGGCCTAGGCCATGGAGTAGATAGCACATATGACAGACATTTAGAGGTGTCTGTAGCAGCAGCAGCAATGGGGAGGAGGCCCAATCAGCCAGGCAGCAATGCTGGGCCCAGAAGAAGCTGAGAAATCGGATGATGAGTCACAGTAGCCACAGGCCTCAGCAGACTCTATCAGCTGAATACCCAGAGGTGGGACCAGCTGACTTTCCACAGCCCAGGCAGTCCAGATGGCCACTCTCCCTGAGAGGCCAGCATAGATCCAGAGGATGCCATGTGGACATGTGGATACAGCTCCCCAGAGGCTGCCACACGATCACACAAGCCTCCACTGCCGCCTCTTTTCCCAGGCACTATCCTGGGGGTGGGGGAAACGTCTGGAAAACTGAGCTTTTTTAAGTTAAAGAGACAGAAAGAATCTAAAGAGACTCTTTGAACCTATCAGACTAATTTTACTAGGTAGGCTTTCTTTCTTAAATCCAAAACAAGATTTTTGTTGCCAAGAAGAAAATATCAAATCAAAGACAAAATAAAGAAATATAGAAGTATTAATGATATTAATATCTTTGCAATGGAATCACAAATTTACTCACATTTTACACTCACATTTTATGTTAGTCCCTGAAACACTTAATTCTTTTTGAATGAATGAGTGAAGCTTATAAAAATAATATATATTTTTAAATTTTATTTATTTATTTATTATTTTTTGGGGGGTACACCAAGTTCAATCATCTGTTTTTATACACATATCCCCATATTCCCTCCCTTCCTTGACTCCCCCCCCTCGAGTCCTCCCTACCCTCCCGGCCCCAGTCCTCTAAGGCATCTTCCATCCTAAAAATAATATATTAAGCAAAATAATTTTGAGCTGGGGAAACACTATTCTAAAATATCTTAAAACCAAGGTGATTATCGACATAGCCTCTGATACAATAAGATACTATTTATCCATCTCCCATCTCAGCACCTCTATACTTACTGTTCCTTCTTCCTGGATGCTCTGCCCCCAAATGCCTGAGTGGCTGATCCTTTATTCCTCTCAGGTCCTTATTTAAGTCACTTCCTCAGAGAGGCTGTCTTCCTCCCCTATTTAATATTCTGCCCCCTTCAAACCTTCCGTACAAATAACTCCCAAATATGAGTGGCTTAACATGAGAAGTGTTTATTTCTTACTCCTGTCTTGGTCTGGGCACAGTTGCTATTCTCCTGGGTGGCTTGGCTCCAAGCACTGCTCAGAAAGCCAGACTTCTTGTATGTTGTAATGCTGCCGTCTTTCAACAAGTGGCCTTCGTGGTCTAGGAAGGGGGAAGAGGAGATAAGGAAGGTACATTGTACAATTAACCATCTCAGTCTAGAAATGACCAACATTGGTTCTGCTCTCATTTCATTGGATAGAACTAGTTACATGGCCACTTAATCATAAGGCACCCTGGAAGATATGTGAGCACATAGCGATTGGTAAAAATCAATATATTTGCCTTCTGGTCACCAAATATCTATTTGTGCCCCCTTTTCCCT
Organism: Hippopotamus amphibius kiboko; assembly: GCF_030028045.1. Taxonomy (NCBI): domain Eukaryota; kingdom Metazoa; phylum Chordata; class Mammalia; order Artiodactyla; family Hippopotamidae; genus Hippopotamus; species Hippopotamus amphibius. The sequence goes on from NC_080193.1 coordinate 107,572,147, forward strand.
GTGGCAGACAATGAGCTAAGTCCCCTTGTAAAATACCTTTCCTTGAATGTGGGTGAGATCTGTGGCTTGCTCTTAACCAACAGAATATGGCAAAAATGATAGAATATTACTCCATTGATTAAGGTATATTGTATAAGATTCTATCTTAGAGGACTGGAAAGATAGATTCTCCTGCTAGCTTTGAAGAAACAAGGTGCCATTAGTTCTAGAACCATAAGGAAATGAATTCTGCCAACACATTGAGTGAGTAGATTTTTCTGCAGTCAAGCCTTCAGATGAGAAGGTAACCCAGCAGACATCTTGTGAGACCATGAGCAGACATTCAAATTAAGCTGTGCCCAGATTTTCAACCCACAGAAACTGTGAGATAATAAATGTGTGCTGTGTTAAGCCACTAAGTTTGTGGTAATTTGTTATGCAACAATAAAAACAATACATTTCTGTATTTAAAAAACATTCAAGGACTTCTCTGGTGTTCCAGTGGTAAAGAATCCGCCTTCCAATGCAGGGGATGCAGGTTCAATCCCTGGTCAGGGAACTAAGATCCCACATACTGCAGGGCAACTAAGCCCACACGCCACAAATATTGAGCCCACACACCTCAACTAGAGAGCCTGTGTGCTGCAAACTGCAGAGCCCAAGTGCTCTGAAGCCTGTGTGCTACAACTAGAAAGAGAAAAACCTGAGCACCACAACTAGAGAGAAGCCTGCACGCCACAACTAAGACCCGATGCAGCCAAAAAATAAGAAAGAAAAAGCTATTTACATATATAAAAAAACAACAGTGTGAAGGTACAATCTGTTTAAAAAAATAAAAAAAAACATTCATTTTCTCACTAAGGAAGAAAATACAGTCATTTTCCCTAGATTTTTGGGTGATGTGCAGTTCTCTCCATCAAGTCCAGATGTGATGACTTACTGTATAGTCACTTAGGGTACATAGCAACCCATAGTCCAAAAGGACAAGAGATCTGCTTCCTGTGAAATCCAGTATATAATGGACACCCACAATAGATACTCACATTTGGAAAAAAGAAGAATGGAAGACACCCAGCAGTCTCTTGTCCAGAGTAATTCCAAAATCCCATGCGTAAGCATTGTGATATATACCCCCACCTGCCGTGGCAGTTTGGGAAGTTTCATGATTAAATTCTGGTTCTGCCCTCAGGGAGGATCTCCCTTGTACACTGTTCCCTCTACCTCCACCCTTTGCTTTTTCTCCGCTGAGGTTCTCTCTTTCCCATTACTCTCCCTGGCCACACATAAAATGAGGGCTCTCCCTGGAGGGGATGTAGAGCATTCAGAACCTGCTTCGTCACATGGAGAATTGTTCTAAAACTTAAACTGATAAATAACCTTTTGATCTGGGCTAATAGTTTCTCTGGTAATATAATTTCTTCTAAAGTAAATAGGTTTCTGATCTTTTTACTTCCAGTCAATTACATGTGCCAGTAAACATACCCAGTGTTTTTCTAAGTTTAAACCTTTCTCAATTTAATGGTCACCATGAAGTTATCAAATTTTATCTTTCCCCTGGCTGAATTTTGTCTCTTAAAGCTTTTATAAATTCCCATCTTTTACTGTTTGGAATATGAAAGCAGTCAGCTTTTCCACCTCTGTAAAGACCGAAATTTCTAGACTTTCTGTAATCTCTCATTTGTTTATTTTATTTTTTAAAAAATATTTATTTATTTATTGACTGTGTTGGGTCTTCATTGCTGCACACGGGCTTTATCTAGTTGCGGAGAGCGGGGGCTAATCTTCATTGCATTGCTTAGGCTTCTCTTTGCAGTGGCTTCTCTTGTTGCAGAGCACAGGCTCTAGGCGTGCACGGGCTTCAGTAGTTGTGGCACGTAGGCTCAATAGTTGTGGCTCGCAGGCTCTAGAGCACAGGCTTAGTAGTTGTGATGCACAGGCTTAGTTGCTCCACGGCATGTGGGATCTTCGCAGACCAGGGTTTGAACCCATGTCCCCTGCATTGGCAGGCAGATTCTTAACCACTGTGCCACCAGGGAAGCCCCTCTCATTTACTTTTTTTTTTTTTTTAAGAACTTTTATTGAGATACAGTTAACAGACAATAAACTGTATATATTTAGAGTGTACAATTTGGTATTTTTTTTCTTATTAGTAATGTATATATGGCGATCCCAATCTCCCAATTCATTCCCCCCCAACCCTCCCCGCTTTCCCCACTTGGTGTCCATATGTTTGTTCTCTACATCTGTATCTCTATTTCTGCCTTGCAAACCAGTTGATTTGTACCATTTTTCCATATTCCGCATATGTGTTAATATACGATATTTGTTTTTCTCTTTCTGACTCACTTCACTCTGTATGACAGTCTCTAGGTCCACCCTCTCATTTACTTTTGAAAACTGGTTACTTCTTTCCTGAACTCGTATCTTTTTTTGGTGATACTTTGCTATATGCAACCAGTAGTCTCTATCACTTACTAATTGATTCTTTCCAATCACTTATCTTACTGCTGCTGACTCAGTGGCACGAGATAATTTATGTGGTAACATTTTACTAATTGTTTTGCCACTGCATACTATTATCACCATCTTTCTAGCTTCCAATATTAGTTTTTTTGCTGCTTGCTGCTGAACTCCTAAGTAAATGCCACATATTTTAGGTTTTAATTATAGCAATACCCTATTTCAAGGAATTAATTTCCATCGTAGTCAGGATCACTAATACTGGCTGCTGTAACAAACAAGTAGCTTAACACATTATTTCTTGCTCTCATCAGTGTCTTATAATGGTTAGCTTTCCTCCAAGTGATGGTTCAGGGATGCAGGCTCCTTCCATCTTGAGATGACACCATTTCAACATGTGGCCTCTGTGGTATCCAGTGAAAGTGAAGAGAAGGAAAGAAGTCTCATTGGATTTTTAACTCCACTGCTAGAAGTGATACCCATCATTGCTGCTTAAATTCTCTTTACCAGAAGTAGTCACACAGCTATCCCAAATGCAAAGGAGAACGGAAAACAGAACATATGGATATGGGACATATGGATATTGTAAACACTAACATTTTCTGCCATATCTTATTATTTGACTTCTCCTTCCCTATTCCATCAGAATAAAAGATTCACAAGGGCAGGGATATTTTTTTTTCTGTTCCTTTCACTTCTATATCCTTAACGCTTAGAAGAATGCCTGGCTCATAGTAAATGGTTATTAAATATTTACTTATAGCATATGTGAAAAGGAGAATCCAGGGCTGCTTACCATTACTAGTGAGTGAGAAATTGGAAGAAAATAAGAAAGGATTTCAAGCAACCAAAATAGATACCATGAAACATATGCACTAAAGTTCATGTATATTATTCACTGAACGTCCTTCCTCCCACAAGCCATTTTAGACAACGTTCTAATGAGAATGTTTATATAGTTGATTAATTCCATACCAGACTTTAAACAGGAACTTAAAGAGAGATAAGGAAGATTATCAAGAAAAGAAAAGGGGACAGGAAAAATATAGAGTTCAAAGGAAAAAGTTACTTTTAACATACAACAACAACAAAAACTGTAGTAGCTTGAGGCCATTTAGTGTAGAGGCAAAAACATTTATGCCTACATAGGTCCTAAGGGTATCACTGAATCATAGCATAGTAAATCAATCACAGCCACTATGAAAATGATGAGTCAATTAGGTTTGGTATACTTTCTTTAGAAAGGCAGAAAAGTTGTAATACATTTAAGAAAAAATTTTTTTGCATTCAAATGGACATTCTTCAGTCATGCCCTAAATTCCCTAGTTGTAAGTAGTCATTCATTCTTCTATGATGTTTGATAGATGAAATAGGACTGTAATGGATGTATCAACTATTACTGTGCTTAAGTAGTTGTTACTTCCATTGGAAGCTCCCACTTCTGAATGCTACACTGATTAGATTACATTCAGAGTATCAGGTTCAATATGGGATAGACCCACGTTTTGCGGCATCCGAAGATTACACAATACAGAGGCTTCTTTAAGACAAAACCCCACAAGTATAAAAGAAGGTACAAAAAATATTTAGAATAAAAATCACCACAAATTACAAATTAAAAAATTCACAAGAACCAGACATCACCAAATTCAGAAAAATATCATAAATTTTTTTAAAGGCCATAGCACAAAATTTTTTGGGATTACTCACTAAGTATTGATAATTCATACGCATCCAACATCACTGAATGAAAATAATGTTAATTAATTTTTTAAAAACAGCAAGGCTTCCATTGGGGTCTTTTTAAAGTCAAAACCTTTTTGATGACTGTATCTTTTTGTAAATTTTTTTAACAGACAATAAACAGCATATATTTCGAGTGTACAGTTTGGTATCCCAATCTCCCAATTCATCCCCCTCCAACCCTCCCCGTTTTCCCCACTTGGTGTCCGTGTGTTTGTTCTCTACATCTGTGTCTCTATTTCTGCCTTGTATTTCCTCTTTCATAGTTGTTAGCATTTGCCTTATGTAAGGAGGTTCTCCTATATTGGGTGCATATATATTTATAATTGTTATCTCCTCTTCTTGGATGGATCCCTTGATCTTTATGGAATGTCCTTTCTTGTCTCTTGTAACATTTTTTACTTTAAAGTCTATTTTATCTGATATAATTATTGCTACTCCAGCTTTCTTTTGATTTTTATTTGCATGGAATATCTTTTTCCATCCCCTCACTTTCAGTCTGTATGTGTGCCTAGGTCTGAAGTGGGTCTCTTGTAGACAGCATATATGTGGGTCTTGTTTTTGTATCCATTCAGCCAGTCTGTGTCTTTTGGTTGGTGCATTTAGTCCATTTACATTCAAGGTAATTATCGATATGTATGTTCCTAGTACCATTTTCTTAATTGTTTTGTTTATGTTTTTGTAGGTCCTTTTGTTCTCTTATGTTTCCCGCTTAGAGAAGTTCCTTTAGCATTTGTTGTAGGGCTGGTTTGGTGGTGCTGAATTCTCTTAGCTGTTGCTTGTCTGTAAAGCTTTTGATTTCTCTGTCAAATCTGAATGAGATCCTTGCTGGGTAGAGTATTCTTGGTTGTAGGTTCTTCCCTTTCATCACTTGAAATATATCATGCCACTCCCTTCTGGCTTGCAGAGTTTCTGCTGAGAAATCAGCTGTTACCCTTATGGGAGTTCCCTTGTATGTTATTTGTTGTTTTTCCCTTGTTGCTTTTAATAACTTTTCTCTGTCTTTAATTTTTGTCAGTTTGACTACTATATGTCTTGGCATGTTTCTCTTTGGGTTTATCGTGCCTGGGACTCTCTGTGCTTCCTGGACTTGGGTAGCTATTTCCTTTCCCATGTTAGGGAAATTTTCAACTATAATCTCTTCCAGTATTTTCTCATGTCCTTTCTCTCTCTCTTCTCCTTCTGGGACCCCTATAATGTGAATGTTGCTGCATTTAATGTTGTCCCAGAGGTCTCTTAGGCTGTCTTCAGTTCTTTTCAGTCTTTTTTCCTTATTCTTTTCCACATCAGTGATTTTCACCATTCTGTCTTCCAGGTCACTTATTCGCCCTTCTGCCTCAGTTAATCTGCTATTGGTTCCTTCTAGTGTATTTTTCTTTTCAGTTATTGTGTTGCATATCTCTGTTTGTTTGCTCTTTAATTCTTCTAGGTCTTTGGTAAACTTTTCAATCTTTGCATCCAGTCTTTTTTCAAAGTCCTGGATCATCTTCACCATCATTATTCTGAATTCTTTTTCTGGAAGGGTGCCTATCTCCTCTTCATTTAGTTGTTTTTCTGGGTTTTTATCCTGTCCCTTCATCTGGTACAAGGTCCTCTGCTTTTTCATTTTCTCTATCTTTCTGTGGCTGTGGTTTTCAGTTCCACAAGATGAAATACTGCTGATACTGCTTGATACTGCTGTCTGCCCTCTTGTGGAGGAAGCTATCTAGGAGGCTCCTGTGTGCTTCCTGATGGGAGGGACTGATGGTGGATAGGGCTGGGTGGGCGGAGGTCAGTAAGACTTTAATCTGATTTGGTGGGCAGAGCTCAGTAAAACTTTAATCTGTTTGACTGCTAATGGGTAGGGCTGTGTTCACACCTTGTTGGTTGTTTGGCCTGAGGCTGCTTAGCACTGGAGCTTACAGGCTCTTTGGTGGAGCTAATGGTGGATTCTGGGAGGGTTCACACCACTGAGCACTTCCCAGAACCCCTGCTGCCAGTGCCCCTGTCTCCTCCATGAGCCACAGCTGCCCCCCACCTGTGCAGGGAACCCTCCAACACCAGCAGGTAGGTCTGTTTCAGTCTTCTATGGAGTCACTGCTCCTTCCCCCTGGGTCCTGGTGAGCACACATTTTTGTGTGCCCTCCAAGAGTGGAGTCTCCATTTTCCCCAGTCCTGTGGAGGTCCTGCAATCAAATCCCTCTGGCTTTCAAAGTCTGATTCTCTGGGGATTCCTCCTCCCGTTGCTGGACTCCCAGGTTGGGAAGCCTAACGTGGGGCTCAGAACCCTCACTTTAGTGGGTGGACTTCTGCAGTATAACTGTTCTCCAGTTTGTGAGTCACCCACCCAGCATTTATGGGATTTGATTTTAACGTGATTGCACTCCTCCTACTGTCTCATTGCGGCTTCTCCTTTGTCTCTGGATGTGGGGTGTCTTTTTTGGTGAGTTCCAGTGTCTTTCTGTCGATGATTGCTCAGCATTTAGTTGTAATTCTGGTGCTCTTGCAAGAGGGAGTGAGCGCACGTCCTCCTACTCTGCCATCTTAATCCTATCGATCTATCATGATGTTTTAAATTAACTACCTAGTATACCTTTACAATACTTTTCCTACATATTTTGACTGCATACTCTTTGATTTCTTCTTCATATGAAAATGATTTTTCACATTATGTTCTTTAGAGTTAATAGACTGAACTCAGTCTCTCCACTAGCAGAGTTGATTGAAATTTATTTTTCTTATTGGCTTAGAAGAGTTTCTTTCCAGTCTACAATTCATTATTGGGAAAATCATATACATTTTTAAGATGGTGGTCAAATTTGGGAAAATCTCTACCAAGTTTCTTCTACATATACAGTGTAAGATGTGGGAGGATTTTCCAATTCTAGTTCTGGATCCATACTTTTCAAACATTATCTGCCCCATTACCTACATACTTCTGTGCTGGGTCCCAAAGCTTTCATTTTTACTGATTGGTCTCTGGCCATCCACCTTCATGTCACAATACCAAGTGACTCAAGTGACAGTAGGCCTCCAAGCAGCCAGAATAGATGCTACTGTTACAATGGGCTGTAACGCCCAGGAACCACATAAATTTATTCCATTTAACTAATTCAACTTCCCCTTTAGCCAGATGCCCCAAATGCCCGAAATCACTTCAGTGCTTCTGGACACAAGGGAAATTATGACCGAAGGGAAGTTAGAGTAAACAGAGACAGCAATTTTTGAGATGAAAATATTTTACTTTTGAAACTTTTACAGGAACATAATACAACGTGAATGTACTTCTAGGACCCTTCTTGTGGTGCTGGAAGAGGCTTGAATTTTAAGTTTCCTGGAATCTGCCTTTGGGTTTAGCTTTGAATGCTGTACTTCAGGAGGAGTGCTCAAAGGTGAGCACATTCATAGAAAGGAGGTAACCGAGGGTGATGAAGGATGCTCTGCCTTATGACAAGCAGCTAAGGGCCATGCAGAGATCTTGGAAGAGAAAATTCAAGTGCTTCCCAAGTCTGTCTTTAGTCCTTGTGGTTCTGTGAGGTGAAAGTAGTATTTCAACTCAATATAAGGAATCACTATCTAATGTTAGGCCAGTTTCAACATAGAATTGACCAGCTTTTGAAATACTGAGTTTTCTTCATGGGAACAGCTCAAGAAGAGGCTAAATCCTTACCAGTCAGCGATCCTGTGAAGGGCAAACCCCAGTTTGGGGAGTCGTGGTGGCAGGGATGGGGAGTGTGGTATGAAAGAACTTAACCTTTACACACTTTTGCAAGTCTGAGATTTTAAGATGACTCTGCTGTTAATCCTATTTGAAGCCTCAGCCTCATGTTTAATGCCTGATATATACAGTTTTAAAGATAGATGGGACTGCTTTTAAGGTGAGAGAAAAAGGTTTTTTTGTTTTTGTTTTGTTTTGTATTTTAAACCTAAGGGCAGCAAGAATGATCCATTTTAGCTCTATTTATTTTTATGCTTTTTTTGTTGTTTGAAATTAGATTGTAAGATAGCGGTTAATCAATACAGGAGGTTAAGGGTTTCAGGTATTGGTTTGCTAGGTCTAGAGCAAGTTGTAGAAAGAGAACAGCATGTGGGATCTTTCCGGATCCCTGTTCTTCCAATGAGTACAAGAATAGGACCCCTTTTTTTTGTGGTGTGGGCGTGGGGTTCATCAGTTCATTACAGTAGGCTAGCAATGATGCCTGGGATGGATAGATGCAGAGGAATAATGAGTCAGGGCTTTTTGTGACATGGGACAGAACACAACTGAAACTGTCTTGAAGAAATAGAGAGGAGGGGGATTTATTGCCTTTGGGGGTACTTCAGACATATGTGTCTCCTAGGCCTCAAAAGATATTTCCTCTCCCTCAGCTTTTCTTCCCTTAAAGTTGACTTCATTCACATGCATTGGTGGTACTTATCATTGGCTTATATCCTTCCAAATAAGTTATTCCAGTTTGAAGGGCTTCTTTTTCTGAACTGATTCAGCAAAAACCCCAGATTGAATTCCTTAACCACTATGCCCATCCCAGAACCAATCACTGTGGTCTGGAATATGACGACTGCCCAGTTCTGGGGAGAGAGGGTGGGAGGTGTCAGTATCCTGGAACCACAAAAACTCATCGGCGGGGCGGGGAGAGGGGTAGTTCCCAAAGGAAAAATGAATCACAGTTATCAAAGAAATGGATAATACTGAAAGTACATACTCAAAAATCCCTAAATAAGGATATCTATTATTTGGGGAAAACAGTGTTTTGGGACTTCCTCCATATGGTTGTAGTTAAACTGTAAAATCGAGTTATCTTTCCCTTATCTGGATAGATATCAAGCATAGGGGGTAACAGTCTTATTTTTCAGCGTTTTTACTCCTTCCCCTAAGTGGGACTGAGTCAATGAAGATGCTACAAAAGAAGTAAACAGAAAGCTAAAAGTATTAATACGGTAATTTTTAATTTGAGTGCCCTCTTTAGGCAAAGTAGCTGGGAGCGTTTTCCATTTTTATTCGTGACCACACCCCGTGTAGGTGACATGAGTATTACCGTCTCGCCCTTGCAGCTGGGGAAACCGAGGCATGACACTCCTCCATTCAGTCTTCCTGGGGGGATTTAGGAAGAGTCCAGCCTGCCTGACCTCAGAGGGTCTCCTTCTTCGTCCGCGGCGCCTCTCGGAACCCTCATGTCCTTCGGCGTCGCAGAAGGAGAGCAGCTCAGGCTCCGCCGCAGCCTCGGGATTCGTCCTTCGCCCAGCTGCGCCCGCCCCGCTCTCCCGCACCTTCCCCGGGAAGGTCCAGCTGGCCAAGGTCTGGCAGTCCCTGCCGTCCTCTCCCCTCACCCCTCCCGCCTCCCTCCCCCTGGTCCCCGACGTACAGGAAGCCCCCAGCCCAGCGCCCCGCAGGGAGGTGCCGGCAGATGCCTCCCGGGCGTCCGGCGGGAGGGGCGCCGACGCCGCCGGAGGTGAGCGGCCAGCACCCTGCGTCCCCCGAGGGCCGGGGCGGGCACCGGACACGCCGGGCCCGAGGAAGGCGGCGGCGCGAGGGAGGCCGGGCGAGCCCGCGGGGAGCGGCGAGAGGGGGCGACGCGGGCGGGCCGGCGCGCGGCTCTGGGGCGACGCCTGGAGAGGGAGCGGCGGGGAGCCCGGCGCTGCGGGGCTGCCTGGGGACGCGCCGCGCCCGGGCCGCAGAGCTCGGCCGTGAAGCTCCTCGGGACGCCCGGAGCCCCGGCGCCCTCCCGCGCGCGGGCGGGAGACATGGCTTCGCGCGTCCCCGCCGCCGCCGCCGCCGCTGCTGCTGACTCGACAGAATCGGCGGGCCGCGCGGGGGGCGCGGCGTAACCCGGGGTGGGCGGCGGCGCGGAGCCGCCCGGGGAGCTCCGGGAGTCGTTGGGAGCGAAGGAGGATGCCAGCACAAAGGCGAGCTGAGACCCGGACCGCAGCGGAGGGCGGCGGGAAGAGCCGCTGAGGGGCGCGCCGGGCGCGCTCGGCTCCGCGCTGCGTCTCCTGCCGCTGCCTCGGGTCGCCGGGTCGGAGACGGTCGCGCAGCGTCCCTCGGCCCCGGGGCAGCGGCCGCCGCAGCCGGGAGCTGCATGCGACGCGCGGCGGCGCCCCCGGCCGCCTGCTTTCCCCGCGGCGCGCGCGGGCTGGCCGGAGAGCGCCGGGGGCCGCGGGGGCGGGCGACTGCGGGGGCGCCCTGCCGCCGGGCGGCCCCGGTCCCCACCCGCAGTCGGCGGCGGCGGGCGCCAAGCCCCAGGTGAGTGCGCGGCCCCGGCCCGGCCCTCGCGCCGCAGGTACCGGACCGCGGGAGGTGGCTTTGTTTTCCTCCCTCGCGCGCTGGCGCGGTCATTCATTTGACATTTCGGCTTCCGCTGCCCAGAGACGCGGGTGAGAGGCACGGGGACGTGTTTCAAGGTTTGGTTCTCCCAGGGAGCTGAGACTTCGGGGTCCATCTGAGCATCACTTGAGGGAGCGGAGGCTTCGTTTGCTTTTTGGTTTGGAATGTGTTGTGAACATCCTCTGCCGGGGCTTGGGGCCTGGAGGAAACTGGGGCTGCAGATTTAGACGTAGACGTTTCCGAGGACGTGCAACTGCAGAGGTCTGGCTCTTCCATGCCTTGTGTTTTCCGCTTTAGCAGAGCTCAGGTGTCTTTCCTTGCTTATTATTATTAATTTAGGAACATCTTTACACGCGCACTTATTTTAGAGTTGGGAGTCTTTGGAGACAATGCAGAGAGCTCACAGAGTTACAGGGGATCAATCGATGTTAAACTTGAAGGAGGCAAGCGTGGGCAATCGTGTAGGTAGACCAAACTTCCCCGGGGCCTTTTAGCCTTCCCAGTATGGTTTCTGCGTTCACTGCCCTAGAGTCAAGCAAACTTTGAATTCTCATTGTACGTTTTCCTTTGTCAAAGTGTGAAACTTGTCTTTTCTTGAATAGTTTTTCTATAGTTTGTCATTTGGAAGAAAAAGATTTTAACATAATTATTAGAGTCTTCTATTAGACCTGGTGAAATTTCATGTTTTCGTGTGTCTCATAAGTATGATTTTCATTTTTCTATTTCTCCTATTCCCTCAAGGGCTCATTTCTTCTGTTGCCTAGAGAGAGCTCCGCCCCCACCCCCCACCTCTCCTCTCAACAGATGGCTGTGTGTTCTGAGAGGTTATCTTTAAAATGACACTCACATTACCTATAAACAAAAAGGATCAGTTATTAGGCTTATCTTTGGAGTTATTAAAGCAAGAAGCCTAATCTGGATGGAGATATTATTAATGGTGTGAAAATCTGGAGTTTGCTAATCTGTTTGGGCATCAGAAGATTCCTGCAGGGGGATTGTTTATATAGTGTGGAAGACAGATGGCATCCCTAGCAGACAAGAGAAGCCCAGCATAAAGGGTCATTGTATTCTTCAGAAATTATCCACTTCACTGTTGGGAGATGGGGTTGGGTGCGGAAGACAGAATTTTCATCTCCCAAAGGAGGCATTATAATCTTATCATCCAGCAGCCTAACAAGTTAGTTTCTTCTTTCTTTGCACATTTAAAAAGTCATTATTGAGCTATTTGTTTTGATTATTCCGTTGGCACATTTTGGCCTCAATTGTGGTTATGTGAAGCAGTTTAAACAGTTATAGTAACGATAATGTCTTTGAATGTAAGAGTATCATACCATTGGGAAAACAGTAGTTCTTGTATACAGATGGCCCCTTGGACTCATCATGTTTCCTAGCTGGAAGGACTTTAGTCCAGTCTGCATGAATTCAAAAGGAGTTCCTTCTACCATCTGCAGGACAGGTGATTCCCTGACTCCCAACATTTGTCTTCAGACTCTCAGCTATAGGTAGTACTCTACTTTTATAAGGCTTAACAGCCTAAGACGTTTGCTTCAGCAATGCCTCCATCACAGCACTGAACAGCCTTGGGCAGTGAATCTTTTTAAATGACTGTGGAGTCATGAAGAAATCAAAGTCATTTTGAACATTTGAGATAAGCCAGCTGGCACTTTTCTGCTCCTGCCACCACTGTAGATTCTTTATGTGATGTAGATTCCAGCTAGGTTACAAAGTTGGTCTTCCCTCTGTATGATGTGAGGGAAAAATATTCCAGTAAATTAATAGTCACTAGCCACAGGACTAAATTCAGTGAAGGACATGAGCAATGTTTGACCCCTCTGAACAGGAAGAATGGGGTAAAAGTAAGCATTGGCTCTGTTTAACTTGGGAACTGTGATCTTGGAGGAAAAACCCATATTTTCTTACTTTTTTCAAATCCTTCCACAGCACTGATCTCAGCAAAAGGCAAAGCAACTAAGGTTGTTACCTGTAGCTGAGGACAGATGCCAGAGCCTTTTCTTCTGGATGAAGGTGTGTTGCTGGAGAGATGGCTTTTGGGTTCTGTCCAGTTTCAGCATGTGCTTGGCATCAACAAAAGGATTTAATATTCAAATTCAGATTGTTAAGTCGGCGGCCGGTATCTGTGTACCTTCCCACCAGGTGGCTTCCTTGTGAAGTGTTCCTTTATGAGAAACACGAAGCACTAGGCCTGGCACTTGCCGGGCATCTGGCCCTGCATTCACATTCTAGCGTGTTGCTGCCTGCTTTCCTGAGTAAAAAATGGAACCAGTTTTGCATGAATAGGGAATGGCAGAGTGGAGTGAAAACCTTTCCAGCTCCATTGTGGAAAGCCAGGACTGGCCTGAAAGAGAGAGGACTGTATTTGAAGTTTGGTTGATGTAGCAGAGGCAGAATTGCTTTTTTACACTCAGGATGCCTCTTGTGTGGGAAAATGACTAGGGATTAGAAGGGTGACTACACCTCCTGGTTTGCCTGCAATAGTCCTGGTTTGTTCCTGTTGACCTATCTGAATTATCAAATGCATCCCCTTTCACATTTAAAAGTGTCCTGGTTTGGATGATAAATTATATGGTCACCTAGATATTATATGGTCACCTAGATATTAAGGAGTCTCCACTATTTTCTTCACCACCCTCTCCTGACTTCAGATTTTGAGTCTGGCTTTATTTCAGTCTTTAATTTGTTAAATGCAAAGGTAAGAAAGGTAAAAAATTTAAACCAAAAAATGCATAAGGAAAAAAGAAATAGCAAGGAAGACAAAACAATGAGATAATTGGTTACTTGTCATCTATTTACACATAGAAGAAATAAAATAGTCTTATCCTTGAGATTTGTGTCTACTCTGGCTCTAAGACCATGTTATTATTTTCTTCGAGCATGAAGGGCTGACATGAATTGGGACGACTCCTATGATTTGGGAGAGCAGCTTAAACAAGATCTGTTTGCAGACCTGATGGCTTTTGCAAATGTGAATGCAAGTTTCAAGATCTAGTGTTTGGTCAAGTTCTTGGAATTTACTGAAAGACCAAAACACATGTGTTGTTGTGAAGACTTGACTCCACATTCTCCTAGTTTCTAAGCCCTCTGGGCCATGAGGATAATAGAAGAGCCTTTGTTTTCTGCTCTCTCTTCTGACTAGAATCTTGGGTTTGGGTCTCAGCTTTTCAGACAAAGGGCTTGCAGAAGAGGACATGGAAGGCCCACTCACCATGTGAACATTCTCATAGGGGTTGGAGTTTGTGCAGGTGACCTGGTGGGGATTTGAGTTCTGAAGCTAAATATATGAAGCTTGTGGCATGTACTTCTACAACAATGGCTGTGCTCCTTTGCTAAAGAATTGCCTGTTTGAAATAGTTCACTTGCAGTGCTGGCCAGTAGATGTTCCAATTAATTATGATTGTCACTTTTTCCATACCTACTCCACTAAAATCCTCAAAAGCTTGGTCAGCATGCTTGAATAAGAAGTGAATGTATCTTCTCTGTAAGTAGGATGACTGTGTAGTTAATTTTGCCCAGACAAGGACGCTTTTTTTTTTCTTCTTTTTTTATTTTTATTTATTTATTTTTTTTGGGGGGGGTACACCAGGTTCAATCATCTGTTTTTATACACATATCCCCGTATTCCCTCCCTTCCTTGACTCCCCCCCCTCGAGTCCCCCCCACCCTCCCTGCCCCAGTCCTCTAAGGTATCTTCCATCCTCGAGTTGGACTCCCTTTGTTATACAACTTCCCACTGACTACTTTACAGTTGGTAGTACATATATGTCTGTGCTACTCTCTCGCTTCGTCTCAGCTTCCCCTTCACCCCCCGAGGGACACTTTTAATTGTGAAAGGGGATACCAACTGGAAGGGGCACCAGATCAGACAGTGTAAACTGGGCTCTCCCAGGAGAACTGTGATGGATGGTTGTCTGAACTGTTACCTAAGTCATTAGCTTTTATGTGAAGAATACCCGTGTGATAGAAGAATGTTCTTAGCTTCTTCTAGATTTGTTCAACATGTTTGAATGTGTGCATGCATAGATGTGTATGTGTATATACCCAAACACTGATCATATATCTATAGATATGTGTATGGTGAGGTTGAAATTAACTACTTAAGAAGACCTAGTCATTTGGAAGGTTGTGACTTTCATCATTTTTTTTTTTCATGGATTGACTTTTAAACTAAAAAAAAAGCCCAGCCTCTCCAAACTTTAAATCATCTTCTGACCTTGTGTTTAAATCATTTGATGGTTCTCCATTTTCTGTTTAATTCTCAAGGTAAGATCCACAGACACATTGGTGGTTAAAAAGGAAAAGCTATGAAAAAATTTCACTTATTCATTCATTCATTCAGCTACTATTTATTGAGCACCTTCCATGACTCTAGGTGCTGAATGAATAAAACAGAGATCCCTGCCCTTGTGAAGTTTTCATTCCATTGGAAGTGGAGGGCTGGGAGTGCGAGATGCACGATAAACCAGATCAGTAAATTATACAGCGTGGTTGGAGGACATCAGTGCTTCGGAAGAAAGAAAGTAGAACAGGATAAATGTAGCTGGGTAGCCTTCATGAAGAAAGAGACCTTCAGCAAAGACTTAAAGGAAGTGAAAGAAGTTACCCATGCAAATACCTGAGGGCGAGGGTTCCAGGCAGAGGGAACAGCCAGTGCCAAGGCCTAAAGGAGAGGATGTGTTTGGATGTGTTCAAAAGTGAGCAAGGAGACCAAAGCAAGGGAGGCGGGGGGATGGAGGGGAGTCAGAAATATGAATCAGAAAGATGGTGTAGGAGTGGCAGAGCATGTGGGACCCTGAGATATGAGAGTAAGGATAATTTCAGCAGAAATCCCAAATGTTCTTAAAAGTTATTATGGGATTAGGGTATTAAAAATTGTGTTTGCGATATGAAGACTGCACTGGTCAATAAAGCTTACATTTCATAAGCACTTCATCTTGCTTAATATACTTTTTATGTCACTTGCTTATTGTTTATTTGTTCAAATAGCATAGTTTATTGCTGCTGGTCTTAAATTGTATCTCCATTTCACAAAAAATAGATCAGTGGCTCAAAAGTGGTTCATTGCAGTGTGAAAATAGTGATGAGAATAGTAATGTAAGTGCTGCAGTTCAGAGTGTCATAAACATACTTACAGAACTGAATCCCATTCCAAACATAAAATTTGTATCTATACGTGTAAAAGCAAAGGAGTTTGTGAGAGTGATGATTCCGAAACAGTAGCTGAAATTGAAAAGTGCATACTGAAGTATGATGTTGACTATCTCAAAACTGCTTTTTATTGGGCTTGCCATCCATTCGCTCCTAGTCCCCAGTCATTGCCTGTTATGAAACTTTGTCTGTGAAGCCATGGATGTTTTGGTGTCACTTTCAAACAATGCACAGTGGCTTCCTTGTTATACTATTGAAGTTTCCCAGGACAAGTACCCAATAATGCTTTCTGTTACAAAATTAATGTATTATACTGCTAGCGGTAGGTAAGAGATTAAAATTCTAGTAGCATCATTAAAGGATCCTTGTAACAAAAGTAACTATAAGTCATTTTGTTGAAGAGACACTTGGAAAATCAGCTGGAAGGTTAAAGACAAACATTATCCTTAGAGAAAAATCAGAAGTTATTGACAGTATTCCTTTGTCAAATGACACGGTTGGCTGTTGCATAATATCAGTGGAGTAGAGTGTGGAAGAGTGTTTACTATCAAGTGCACGCTAGCAGATATTTCACTTTATGATTGGCTGAAACCACCGATGTCATGCAGAGAATGAATCAGCTTTTGGCATTTGTTCAGGGAGGAGCACTTGGTGATGCTTTGTTCATTTATCATTCAAAATTTGTGCTATAGAGGAAGAGATTTTTCCTTTGGATAACCATTATATATGAGACTGGAAAAGTCCTCAGGAGGCAGGACTGACAGAGCATAAGTTTTATTTACAGATAAGAAGGTGATGGCTTCGTGAAGAAAAGAAGTTTACCTAGAAGCCAATCCACACACTGTTGCTTCCATTCACAGCAAAAGTGTAGCACCTTCTGATCTTGAGGAAATACTGAAAGAAAGTGAAAACTTGGTACAGCCAAATTGCGGCCTCTGAGTACCTGCGTGTTCTGTGCAAAGTGATGGGCAGGGAGTACAAGGCTGATTCTCTGCACTGATGTACCCTGGCCGTTTAGGGGAAAGGTGCACATGTGATATTTTATCTGTGATGTAAGATATCTGCGGAGGAAGAAAAATGTTTCTTTATGACACCAATTAGGAATGATTTCTCTTGTATCAAATGGCTTGCCTCACTTCTCTACTCTGCCCACAGGGAACCATGTCAAGGACAGGGAGGGAAGGAAGAATTGTTAACAAAACAATCTGCCACAATCATAGGACTAAGACATTTTTTTTGTTAGAGAGATTTAGAGGTCCATATTGGCCATAAAGAGTTGAGGAGGTAATATTTTCAGTAATGGACAGTCCTTTAAATCAGAAGCATGTTAACTCTCAGTGACCTATTGGAAGAATAAGAGCACAAAGAAATATTACTTAGATCCAATAAAGTTGATGGAGAGAGAGTACAAGTGTATACGGTACTTGGTATTCGAGAGCATGTAGAGAAACACAGTGGGAGGAACGTAGGCTTTTAGGATTTTGTGTTAAGATACTGGGTGGCTGGGAGTACAGGTGAAGGGAGGTGGAGAAGTCTGGCAGTTGGATGTGACCTTTCTTATACTTTTGCCTTAAGCTTGGCTTCATTTCAGACAAATGGACTTGGTACTCTGAGGTTTTCAGAACATGATCTGTATTGCCCCCGACCTAACTTAGAAAAAAATAAATGTTCTCTAGTGGTCTAGGATTCTTTGCATGGGACTCCCCTCCTTCCTTCTCTCCTCCCTCTCTCCCTCCCCCTTCCCTTCCCTCCCTTTGTCTCTTCCTCTCTTCTCCCCTCCTTGCCTCCCTCTCTTCTTTTGCTCTTTCCCTCTTTAAGCTTTTGAGTTGGCATCTTTAAACTAGAAGATGCTTTGAGAGCTTGTCTCCTCTGTGTCCATGTCTTTTGGCAGATATATGTGCTATCCAGGGCAAGAGGGGTAAGGGCCTCTAGGCAAGTTCTGTTCCTTGTTCAGCTAACCCACTTTAGTATGGAATATCCTGTTATAGCACACATTTAAATTTGAACCCTCATCCTTCAATAAAGATCCATTTCTCGGGGAGTTCCCTGGTGGCCTAGTGGTTTGGATTCTGGGCTTTCACTACTGTGGCCTGGGTTCAGTCCCTGGTTGGAGAACTGAGATCCCCAAGCCTGCAGGGCAAGGCCAAAAGGAAAAAAAAAAAAGATCAATTTCTCTTTTTTTGGGGGGGGGGGAGGGGACTTTAATAAAGATGGAGTCATTGTCTTTTGTCTAATAACTCTTCTATAGTGATGGCCATTATTTCATTCTAGGACAGAAGTCATTCATGCATTATTCATTGAACAAACATTGAGAGCCTTATATGTGCCAGGCTCTGTGCTGAGTGATAGGTATAAAAGAGGTCAGTATTCAGACATGGCCCTGACCAGATAAAACAGAGAATCGGATTAGGAAATAGGCAACAGCAACAAAAATATGAGTAAACGAGTAAATATGTAATTGCAAAGCAAACGGCAGAAATGTAAATATAAACATTTTTACATTATGGTGGTGGTATTGAGCTACTTTTATATTAACTTCTGAGCTGTATGACCTTCTGAATGTATTTTTGAAATATTTAGTGGGTAAAAAGTGAAAAAAACATAGTTGGAAGTGTGGTAAGTGCTTTGTAGAGGAGGACCTTGACAGAGAAGGAAGTTTAACTGAGACTTCCTTTACATCGGGTGGTCAGAGAAGAGGAGTGTAAGTCATCACTCACCTATGTGGGAGGGATGAGGATGATTTGGACAGAGCTCAGAGAAGCGTCACAAAGATGACTGACAACAGAGTGGAAAATAAGACCTATGAGAGTACTCTCAAAGAACCAGGGATGTAGAGTAGCCATGGAATTTAACCCGATGCAGTGACTTAGGCTCTGTTTCTTCAGTTTATACGCATCCACGTTTACACATCCACATTCTCTTTGCTCATTTCTCATGGTCATCAGGCAAGGCACATGATTCAGGTTACAATTACATGTGAGAGGGAAATTGAAATTTTGTTCTGCCGTTGAGGTAAAATTGGAAAGGACTTGATAGGCAAACTTGTCCAGGCTTCTTATGAAGAAATATCTTTTTAATGTTGTTAACAGGTGGTCATCAAATTCTTAGGAGGTTGTTTCCATGCTTCCTCCACCTAGAACGGGGTGGTGGCGAGTGGAGCGCTTTGGTTTACTGAGTGTCAGGCAGGTCGTCTTTCCATTCCATAAATACGCCAGACGCATCTCCACCTCAGTACTTTTACCACAAGAAGCACTCCCCACCTGGAATGCCTGCCAATTCTACCCGCTTTCTGTGTGTCCTTTAAAAATGGTGGTTTTTATAATCCTCCCCTCATCTTACCCTTATGAAGAATGTGGCATTTCTGGAAGTAAATGTGGCTTCCGTTGTCGTGATTGGCAGTACGATTGGGGGTAGAGTGAGTGTCCTGCTCTGGGAAGGGATTGAGGGCAGTGTGTTCAGTTTGATATCTTCCCCCCACATGCTGATACGCCCCACTCTTGGGAATCACGATCTTACAGCAATTAAGACCTTAATCCTCTGCTGCTTTAGGTGGTGCACGACTTATTCCGTTTGCTGTTATTAGGCTTTTTGCCAACCAGATTTTAAGTACTCTGAAGATGTGGAAGCTTGGCTGCTACCTCTGTAGAGTGCCCGGTATTGATCATAAAGTGAATGCATGTACAATAATCAGTGCTTAATGGCTGAAGGAACCACGTGTTTCTTTTTCATGGACCATTATGAAAGGCTATTATTTATATAAATCTGATATTAAGTTGGCACAGATGCTAAAAGATGAACATTTTTGTAGTTTTAAAATGGCAGGAAGTCAGGTCTTGGAGGTCTGATTCATTGAGATCGTTCCCATCTCGGAAACCTCCTTCTTCCTTTGTAAGCCCTCTAACTCCCTGCTGTTCAAAATGTAGTCTACAGACCAGTGGTATCAGCATCACCTGGAAGCCAGCCTACTGAGTCAGAATCTGCATTTTAATAAGATCCTCAGGTGTGTTCTGTGTACAGTAAAGTTTGAGAAGCGTTTTATTTTTAACACAAAGTTCAGAAATTTAAGAGGAGCTTTCATCTTTAAAGAGAAGTGAGTCTGGAAATGAAGATTTCATTGGTCTCTGGATGAAATCCTCAGTGCTTTCTTTCGTGTGGCCTGGAATTACACTGCTTCTTGCCAGGCCAGAAGGTGCCTCTGTAGGAGTGCCCCAGGTTAATTTAAGTAAGTGAGTGGTACTTAGATGTTAGATGTGATGGTAATTACAGGAACTTGAAGTAGTTTGGAGTGAGAAACTAGGAGATCTTAGCAAAGATAGAGGAGCGCGCCTATGCAACCTGAAACCAAAGATAAGGGACGAGGTCTTCCCTTTATGATTAGAAACAACTTCTAACTCTCTGGACTAGGACTCAGTTCTCAAACTCCAACCCCTCCAGAGCCAGCAGGTCACAAATATAACCAGCTTAAAGTGCTGTGCACGGAAACCTCGTGGAGTGATGAGGATTGTGGAGAGGCACTCTTCATCAGAGAGGAAGGCGGTGTCACACTCCACTCACCCAGCTGTTGCCACATGAGAACTTGGGTCCAGCATGGCCGAATCGTCAGATTTTTCAAACGAAGCTAAAAATGTAAGTGTGTGTATAAAACATCTCTTGAGTGTAGTATGTTGGTAATTAAAATGTTTTTAGAATGGCTCAGGCCAAACAAAATTCATATGCTGCCTGCATCTGTTTTGTAACCCCTGTTCTGGAGCAACAAAACATACGTGGTGGTGTGAATACCTGGCTTTTTTAGTGTAGGGCACCAAACACAGGTAGAGGCATTTTGGTCCTGGTAAGGACCATTTTGGATCTTCACTGAGTAAAAGAAATAAAAAAACATAAAAGAAGGGAGCTGCACTTGCTTTGATGACCTGATTTAAAATATATGTCTTAAGAACCTTGGTAACTAATGGTGTTTGAAGGAAAGAGACGCCTGAAGGCATAAAACTTAGGTCCTGTAAAATCTGAAGGGGAAGTAGGCATGGAGTTGGGACGAGGGTGAGGAAATGAGATCATGGAAATTTCTTGGCACCCCCCAAGCTAGGATCACACAGTGCAACAGAGCTGGGAGGCTAGACCACAGCTTGGAACTTCATCGTGCTTAGAGAGAAGTGTGACCGGAGGTAGAATTCGAGTTAATTTATCTTTAGCGTCTGGTTCTTGACTTTGGGTGGTGGCTAATATTTAAAGCTTGCTGAAATCGAGTTTTCGATTAAAGTTTGTCATGGTAAAATTAGCATTTTATATATTATGAGAATGAAAACTAGGTGAAGGAATCAAAATTCTTTCCCAAGATTTATTATTGATTATACTTCTTGTTAAAAATTAAATTCCTTAAGGATTAGTACTGTTTACTATTTATCTTTACATTATTATCATCTTTATATCCAGTGCAGTCTGGGTCAGTGATCTGTACCGATTATAAAACAAAATATAGTTTATTTTCTATCTTGGTGGTATTCATTTTCCTCACTGACTTGAAAAGCATAATGGCTTTGTTGAGATATAATTCACATACCATGGAATTTGTCATTTTAAAGTGTACAGTGTAGTGGGCTTTAGTATATTTACAGAGTTGTGCAACCATCACCACCTTGTAATTTCAGAACTTTTTTATCGCCCTCAAAAGAAGTCCAGTACCCTAATAGTTACTCCTCATCTCCCCTGTCTCCAGCCCCTGGCAACCATCACTCCAGTTTCTGTCTCTATAGATTTGCCTCTTGTAGGCATTTCATAAAAGTGGAGTTATATAATATGTAGCCTTTTGTGACTAGTATCTTTCACTTAGCATAAGGTTTCCAAAGTTTATCCATATTGTAGCATGTGTTAGCACACCATTCTTTTGTATAGCCAAATAAAATTGTATTGTGTGGATATACCACATTTTGTTTATCCTTTCATCAGTTGATGAACATTTGAGATGTTGTCAATTTTTAGCTCTTATGAATAATTCTGCTATGAGTATTTGTGTAAAAGTTTTTGTGTGGCTATATGTTTTCAGTTCTCTTGAGTATACACCTAGGAGTGGAATTGTTGGGTCATTGGTAACTCTACGTTTATCATTTTGAAGATCTGCCAAACAGTTTTCCAAATTGAGTGCAGCATTTTACATTTTAATCAGCAATGTCTGAGGGTTCCAATTTCTTCATATTCTCACAAACACTTGTTATTGTTTTTCATTTTGATTTTAGCCATTCTGGTGGGTATGAAGTGGTATTTCATTATGGCTTTGTTTTGCTTTTCTGTAATGACTCAGGATGTTGAGCATCTTTTTGTGTGGTTATTGGCCATTTGTGTATATTCTTTGGAGAAGTGTCTATTCACATCCTTTGCTAATTTAAAAATAAGGTTATTTATTTTAAGATTTTTGTGTCATAGACTTTTTTTTTTAACATTCTGGATTCTAGACCCTTTTGAGATATATGACTTGAAAATATTTTTTCTATTTTGGAGATTGTCTTTTCACTGTCTTGCTAGTGTCATTTGAAGCACAAAATTTTGTAATTTTGATAAAGCCTAATTATCTTTTTTTTTTTTCTTTCTTGTGCTTTTGGTGCATATCTATCCTTGTTGATTTCCTAATTATTCAATCCAATATGGAAAATGGAGTATTGACATCTTCAACTATTTGTTGTTAAATTGTCTATTTCTCCCTTCAACTCTTGTCAGTTTCTACTCGTGTATTTTACAGCCCCTTATAACATATATGTTTGTAATCATTATGTATTCCTTTTGAATTGACTCATTTATCATTATAAAATATCATTCTTTCTCTCTAGTTACCATTTTTGTCTTAAAGTGTATTTTGTCTGTTATTAGCATTGTTATGCCACCTCTTTTTTGAGTTACTGTTTCCATGATTTATCTTTTCCCATCCTTTTACTTTTACCTATTTGTGTCTCTGAATCTAAATTTTCTCTTTTAGACAGCATATTGTTGAATCATTTAAAAATATATTCTGCTAATCTCTGCCTTTTAGTGACTGTTTAACTAGAATGTTTGACTGGAGTGTTTATTTACATTTAATGTAATTACTGTTTATTAGATGGATATATATGCCTTGTTTGCTGTTGTTTTTTTGTGTGTCTTATGTCTTTTTTGTTCCTTGATTCCTCCATTACTTGTCTTGGGTTAAATATATATGTTTTCTAGTATGCCATTTAAATTTTCTTGTTGTTGCTTTTCTGGAGAAGGTAATTTTCATAGGCCTTTATTCTGTCATTCCTGATGACAGTTATGATTATTTTTGAGTTATTTCCTTAGTTGTTGCCTGGGGATTACAGTGAAATTCTTAATTTAAAACAATCTAGTTCAGGTCAATTTCAACTAATTTTGAAAGTATACAAAAACTTTACTTCAATGTGGCTTAATTCCTTACTTTATACATTGTAAGCCCATCATTAACACTTTTGTAATTATTGTCTTACACAGTTGTTTTTAAATAGAAAAGAGTTATAAACAAAGATACATTTATACTGTATTTTGCATTTAACTATGTAGTTAGCTTTACCAGTTCTCTTTATGTCTTCATGCGGATTTGAGTTAATATTTAGTGATTTTTCATTTCAGCCTCAAGAACTCCCTTTAGTATTTCTTGTAGGATAGATTTGATAGTGACAGATTCTCTCAGGATTTGCTTGTATGGGAATGTCTTAATTTCCTCTTCATTTTTGAAGGATAATTTTGCTGGGTATAGAAATTTTGGTTAACTTTTAAAAATTTCACTGCTTTGAATATGTTATTTTAGTGCCCTCTGGCCCTCATAGTGTCTGGTGAAAAATCAGCTGTTAATCTTATTGAGAATCCTTTGCTTGTGATGAGACTGATTTTTGTTTATTTGTTTTTTTCTGTGTTCAAGTTTCTCTCTGTCTTTTGACATTTTGACTATGATGTGTCTTGGTGTAGATTCTTTTTAGTTATCCTACTTTGAGTTTATTGAACTGTTTGGATATATAGATTAATGTTTTCATCAAATTTGGGAAGTTTTTGGCCATTATTTCTTCAGATATTCTTTCTGTTTCTTTCCTTTCCTTCTGGGATTCCCAGCATGCATGGATTGATATGACATCTGTAGTTTCACAGGTCTCTGAGGCGCTGTTAATTTTTCTTCATTTTTTTTCTGTTCTTAAGCCTGGATAATCTTAGCATATCTTCAAGTGCACTGATCCTTTCTTCTGCCTATTAAAATCTGCTGTTGAACCCCTCTAGTGAATTTTCCATTTCAGGTATTTTTAAACACCAGAATTTTAATCTGGTTCTTTTTAAAAATGATTTTTATCTCTATATTGATAGTCTTTGGTGAAATATTGTTTTTAAATTATCCTTTAATTCTTTAGACAGGTTTCCTTTAGTTATTTGAACATATTTTTAGTAGTTTTAAATCTTTGTCTAGAATGCCCTAAATCTGAGCTTCTCAGGGACATATTTTGTTTATTTCATGTGTACGGGCCACACTTTCCTGTTTATTTGTGTATGTTTTAAGTTGTTATTGAAAAATGGGCATTTCAAATAATATCACATACCAACTCTGAAAATCAAGTGTTCCTTCCCTCCCCAAGGTTTGATGTTTTTGCTCTTTGTTGCTGTTATTCGTTTGTTTACTGACTTTCCTGAATAAATTCTGTAGTGTCTACATTCTTTGTCACATGTGGCTACTGAAACTTTTATTATGTTCCCTTAGTGGTAGGTTAATGATTAGACAGAGATTTCCTTACATGCCTGGAACCAATAAGTATCTCAGTCTTTGCTGAGAGGCTTTATGTGCATGTTGGGGCACACCTTCAACAAGTGGCACTCTGCCTTAGCCTTCACTTCATGTGTGGGCAGAGCCTCAAAGGTGAAAGAATGGGGTCTTCTCAGATATTTCTTCCGTGTGTGCATAGTGCTGCACATGAATGTGGCTTTTTCAATCATAAGGAGTATGTCAGAGCCTTTCAAATCCTTCTATGGACATTTGATTCTCCAGCTCTCTCTTTTCAGTTTTTAAGCCAGCCTCTTTTTCGCTCAAGCTGGTATTGCTGCCATAGACATCTGTATTGTTAAACAATTGCAGCTGATTGTTTTCAACAAATGCTGTGGGGCTAGAGCTTTTTTCCATTGAGTGAGCTCTGAGTTAGGTCCAATAAACACAAGCCCTTGGATTAGGGCTTTTCTAAAGAACTGCCAGGTCAAATAATGACAATTCACTGGGGTAGAGCCATTTTGGGGAACTCTGACCCATTTTGCCCTCTCCATTGGCTGCTAGAATACTTTTTTTTTTCAGTTACTGTGGCTGCAAGGATGCTGGTTTTTAAGGATACTGTGATGCTGGGGAGGGAGTGATAGAAATAAGGGAAATGGAAATGCCACTAAGGTCACTGTTTTTATTGTGATGCAACCATTTTTTTGGTAACTTAATCATTCTCATAATGGAGTAAGCCTTTCTTTGATTTTCAGAATTGTGAAAAACTCGATTTTGACAGTTTTTGCCAGTGTTCTCATTGCTTTTATGGAGGATCAGATTTTTGGAGGTCCTTATTTGGCCATTCTGTAAGTGCTTCCCCCTCCTACTGAATTTTACAAGTTCTGGCTGCTCTTGTGGTGTTACATTTGATGGCTTCTTTCTTTCTTGCTTGCTTGCTTTCAAGATTTTGAAACATAATTTTTATTATCTTTTTTCATCTTTATTATCTCCATTTTGTTCACCCCTTCCACAAGTACATGCTTTTTAAAAAAAAATCCATGTTTAGATTAAAGAAGTTAATTGAGGTAAAATACACATAACATAAAAATTTTCCATCTTAATTAACCATGCTTAAATGTAAAACTCAGTAATGCTAAGTACATTGACATTGTTATGCAGGCAATCTCCAGAACTCTCTTTATTTTGAAAAACTGGAAGTCTGTACCTGTTAAACAAAGCTCCACATCTCTCCCCACCCCACTCCAGCTCCTGACAAATACCATTCTATTTTCTATCTATATGAATTTGACTATTCCAGGTATCTTATATAAGTGGAGTCATATAGTATTTGTCTTTTTGTGATTGGGTTTTTTCATCTAGCATAATGTCCTCAAGGTTTATCCATGTTGGAACATGTGTCAGAATTTCCTTACTTTCTAAGGCTGAATAATATTCTTTTGTATGGATATATCATATTTTGTTTGTACATTGCTCCATCAATAAACACTTGGGTTGCTTCCACCTTTTTGCTATTGTGAGTAATGCTGCTGTGAATGTAGGTGTACAAATATCTCTTTGAGATCCTGGCTTCAATTCTTTTGAGTATATAGTTGTTTATTTTCTTTTGAGTGGAAGCGTCTGTAGAAATATCCAACTTGATAGTTTTTTCTTTTAATGACTGTCTCAAATTTTGCTATATAATATGTTTGCTATATAATACGTTTGCTATGTAATACGTTTTCGTTAAGCACAACTAAGTATTCTTTTCTGATTCTACTCAGACATAGACATCATCTCACTTGTTCTTCTATTTTTAAGTTGCTAAAATTTAAAAAATTTTAAATGACTTGAAGCCATGTCAGGGGTTAGAAAATGAGTAAATTACAAACTTAAATGGAATCTAACTTCTGATTCCTAGTTGAAACCTAAAATTTCTGTGTTTTGTTATTTGTTATGTGTCTAAAGAAAAAGAAGAATGTGGGGATAAGAATCATTGTAGTTCTTTTTTTTTGGAGTTAAATTTGTTTTTTAATTTTAATTTTTTTGATTCACCTTTTTATTTTATTTTTTAAAAATTTATTTATTTATTTATTTATTTATTTATTTAATTTATTGGCTGCCTTGGGTCTTCATTGATGCACATGGGCTTTCTCTAGTTGCTGCGAGCAGGGGCTACTCTTCATTGTGGTGCGCAGGCTCCTCATTGTAGTGGTTTCTCTTGTTGTGGGGCACGGGCTCTAGGTGCATGGGCTTCAATAGTTGTGGCACATGGGCTCAGTAGTTGTGGCTCATGGGCTCTAGAGCACAGGCTCAACAGTTGTGGTGCATGGGCTTAGTTGCTCCATGGCATGTGGAATCTTCCCAGGACAGGGCTCGAACCTGTGTCCCCTGCATTGGCAGGCGGATTCTTTACCACTGCGCCACCTAGGAAGTCCCACCTTTTTAAAATTGGAGTATAGTTGCTTTACAATGTTGTGTCAGTTTCTATTGTACAGCAAAGTGAATCAGCCACATATATACATGTATCCCCTCTTCCTTGGATTTCCTTCCCATTTAGGTCACCACAGAGTACTGAGTAGAGTTCCCTGTGCTATATGGTCTGTTCTCATTAGTTATCTATTTTATACATAGTAGTGTATATATGTCAATTCCAGTCTTCCAATCCATCTCCCACCCCCTGCCCCATATCCATACATTTCTTCTCTGTGTCTGTGTCTCTATTTCTGCTTTGCAGATAAGTTCATCTATACAACTTTTCTAGATTCCACATATATGCATTAATATACGATTTGTTTTTCTCTTTCTGACTTACTTCACTCTGTATGACAGCCTCTAGGTCCATCCACATCTCTACACATGACCCAATTTTGTTCCTTTTTAAGACTGAGTAATATTCCATTGTATATATGTACCACACCTTCTTTATCCATTCATCTGTTGATGGACATTTAGGTTAGTTCCATGTCCTGGCTATTGTAAATAGTGCTGCAGTGAACACTGGGGTGCATGTATCTTTTTGAATTATGGTTTTCTCAGGGTATATGCCTAGGAGTGGGATTGCTGGGTCATATGGTAGTTCTATTTTTAGTTTTTTAAGGAACCTCCATACTGTTTTCCATAGTGGCTATCAATTTACATTCCCACTAGCAATGTAAGAGGGTTCCATTTCCTTCACACCCTCTCCAGCATTTATTGTTTGTAGATTTTTTGATGGCCATTCTGACCAGTGTGAGGTGATACCTTATTGTAGTTTTGGTTTGCATTTCTCTAATAATTAGTGATGTTGTACATCTTTTCATGCATTTTTTTTTTTTTTTTGCCATCTGTATGTCTTCTTTGGAAAAATGTCTATTTAGGTCTTCTGACCATTTTTTGATTGGGTTGTCTGTTTTTTTGTTATTGAACTGCTTGAGCTATTTGTATATTTTGAAGATTACTCCCTTGTCAGTTGTTTCACTGGCGAATATTTTCTCCCATTCTGAGGGTTGTCTTTTCATCTTGTTTATGGTTTCCTTTGCTGTGCAAAAGCTTTTAAGTTTCATTAGGTCCCATTTGCTTATTTTTGTTTTTATTTTCATTTCTGTAGGAGGTGGGTCAAAAAAGATTTTGCTGTGATTTATATCAAAGGGTACTCTGCCTGTGTTTTCCTCTAAGAGCTTTATAGTGTCTGGTCTTACATTTAGGTCTTTAATCCATTTTGAGCTTATTTTTGTATATGGTGTTAGGGAGTATTCTAATTTCATTCTTTTACATGTAGCATTGTAGTTCTTTTGAATAAGCAGCCAACACAGCATTATGGTCTAAATTTCACTGGTAAATAAGTAGGCCATTGGGGAAAAAATATATGTTTTTAAAATTTTTATTTATTTATTTATTTATTTATTTATTTATTTATTTATTTATTTATTTTTATTGGCTGTGTTGGGTCTTCATTGCTGCACGTGGGCTTTCTCTAGTTGTGGAGAGCGGGGGCTACTTTTCATTGCAGTGCGCAGGCTTCTTATTTTAGTGGCTTCTCTTCTTGCCAAGCACGGGCTCTAGGTGCTTGGGCTTCAGTAGTTGTGGCACATGGTCTCAGTAGTTGTGGCTTGCAGGCTGTAGAGCACAGGCTCAGTAGTTGTGGCACATGGGCTTAGTTGCTTTTCGGCATGTGGGATCTTTCTGGACCAGGGCTCGAACCCATGTCCCCTGCATTGGCAGGTGGATTCTTAACCACTGCGCCACCAGGGAAGCCTGGGAAAATATATTTAAGGATAGAAAGTAGCAGAAGTTTCTTGGATAAATTTTGGTGTTTATCAAGAAGTTGACATTTGAGACAAGGTTTTATTTCTATAATTTTTCTTAATTTTTTGACTAGTGCTTTTTTAGGCTTTATTTTCTTCCACTTAATTTTATTCATACGTCTAGTCTCCATTTTGCAGTAGGTGGGGGTGGGTGAAACTAAGTACTGTGAGTCTTTAAATTGGCAGCACTTTTAGGAACCAAAGTTTCATGTAATAACTAACATAACACTGAACTTTTATTTAGATATATATATGAGAATTATGACTTCACTGTTTTTTAAAGAAACACACAACTTGACCTTGAATGAAATTCTAACAAATCCTTAGCTAAATTGGAAATGAAAAGATAATAAGAGAGAGAGAACCACTGAAGCAAAATATACAAAATCTTCAATTAAAATAATTAAACATTTCTAAAGGAAATGTGTTTGAAATGATATATATTACTAACTGTTTTATTTTTAGATGTGTAATATTAATGTGAAACAGATTTACTGGCTGACTAAGGTACATAAGATTAAAAATTTGTTCTCTCACAAATTTGGGGGAAAATAAAATATTCCATTTATCAGTTTCCAAAATATGAGAAGGTTTTATTTAGTGCTTTCTATTCAATTCTCATTGAGGGAGGGATGAAACTTATTTAGAAACAGACTTATTAAGGCATCTTAACACTGATATTTTCATTGTATAAGGTAAGAAAGAATGTATGCAGTTACTTCCAGGAGTGCTTAGTGACAATAGCCCTATCAATGTTAGACAATTTGCTAAAGAATGTATGCAGTTACTTCCAGGAGTGCTAAAGAATGTATGCAGTTTGCTAAAGAATGTATGCAGTACTTCCAGGAGTGCTTTGTGACAATAGCCCTATCAATGTTAGACAATTAATTCTAGTTGAATACCTGGAATTACAGAAATATACCATTCCTGCATTTTCCATCTGCTTTCCTTAGAGCAGTAGGTTCTACAGGCATGTTGTTCAGCTGCCTTGCAGGTTGTCTGAGGTGACAGATTCACCAACTATTTTACTGTGACAAACAAGGGTCACTAGGTTATAAACTTTTTCAGTTAGCAGTATCTTCTTTCTTGTTACCTAGCACCCAGTTGCTAAGCCAGTGCCTCATATTTTATATTTATAGAGTATCAGCACCCCACTTCTGTTACCAGTTTTTAAGATTGTTTGAGTATGAGCTAAGCAGGTGTACTTGACACTTCCCCAAAACAGTGGCTTTAAAGATAGAAGCTCATTCTAAAGAATGTTGCTTGCTAACGTTTCCTCTAATATTTCTCTCTTATTTTTACCTGAGGTAGTGTTTTGGAAAATCTTCATTCGTTCCCCCGGTGTGTCTCCTTTTCTTTCACACAGAACACTCTGACAGCTATAGTCACCAAATACTTGGAGGTTTTCCCCCAACAAGCAATCCTCTTGGACACCAGCTGGGTGTCCCACAGTTTAAGTCAGTTCTAATGCTAACTACCTGGAGATAGCATCAGATCCCACAGGTTAAGGGCTCAGTCCCATGACTCTGCCCCTCCCCCCAATTCATGTGCCAAGAGCAAGAAGTAGGTCCCTAGGTCACCCACGTCTTCTGTCCAACTTGGCTACAAATCAGAGCCCGTGACCTCCTCTCACATTGGATCAGATTAATTTGCTGCGGAAGCTCACAGAACTCAAGGAAGCATTTACTTTTGTTTACCAACTTATTGAAAGATGTAGTAAAAGATACAGATGAACAGTCAGATAAGAGAAACAGGAAGGACCCTCTCAGGTCTGGGAGGGTCCCGAGTGCAGGTGCTTCTTTCCCTGTGCGTTGGGGTGCGTTATGCTCCCAGTACGTGGATGTGCGCACCCACCTGGAAGCTCTCTGATCCCCATATAATTGGGATTTTTCATGCAGGCTTTATCATGCAGGCATAATACATCATTAACTCTATTTTCAGCCCTTTTCCCTTATCAAGAGAATGGGAGGTGGGGCTGAAAATTCTAAGCTTCTAATCATGGTTTGTTCTTTCTGGTGACCAGCCCTCATCCAGGAGCTCACCCAAAGTCACCTCATTGGAACTCCTATCACCTGGAAATTATAAAGGTTTCAGGAACCCTGTGTCAGGAACCAGGACCAGAGACCACTGTGTGTGTGTGTGTGTGTGTGTGTGTGTGTGTGTGTGTGTGTGTGTATTTTTTTTTTCTTTCTATTATTTCACAGGTAGATGGTAGTCCGGATGGATCGATACTTGGAGCACCTCTTGTTTCTTTTATTTTGTGCTCTCTCATGCCTTAGGGCATTGTCATCATCTACATGGTTGAAGCTGCCTGAGTTCTACACTTGTATTCCAGCCTGTGAGAAGGGAGAGAAGCACATGACATGGAAGGTGCTTACCACCTCTACTTACCAGGGAACTTAGTTCACCAGTGAGAACCATTGGTGAGAACTTGGTCCATGACCACACCGAGCTGAATGGGAGCTGAATGGGAGCTGAATGGGAGCTGAATGGCCATGTGCCCAGCTACACCTCTGTTACTAGGAGAGGAGAGATTAGATTTGGGGCAATGCCGAGTGATCTGCCACAGTTACTTAACTTCTTTGAATCTTAGTTTTCTCATCTCTGAAATGGTGATAGTAATCGTATCTACCTCAGAGGGTTGTCTTAGGGTTAGGTAAGGTAATACATGTAAATTATTTATTCAGTTTCTGGCATATAAAATATGCTCAGTAAATGTTAATTATGAAGATATTTTCAAATAACAAGACCAACTGTTGCTTGTTTTTTAATGCCTACAGAACTCTTAAGCAATGCTTATTTTACCTGAGGAAATTACACTATTGTATTTGAAACAATAAAAGATACTGAGCTAAATAGATGAAGACCACAGATATTATAGAAATATGACATCTAGGTTTTTTGTTTTAGCATATTTGAAAAAAATATTTATGGAACAGTATTTCATGCTATGTCTTAGAATGGCTTCGATGTAGATAACACATAAGTAGGTTTTGAGGTAAGTAGTCCATTAGAGTCCATATAATTTCACTTGCACAAATTTTAGTTAGATTTTTCTTTTAAAATGGGTCATCGCTAGAAGCAATTCATTTATTTGGCAAGCTATTCTTAGCATATGGATTTGCTGCAGAAGTGAGAATTCTAAAATGCCTCTGTAATTTTAAAACCTGTTTTCCTGATATTTGCTAGGGTGAATAAACTATAAGACCTCTTAGTAATTTAAAGAAAAACAAAACTTCTTTACTATTGATATTTTGAAACATATACAAAAATACTTTTTAAACTGCCTAATTTTGGAAGTAGGGAATGTAATCCCTACATTTCATAGTATAGTAGTATTATAACTATTGGAATGTACTATATATTATTTGCCCTTGGTAGCTCAAAAGAAACATTTAAATCTGTAACAAATTATTATCTTTAATTGTTCACAGCAATTGTTATTATTTTTGAATTAAGTTAACTTTATTTTGGGTTTTGGTTTCCTTAGTGATTCATTTTATCCTGTCAGTTGGTAAGGTTCATTCAGTAACGTGTTTGAAGCAGTTCTTGGCAGAAACCAGGTTTTGGTCAGAAAATGAAGATAAAAAGTGACATGCTTATTCAGGGATTTTCATTAGTTTTGTGAAATCATATGTTAATTCGGTTAAAGCAGTGTCTATTTCCATTGGAAATGTGTTTTAAAGTTGAAAAAGCTGACCTTTAAATCTGTTTGCTCATTAATCCCCTACTTTCTTTGATGATAAGCACATAAGAAATGAAAAAGTGAAGAACAGGTTTTGTTTTGTTTACTGATTTAGCATCTCTAAAATGTGTTCATTTGTTGCGTAAGAATTATTCCATGGTTTGCTATTTCTTGGCCAAAGTGCCAGAAGAGAATATGTGTGCCATCTGCTTTGTCATCATCAATTTTGTATTCAATTCCCCCAATTTAGGTTGAGTTCTCACTGATTTAACCTGCAGCTTTTGGTACTTCTTTTTCTCGATGTTTGGAGTAGCTGCTGGCTTATTTTGTGGGTGAGTTTAAGGTGATCTTTACCTGTAGTAAGATGCATGGGGTTACACAGCTATCAGTCTTGTAATCACTTAGGTTGGACTTTGTTGTTAACTTGTTGGGAAGTACTGGACTAAAGGCAGCTTTGAATTTTACCGCAGAGCTTCTCTAACCTTCTCTGAAGAGGTAGTAGAAGTGTTTGCCTTGAAAAAAATTGAAAGCTCAGAAACAGAAATTAACACTCAGCTTTTAGTGTATTATCTACTGGATGACCCTCTTCATTAAACTTTTGATGCTAAATTTTATTTTTAAATACACTTTTTATTATGACCTATATATATTTGGAATATTGAATGCATAGTTCAGATATAAATGTAATTACTACCAGTCTCCAAGGAGAAGTTTATACTGGAAATTTCTACAGTAAGGGGCATGAAGAGGTTGAGGAACATAAGCTTTTATGGAGAAAATAAGACTTAGGGGAAATAAAAAAAAACATTAACAGTTGTTTAAATTAAAAACATTTTTTCTTTTTCCCTCAACCTTTAACTTTTCAAAAATAACTAACTGTAAAAAAGTTGAAATAAAAAGCAAGACACTCATATACACTTTATCATCAATTGTTAACATCCTATCACATTCTGTTCTCTCTCTACATTTGTATATATTTTTCAGAAATTTTAAAAAGAAACTTGTAAATACCATTACACATCACCCCAAATACTTCCATGTTTCCTAAGAGTAAAGACATTCTCCTACCGCCTTCAATATTATTACTGTTATCATCGTCTTACCTAAGAAAATTAACCATAATCCAATAATATCATCTTATATACATTTAATGTTGAAATGACCCTGCAACTTAAGAAAAATCCAGGATGCAATAAAGTTTCATGCATTACATTTGATTGTCATGTCCCTTCCTTTTGTTTTATTTTATGACTTGATTTTTGAAGAGTTTATACCAGTTTTAGGCTTTCCGCATTCTGGATTTGTCCGCTGGTTTCCCAATTTTTAGATTCAATTTAGGCATTTTTGGTAAGAAGACAGCTGAGGTGATACCACTTACTGCATCTTAGCAGGAGGCACATGAGGTCTGGTTATTCTGCTGTTGGTTATTGTGGAATGGAGTCACTTGGTTAAGTGGTATCCACCGTAGCTTTTCATATATGAGTACATTTGTCCTTTTATGATTAGTAGGTAATCTGTGAGATCATGCTTGAGATCATGTGAATATCCTGTTTCTTAATAATTTTCCCCCAAGTGCTTTTAGCATTCACAGGTCATTCTTGCTTGAATCAATTACACTGGAGTTTGCAAAGGGATTATTTTCTAATTCTGTTGTTCTTATTCATTTAGTGGCTGACATTCTTCAAGAAGAACTTCTCTCACGATCCTGCCCCCCCCCCGATATGTATTTATGGGTTTGTAAAATTAAATGTATTATAATTGATTACCACTATTATACCTGTAGATGATGCACCAGTTGTCCTAAATCTGGTGCCCCTGCAAGCCAGCTTCTGTATTCTTCACACGTGACTCCTGTAGTATTTGAGCACTTCTCTGCTTTTGGGAATAAATATTTTTAAGTGAATAAAACAAAGTTAATACTATTTATTTTATAATACAGTAAATAACGATATCCTAGACATTTTAAACAATTAAATTAATTTCCTTCTCTCATAAATTGTTTGATGGCAGGTTCTCCTTTCCTGTAGTTTAGTGATGTGTGTATAACTTTGATTTACTGAAGATTATAAGCATATCAAGAAGCAAGTTTTTGGTGTGTTTTGCAAAACTGGTCCTTTTCTGAATGATGATTCAGAATAAAATCTCCTGAGACCCTGTGTGGTTCGGTAGATGCACAATAGTGTGGATACTTAAGGTGGGACGGCCGATATCTGCTCTTTCACACCCTCCCCCCACCCCCATACACTTTGGAAATACACTGTTTGCTGTTGCCCATTTTCCATTATCTTTCCCACGTTTTAATTGGAGAAACCTCTACTGCTTCTGTGCCATCCAGTTTACCTCCGTTTTCTATTTCCAACTTCTCTTTACACATGACCACTGAAATTGCCATGGAAAACAGTTGAAATAAATAAAATCTCATTAAATGTTAAGTACTGGGGCTTTATCAAGAGTGGTTGCTTCAAAGTATAGTGAAATTGAATCCTTTTTTAAAGTTCTTATATAAGTGGCTTTACTTCTATACATATTTAAAGTACACGTGAGAGTTTCAGTTTCAGTCTGTGTCACTTGTGATGTTGTTTCTAATTCATTTGGGAGTTGGGAGGGGTTGGAGGGGAGAAGGGAAGGAGCTGTGAAGGGATCCCTTACCGGGCTGCCATTATTCCAGCAATCCGTTGTCTGCAGGTTCTATTTAAGCACCTGTGAGTCTATGCAGTGCATTATTATTTAGGCCGGATTTCCCTCTTCTTGGCCACAAACTGTTTTAGGAGACTGAAATGCCTTGCTGAAATCCAGATATGCTGTCGAAAGCATTGTCATAGCCCCCATTCTTAGAAAGCCTGTCAAAAAGGAGCGTGTTTGGCATAACTAATTCTTAGCAAAACCATGCTGTTTTCCAGTGAATACCTCTTTTTACTGCCCGTAATTCCTCACAGATCGCTTATTCAGTAATCCATTTCAGGGGTTTGCAGGGAAGGAAGTCAAGCTCTGACATTCAGAATTACCCTTCCTCCCAACCTTTGTCCCTTCCCAGGCAGCGGTCCTTTTTCTGCAACTGGATGTTGGCAGTGCTGCTGAGTAGGGTAAAACTATGATGACGAAGACATTGCTTGGGCCTCTTTTATGGAAAATTATTCTTGAGGACCCACCAAGAAGATGTCTGTATACTCTGTGTTGAGAAAAACTGACTTAAGAAAACTAATTTTCTCGAAATACCTTTAATTATTTCCGCAAAAGAGAAGTCTTGGCATTGAATGAGTAAAACATATTTTTTTAGGTTATAAAGAAAAGAAAATGAACCCACAAAAGATTTTCTGTAAAGCTCAGTTCGCCAGGGCAGTGGTGGGGAACACAGGCATATGTGGATCTCATTGAAGAAGCAGTAGCTGAGACCTGTGCTACTACAGGGTGGTCCTGCACATCAGTCCCACCTGGATGCTGGATAGAACTGCAGAACCTTAGGCTCTGTTCTGGTGCTGTTGGCTCAGAATCTGCATTCGGACACTGTCTTCAAGTGGTTTGTACACAAATTAGGTTTGGGAAGCACTGGAAATCATATTTGTGAGACTGTCTTTCTCTGCACATTAAATGGTTGGGTGATAAAGGCTCATGTTGTGAAGTACCTGCAGATACTAAATAGCATATTTAGGAAAATCCTCTTAGAGTGGAAGCATTTCAGATATTCATTGTGAACTCTTGGGTCAGTACAGTTGTTAGATATTAACCTTCCCACACTGTTCCTTCTGGGAAGACTGAAAGAGATGCTTCCCAAAGACCAAGAAAATTATTTTTAAAAAGTGACTTTTTAAAGTCATTTTGTTAGTCATAGGCTTGGGTGCTTAAATACTTTCCTCCCTTTTCTTGCTTTGTATATTCTTTGTATTGTGATATCAGGTAGTTAAATTTTTGAAAGTCATGTGTCAATGTGAAGGGAAAGCTCTACGAAGAAAAGCTTTAGGATGCCTCCATTGTTTGCATCCTGACTGTCCTGGGGCTCCCTAAGCACAGTAGAATGGCCTGTTTGTTCCATGACGCTGGAGGGTTGGGGTGCAGGGGCCCACTTACTGCACAACCGCTGCGAGAAGTAATCAGCTGAACTCTAGATGTGGATAACTCACCTTAGCCCAGCATTAGCTTTAGTAATATTGATGACAGCTTGATATAAATATTTTTGTATAATTTTCTTAGCTTTCCAGATCTTTTACTGTATCTGGGGTGACGGTGAAGGACTTGACCCTCCTCACTCATATGAGATTCCCACACATCCCTAGATATTTCTGAGGGATGGATGAGTCAGATGTGACTCTGATAAGCTAATATATGTGCTGTTGAAGCAAATACCTTAAACCAGTGGCAGACTGGAGATACATCTTACTGGCTCCCTCAGATGGGAGGTCCACTGGGAACTGCTAGACAGAGGGCGGCAGTAAGGTGCAGTGAAAAGAGCATTGGGCTTGGAATTAGGTGGATGTGGATTTGAATCCCAACTCTCTTGCTTATTAGTTTTATGACCTAGTACTAGTTACTTAATCTCTAATTTTTGAATTCCATACTTGTAAAAGTAGGGTTGGTTCATACATCCCAAGGATGTTGTGAGGCCCTAATGAGGAAATATATTAAGAGCCTAATACTGTGCCTGGTGTAGAGCAGGTGTCATTGAATGGTAAGTATGCATTACTTATACATCTGATATAGTAAATAATTACTTACCAGTTTTTTTTTTCCATGCTTGGCTTAGCTAAACTGAGTAGGGATTTAAGTAGCTTCTGGTAGTTTTGTCCATGAAATATATTTCCAAGTGATTCTTTGCCAAGTAAGCATCGCCTTTTGTTATTACCACCATGGCAGACGTTGGCCTTCAAAGGCATAGTGTTTTCAGCCTGGCAGGTTCATCAGCTGGATCATAGCTGGCAGGGATTACATGCCCAGAAAGCTGAGAATCTTCCATTTTACACAGGGGACATGCCAGTGTGTAGTCAAAGTCAGGAAAAAGAGGATATGTGTAAAGTGATAACATTGAGTTGTGATGAAAAGGGCTTTGGTGAATTAATCATTTTTGGATAGTTGCAGTATGTGGAGTTCTTTTTCATGAGAATGCTATGAAATGTGACACTTGGTTTCAAAAAGTAAGCCCTGGAAAGGGAAATTTTCTTTACAGTTTAGAAAGGATATAGGGTGTCAATATAAAGCTCTATAGCTGAATTCAGAACTCTGCATACATTGGGGAACTAGGAAGTGTGGCACAAAATCCCTAATTTATCTGTTATCTCGCTGTGACTGATTATATCCTCTTTCTTCTCTCCCTTCTTTCTCCCTGAATCTGAGCCCATGGTCCAAGTCTGAGCTTGGAGCCCCTGATTTTAATATAGATGTAGTGCCTTGATTATTTTTAAGTGGCTGCTGTTTGGAAAATGTTAGTTTTCTTAATCGGATTTAAGAAAATTAGCAAATGAAGAATAGTTCTTGTCTCGTTTAAATTACATTTGTTCTTCTTTAAAATGGGGATAAGAATAGTACCTACTTCATACCTTCCTCTTAGGATAAATGGGGTAATATATGTAAAGTGCTTAGAATAGTACTTGGCACACAGTAAGCACATTTTATAATAGTGTTAGTTATTATTAATTTTTGCTATTAGTTTCTCTCTGATTACAGAACAGAAACGTTCTTTGTGTAAAATGTAAAATAAAATGAAAGTCACCATAAATTCTCTGCCTAATGATAACGAATGTTAACATTTTAGTATATCTTTCCAGTCTTCTTTCTTTTTCCCTATATATGTGTTTTACAAAAGGAAACCAAAATTACATTGGTTTGAAACCCACCTTTTTTTAAAAAAATTTATTTTATTGAAGTATAGTTGATTTATAATCTTGTGTTAATTTCTAATGGATGGCACAGTGATTCAGTTGTACATATATATCCATTCTTTTTCATATTCTTTTCCATTATGGTTTATCACAGGATATTGACTATAATTCCCTGTGCTCTACAGTAGAATCTTGTTTGAAACCCACCTTTCTTACTTATTATATGAGTAACATTTTTCCATGTCATTGATTATTCTTCTTTTACATGATTTCATTGGCATTTTATGTCCTAAAATTTGTTTCTTCTATTGTTTTCAGTTTTTCATTTTTTAAGACAATTATTTTAGAGCAGTTTTTAGATACAACAAAATTGAGAGGAAAGCACAGAGATTTGTCTTCTAGCCCCTGCTCTCACACGCACTCGGGCTTCTTTCTCCATTATCAACGTTGCTCTTGGTGTTGTGCGTTCAGTGTGTCAGGACAAATGTGTAATGACGTATATCCATTCATCTGGCTCCCCACCCCAACCACTGGTCTTTTTGTCTCCTTGGACGTGCCTTTTCCAGAATGTCGTATAGTTGAAATCATTCCGTACTTGGTCTTCTTAGATTGGTTTCTTTCATGTCATAATATGCATCGAGGGTTCCTCCATGACTTTTCATGGCTTGCTGGCTCATTTCCTTTTAGCACTAAATAATATTCCATTGTCTGGATGTGCCACAGTGTATCTGTTCACCCGCTGAAGCACATCTTGGTGGCTTCCAAGTTTGGGCAATCATGAATAAAGCTGCTCTAAACATCCGTGTGCAGGTTTTTATGTGGACACAAGTTCTCAACTCCTTTGGGTAAATACCAAGGAGCCATGATTGCTCAGTCATATATATTAAGAGCTGTTTAGTTTTGTAAGAAACCCCCAAACTGTTTCTAAAGTGACTGAACCATTTTACATTGCCACCAGCAGTGAATGAGAGTTTTTGTTGCTCCACATCCTCACAGCATTCAGTATTGTCGGTGTTCTGGATTTTGGCCATTCTAATAGGTGTGTAGTGGTATCTCATTATTGTAGTCTTTCATTATTTATAAATAATTATCTAGTGATTTTGTTTTTCCTTGGGCTAAGTCCTTGAAAGAGGAATTGCTGCATCAAAGGCTATATTCAGTTTTGTACCTATTGCAAAACTGACCTCCAGGGAAGTTCTACAAATCTATATTCCCACTTAGAATATATGAAATTTGGTTTTCATTTCTTCTAACAATGAAAATTGTAATTTAAAAACATTGTCAGTTTGGTAGATAAAAAATCATTTCCGTATAAAATTAAAACAATTTTTCTATTGATACTGAAATTTTTTTATGTTTAGAAACTGTATTATTCTGAGACTACTTGTCTGTGTCCTTTGTACATTTTTGGGGGGTTATTGATTTGTAAAAGCCTTTTTATTTTTTGAGGCTTTTAATCAGTGATATTGCACATATTTTCCCCAGTTTTTAATTTGACTTTTAAGTTTGTTCAAAATGTTTTTGATAGAGAGTTTCATTTTTTTGTTGTTAGTTAAGTTGATCATTGTTTTCCTTTATGGTTTCTGCCTCTGTGTTATGCTAAGGATGTCTGTCTCCACTCCAAGATTATATGATCATCTATGTTTTAGTTCAGTTCTTCACTCACACTAATTTCACAGATCTTTACTGAGTGCCTTTTACATGGTGGTGCTAAGTCAATTGTGTGAAAACGAATAATCCTTACCCTTTCAGTGTTTTCAATTTAGTAGAAAATAGACCTTAGTTTATGAAGGAGAGGTAAGTGGTAATGTAGAAATGTCTGATGAAGGTACCTGACCTGTGTGGGAAGGTCCAGGATGGCTTTTCTCAGGAAGTGACCTTGAACTAAACTCTGAAATAAGATTATAGTTAAATCACAATAAGGAGGTAGTGGAGGAGGCCATTTCAGGCCCTGGCTGAGGCCATTGTTGCTGACACACAGAGATCAAGATGAAGTGTGATTTTGTCAAGTTTATGGCTGGAGAGGAATTCTGAAGCCACACCATGCATGGGCTTCTATATCCTGTTGTAGATTTTGGTCTTTTATTGGAAGAGCAATGGAAAGCCACTAATACAATTTAAACAGATGTTTAAAGTAGATGACATGATGATTTCTTTCTCTCTTTTTTGAAAATTTAACTTTTGAATCCTTTTAGAGTTTACAGGCATACCTTGGAGATACTACATGTTAGCTTTGCAACACCAGAGTAAATTGAATATTTCAATAAGCAAGTCACATGAATTTTTTGGTTTCCCAGTGCATATAAAAGTTATGTTTACACTCGTTTGTAGTCTGTTAAGTGTGCAATAGCATTATGTCTAAAAGAGTAGTGCACATACCTTAACTAAAAAATACTTCATTGATAAAAATGCTAACCATCATCTGAGCCTTAAGCCAATTGTGATCTCTTTGCTGGTGGAGGGTCTTGCCTTGATGTTGATGGCTGCTGACTGATCAGGGTGATGATTGCTGAAGGTTTGAGTGGCTGTGGCATTTCTTAAAATAAGACAACAGTGAAATTTGCCATATTGACTGACCCTTCCTTTCACAAACAATTTCTCTGTGGCATGCAATGCCGTTTGACAGCATTTTACCCACAGTAGAACTTCTTTCGAAATTGGAGTCAATCCTCAAACTCTGCTGTTCTTTTATCAACTAAGTTTTTGTAATATTCTAAATCCTTCGCTGTAATTTCAACAGTCTTCACCAATCTTCAGCATCTTCACCAGGAGTAGATTCTATCTCAAGAAACTATTCTCTTTGCTTCTCCATAAGAAGCAACTCCTCATCCATTACAAGTTTTTTTCATGAGATTGCAGCAATTCAGTCCCATCTTCAGTCTCCGCTTCTAATTCTAGCTCTCTTGCTGTTTCCCACTGTGTCTGTAGTTACTTCCTCCCCTGAAGTCTTGAATCCCTCAAGGTCATCTATAAGGGCTGGAATCAACTTCTTCTAAACTCCTGTTAGTGTTGATATTTTGACCTCTTCGCATGAATCACAAATGTTCTTAATGGCACCTGGAATGATGAATCCATTCCAGTGATTTTAAATTTACTTTGCCTTGATCTATCAGAGAAACAGCACCATCTATGGCAGCTAAAGCCTTATGAAATGTATTTCTTAGGTAATAAGATTGGAAAGTCAAAATTACTCCTTGCTCCATTGGCTGCAGAATGATTGTTGCATTAGCAGACATGAAAAGAACATTTGATTTCACTGTACATATCCATCAGAGCTCTTGGATGACCGGGTTCATTGTCAATAACCAGTAATATCTTGAAAGGAATCTTCTTTTTCTGAGTAGTAGGTCTCAACAGTAGGCTTAAAATACTCAGTAAACCATGTTGTGAACAGATGTGCTGTCATGTAGGCTTTCTTGTTTCATTTGTAGAGCACAGGCAGAGTAGATTTAGCATAATTCTCAAGGGCTATAGGATTTTCAGAATGGTAAATGAGCATTGGCTTCAACTTAAAGTCACCGGCTGTGTTCACCTCTAATGAGAAAGTTAGCCTTTGTATTGAAGCTTTGAAGCCAGGCATCGACTTCTCCTCTTTAGCTATGGAAGTCCTAGATGGCATCTTCTTCCTGTGTAAGACTGTTTCATCTATATTGTAAATCTGTTGTTTATTGTAGCCATTTTCATTCATTATCTTAGCTAGATCTTCTGGATAACTTGCTGCAGGTTCTACATCACCACTTGCTGCTTCACTTTGCACTTTTATGTTATAGAGATGCACTTAAATTTCATGAACCAACCTCTGCTAGCTTCTGCTCTTCTGCTGAAGCTTTCTCACCTCTCTCATCCTTCTCAGAATTGAAGAGAGTTATGGCCTTGCTCTGGATTAGGCTTTGGTTTAAAGGAATGCTGTGGCTAGTTTGATCCTCTATCCAGACCACTCAAACTTTCTCCATATCAGCAATAAGTCTGTTTTGCTTTCTTATCATTTTTATGTTCACTGGAGTAGCACTTACAATCTCCTTTAAGAACTTTGCCTTTGCATTCACAACTTGGCTAGCTTTTGGCACAAGAGGCCTAGCTTTTGGTCTGTCTCAGCTTTCAACACGCCTTCCTCACTGTTTAATCATTTCTATCTT
This sequence comes from Hippopotamus amphibius kiboko, assembly GCF_030028045.1. Lineage (NCBI taxonomy): Eukaryota > Metazoa > Chordata > Mammalia > Artiodactyla > Hippopotamidae > Hippopotamus > Hippopotamus amphibius. Next base: position 107,614,408 of record NC_080193.1, read on the forward strand.
TTGATTTAAAGTGAAAGACACCCAGCTCTTACTTTCACTTGAATACTTAGAGACCACTGAAGTGTTGTTAATTGGCCTAATTTCAATATTATTGTGTCTCAGGGAAGAGGGAAGCCTGAGGAGAGGGAGCGAGACAGAGGAGTGGCTGGCTGGGCAGTGGGGCAGTCAGGACACACCCACATTTATTGATTACGTTTGCTGTCTTATATGCATGTAGTTCATGGTTCCCCAAAACAATGACAATAGTAACCTCGAAGATCACAGACCACAGATCACCGTGACAAGTATAATAATAAAAAGTTTGAAAAATTGTGAGAATTACTAAAATGTGACACAGAGACACAAAGTGAGCAAATGCTGTTGGAAAAATGGCACCGATAGACTTGCTTGAGGCAGGATTGCCACAAACCTTCATTTTGTAAAAGATGCAATATCTCCTAAGTGCAGTAAAGCAAGGTATGCCTGTATTTTTATGGGGCCCATGAATTTTCTTTCCAGGTAGTTAAGCATAGTCTCTGTGCTTTTTGTTATTATTATTGTTATTTTATTATCCAGTTCTTCCTTTTCCCATTGATCTGAAGTGCACTCTATCCTATAATAAAATTTTATATACAACTTGTGCCTTTTATGCAGTGAGATGTTTTGGTAGGACCCATATTGATTTTCCTCCCTTACTTAGTCTTACATGAGGGGAAATCTGTTCATTCTTGATGTAGGTCATATTTATCTTGATTCTTGGTGTCCTTATTCTGAGTTTACCTTTTAGGTTTTATAATCTCCTTTTGGCCTTTAAGCTAAAAGGCTGAGTGCTATGTACTGTGTTACTGTGGTCTTTATTGTTTGTGGATCTGTTGTCCAAAGCAGGGATTTTCTGATCTCTTGTCCTTGTAATCTTCTTATAAGGGTGAGATTTTATTCTTGGATGATGTGAAAACACTGCAAGTAATTTCCAAGCCAGCAGTTTTGTACAGCACAGAACCTACCACTTATTGTTCTTCTAGGCTGAACTTCTCCAATGATTGACTTCATTTTTGTGGATCGGAGTTCCTCTCAGCCTCACTGCCTGCTGGAAAGTGTGGTTTTTGAGCATTAAAGTGGAATTGGTACAAGAAAAGAAGTATTGGTGTAGGAGAGTAGCTCCCAGTTGCGTTAGAAAGCAGTATGAAAGAGTAGTTTGCTTCCCTTTGTGTGCAAAGCCCAGATTGGGGGTGGGGGTGGGGGGGGTCACACATATTTTGGGATGAAATACTGACTACTCCCTCCTTCTTCAGTTTAGATCTCAAATCAAATGGGGTTAGTTGGGAGTTGTTTCTGTAGTTTTTTGATAGGCCATTGACCCATTCGTGGAGCTTCCAGGACCATAAAAATGCCACTGAGAAGACAGGGAGCCAAGGAGTGTAGATCAGGAGTTGCTTATTTTCTGCCATTGTAATTAAGAAATCTTTGAAGAAAAGAATCCTCCCGCCTCGCTCTGGGATGTCTGTGAGGTACCCTTCCTGGTGAACAACTCTGTGGCGTCTGTCTAGTTGGGGCTGGGTCATTTGAGTATGATGTTGAGGTTACGGACTGAAGAGATTTTATTGGTTATGTGGAAATGACAACTGTTGTGTCAATGTGTTCTGAGACGTGTGTGGGTTGGATATTGTTGGTGGCTCAAGTTAATGGTGCTTTTGGTTAAACACTCATGTAGTGTGTGGGGCACCAATTTGAATATTAAGCTCTGTAAGACTCCCCTTTGGTCTAGTGAGTCATCAGCCTGTAGACTTTTCCAGACTGTTGTTTTGCAAATCAGAGTTAAATGCAGATGTCTTCTAGGCCAACAATTTGGAGCAATTTTCTACTGTGTTTTCTTGGTCACTGCTTCATCCTGCTAAGGAGCCTCATGGCAATTGGGTGGTGCCTGGGAGTATAATATTGTTACAGGGTGTAGTACAAACATCTATTACCATTTGTAATGCTCTACTTGCTTGTTTTTTAACCCATCTCCTCAATAGTCTTTAAGCAATGGACATATCCATTTTATTCTCCATTGTGTGCAGAAGCCTGGTGTAGTATCAAACATGAGACAGATGCTTCATATGTATTTGCTGAATGAATGAAGAACTTGAAAGAGTCCTAGTACCTTCAGGTTGTAGGGGAGTTATAAACTTCAGTTTTTGACTTTTGTTGGCTAACTCACAACTTCAATTAATTGGATTTCAAAACTCTTTCTGCTATAGTAGAATTACTGCATGTAATCCATACCTTTGACCAGAATTTGTACAAAATAACATTGCTGGGAAAAACCATTATTTGCATGTGAAATACATTTTCTAATGACTTGCAGAAATAGTTGTTAGCTTCTAGCTTATCTAAACTTGATTTCTAGAAAGCAGCTGTAGTAAAATGTCAAAGCCCGTGAGAAAGGATGGGATTTTCTTCCCCTTGGCCCCACCACACTCAGCCTTCCTGGAGCTTGGTGCACAGGCATCTCCCTTCTGGGGACTTGACCAAGCTAGGTTAACGGGAACAGTTTTGGTAAAGTGGGATTGGAGATTTGGAGTTGTTTTAGGGTCTAGGGTTATATTGAAAGAGTCCCAGAGACTTCAGTCTCAGGCAGGATCTGGAAATTCCTTTTTCCTGATTCTCTAAAGTGGAAAGATCTTCCCCTTCACTGCCATTTTGGCCTCCACCCTGCTCCACTGAAGGAAAATCCAGTGGAATCGAATGGTGGAGACTCTGGCCCAGGAGCAGAGGAGGGTAAGAGGGAGTCTGGGCTAGGGGTGAGGACACTTAAGGAACCAAAGGGAAGCAGAAGAGTGGAAGGACTTCTCTGTGCCTCTCAAAGTGGTCATGTCTGGAAATGGTGATTTAGGGAACAATAAAATAACTTTCTGTACCATCGTCTGTGCTCTGTGCTTCATCTTTTAATAGTAAGACTTCTCAGCTAATGGGCTGTATTTCTGTTTTCTTTAAAGTTGAAGGTTAGATTGTCTTCTGTGAGGGAAACAGAGGCTCTGGATATTTTGAGGAGAGTGAAGAAAATAAGAAATAGTTGTCATGGAAGTGGACCAGAGAGCTGCCTACGGAAAACTTAGACAGATTTCCAGGCAGCTGAGGGCCTGAGGGCTACTTTGGGGAATACAGATGTGTCTGGTACAAACCTGGTTTGTCAGTATCACATCCTCCAAGAAGGCTTCTTTGACCGTAAATCCTCAGGTCTGATTTATGACTTAAATGTCTCTTCCTGGTACTCTTCCATCAATCTGGCCATATCTTATGATTCCTATCATTTTGGGCTGAAATATTAGTTTCCCGCATATCTCTCCTTAAAGACAGGGCATGCCATATTCCCTCTTTGTCTATAGGACTCTTATCTATGCCCATCTCATGAGGCTCTGGGCAATCGAATTAACCGAGATAGGAAAGAGAAGGGTAAGAATAATTCAGGATGGTGTATGGTTATGAAAGCTGGAGAATAATGCCAAGTGACAAAAATAATACAGTTTAGTAATGAGTTTTATGTCCTTTATTCAAGGGGAATAATCCATGGATTGGGGGAGTTCAGTGACCCACAAGCAATGGAGGGATTTGGGGCAAGAGGGGGTTTTGTAGAGAGCTGGAGGAGGCAACAGGGAAGGAAGGCATGACTGGCTAGGAGGTTGGGGATTTCCTTATAAGGCTAGCAGGTCCTGTTTTCTAGGTTGATGGAAGCTGCTTAAAGCTAAGTTGGAGGATTGCAATTGGTGTATGTTAGGATTCCTTGACAGATGTATCCCATAAGTGCAGGCTGACTTAGGTTTAGATTTGTGATGTGGGCTGGACCACTGGGGTGGTCTCCATGTTGTGGGTTCCAATATATGAATTAATTTTATCAGGAGAGAGTGTCAAGAAGGAGTGATAGTCAACAGTAGGAAATGCTAGGAGAAGAAATTCAAGAATAAGAAGTATTGCTTATAAAGTGAAGGAGGTCACTGATGACCATGGGGAGGAGCGTTTCAGGCAAGATTGGAATCCTGAAGTCAGATTACAGAAGTTTATGAAAGGAATGCATGACTATATTAACTTATATTTCCTCAGAATTTAGTGTAATTTTCTATTCACGATGATTCTCTTCCAAATCAGGGAGTAATTGTTATACATCTAAGTTTAAAAGAAATTTATAATCACATTTACCATTTAAACAAAATTACTGGATACTGTATTTATTTATTTATTTATTTATTTATTTATTTATTTATTTATAGCTCTTTATTGGAATATAATTGCTTTACACTCTTGTACCAGTTTTTGATTTACACCAAAGTGAATCAGCTGTATTTATACATATATCCCCATATCCCCTCCCTCCTGCAACTCCTCCCACCCTCCCTGTCCTGGCCCCCTAAGGCATCACCCATCATTGAGTTGGTCTCCCTTTGTTATACAGCAACTTCCCACTAGCTCTCTATTTTACAGTTGGTTGTGTGTATATGTCTTTGCTACTCTCTCACTTCATCCCAGCTTCCTCTTCGCCCCTCCCCAACCCCATGTCCTCCAGTCCATTCTCTGCATCTGCATCCTTATTCTTGCCCTGTCACTGGGTTCATCAGTACCATTTTTTTTTTTAGATTCCATATATATGAGTTAGCATACGGTATTTGTTTTTCTCTTTCTGGCTTACTTCACTCTGTATGACAGTCTCTAGGTCTATCCACCTCATTATGTATAGCTCCATTTCATTCCTTTTTATGGCTGAGTAATATTCCATTGTATATATATGCCGCATCTTCTTTATCCATTCATCTGTTGATGGGCATTTCGGTTGCTTCCATGTCCTGGCTATTGTAAATAGTGCTGCAATGAACATTATGGTACATGTTTCTTTTTGGATTTTGGTTTTCTCTGGGTATATGCCCAGTAGTGGGATTACTGGATCATATGGTAGTTCTATTTGTAGTTTTTTAAGGAACCTCCAAACTGTTTTCCATAGTGGCTGTACTAACTTACATTCCCACCAGCAGTGCAGGAGAATTTCCTTTTCTCCACACCCTCTCCAACATTTATTGTTTCTAGATTTTTTGATGATGGCCATTCTGACCGGTGTGAGGTGATGCCTCATTGTGGCTTTGACTTGCATTTCTCTAATGATTAGTGATGTTGAGCATCTTTTCATATGTTTGTTGGCCATCTGTGGATACTGTATTTAGATGACTTGAAATCATACAGTACTGCAGAGATATAAATCTTTATGTAGTGTGAGGAAAAATTACACATATATAAAGAAGCATATTGAATTCAAGCATTTGTGTATTCTGATTCATCATCTGGAATAGAATTTGAGCAATAAACACAAGCCAGCTTCTGTTAGGTGATGTCTACGAATATTAGTCTTTCTACTTCCTAGAGTGGCATGATTCAAGATAGTTGTGTTTTGTATAGTCTGTTACTTTTTTTTTTTTTTTTTAATTTTATTGGCTGTATTGGGTCTTCGTTGCTGTACACGGGCTTTCTCTAGTTGTGGCAAGTGGGGGCTACTCTTCCTTGTGGTACGCAGGCTTCTCATTGTGGTGGCCTCTCTTGTTGCGGAGCACGGGCTCCAGGCTGGTGGACTTCAGTAGTTGCAGCACATGGGCTCAATAGTTGTGGCTCACAGGCTCTAGAGCGCAGGCTCAATAGTTGTGGCACACGGGCTTAGTTGCTCCGCGGCTTGTGGTGTCTTCCTGGGGCAGGGATTAAACCCGTGTCCCCTGCATTGGCAGGTGGATTCTTACCCACTGCGCCACCTAGGAAGTCACTAGTCTGTTACTTTTTAACGATAGCTTGAATATTTTTCATCTTTTAAGATCTCATATAAATGTTTGTGAAAAATAGCATCCAATTACTGTTTCTTTTCACTTAACTTCCTGCCCCTGTCCTTGGCTATAAGAGTTATCATGTTTCTTCCTAATAAAATGAAGTGGGTGTGTCTCTTGGTTGTTTTCAATGTGAGACTTATTTTTTGGTCCCTGTGATATTGTATTTCTTTGGCTCTTTCTTAACTTATTCATCAGATAGAGCTATTTAGCTGGTCTGCTGTGAGGGAGATGAGAAGAATGTTTAGATTTTATTGAATTTCCTAGTTGCCCTTGCAGACAATGCACTTTTTACTGGGCAAAAAGACCAATAGTTAGATTTTATCCTAACTGGAAGTTTAAGTGTTTAGTACTGTCTTGCTTACGTGCAAGCAATAAGACATGAAAGATTTAAAATCTTTATTGATTTTATTAGAAATTCTTTTTAGTCACTAATCTTCTTGGGTGTAAATAAAGTTCCTTTAGCATCTCGTTATAGTGGACGGTATTTGGTCTTAAGCCGTAACTAATTATCAAGGCAGAAGATAAGAATTGGATGTTCTCATTGATCAAACATACACCTTCATGAAAAAGATTGTTTAAATAGATGCCTAATAAATTATGGTACATTCTTACAATGGAATTTTATTTTGCCATTAAAAATCATGCTGTGAAAAAAAATATTGCCACAAAATGGTCTCTACAATATATTTTTAAAGCAATAAAGATAGTCACAAAATAGTAGTATAAATTATATAATGATCTCATTTTTATGTCTGTGTATCTGTGTATTTATGAATAGACAAGAACAATCTGGAAGGATATATGCCAAAACATTAGTGATCAGCTCCAAGTGCTAGAAACAGCGTGGCTTGTCCGCTAATAACATTTATAGAGACTAAAGGTTAATAATAAATTTGAAAGGAAAAGCTATTTTATTATTTAAGGAACTTAAAGTGAAAACTTCATGTCTGTAGTTGTTTAATTTCCTTTTCTATTTAGCTCATTTCTACTTCATAGAGATACATCTAGAGTGACAGAAAACAGCTTCCCCGTTGTGATTCGGTTTATAGAGGAGTTATGTCACCGTTAGAACTTGAATTTAAGTTGGGATCGGAAAATAAAACTGAGTATCAGCACCAGGAAATGAAGTCTGGATGGAGACTACTAAGCAAGAGTTAGGATCTAAGCCAGTCTGTCTACCTCTGCATGGCCAGGGCACTAACCAGTAGATGAGTTAATCAGGCTAGTGTCAGATTCCAGCCCGAGGTTACAGACTGGGAGACAGTTAAGAAAAAGCAGGGAGGCGAGGTCAGAGTACTGCACATCTCAAATAGAACTGATGAAGAAACAAATCTCTGACTGTTGAAAACCCAAGAATTGGGCAAGCCTCAGAGGTCAGTGTAGCCCAGCAGGTTTCATTGTCATCTTTCCTTTAAGGTCCTTTGCTCCTCAGTGAAGCCTGTCAACTAGAGCCTGACAAATGACTGTCCCCTCAAACTGCTGAATCATGCCTGTTTTTCCTTTACCTGTGAGAAATGGCCCATGGGCCAGTTTAACCTAATTATAGCATTGCCTGAAACAAAGCAGATTGTTTGGTAAATATACTTTGCTTATCACTTCTTGTTCAGTTTTTCTGGGAAAATGTCTGTAGAAGCAACACTTAAGAAAATCGCTTGTGTTATAGTCTGCCTGCATAGATAGAAGCTTTAACCAAAAAGTGTTTTTTGTAAGGAAAAAAAACTATGAAAGTAAGTTTTAGTCAGAGTAGTTTCTATGTATAGGTATGACTTTGATGTAGACATTGAAAGATGTGGGGATGTTAAAAATGAGTGAAAATGGTAAAAATCAGCAAATATAGTTTTGACCAGCAAAACTGAATTTAGGTTAACCAAATATTCTTTGCAAACATTAAAAATGTACATATAAAGATAAATATTACAAATATGTTAAGGGATAAAAGATTCCAACATATAGCAGGTAAAAACCAAGCTGTATGTTTTGGGGAGGTATTCGGAAGTATGCAACTGTGAAGGGAAGAAGGAAGTCATTTTCCTAAAAGTAAAGATAGTGATAGTTCCTGGAAGAAGGAGAGACTTGTGACCAGGAAGGAGCTCCTGGCTACAGACGGTGCTCTGTTTTTGACCCAAATGGCAATTACACAGGTGCTTGCTTTGTAATTATTTGTTATACTGCATATTTATGTCTTATGCATTTTCTATATCTGTTATAGTTTTCAATATCAAGACTTTAAAAAGGATGTAATGGCTGCTGTAATAAGTATGGTCTCAGATTTAAAGGGCTTTTAAGTTTGTATCTTGGGTTGAATCATGTCCCCTGCCTTAAATGCGTATTTTGAAGTCCTAACCCCCTAGTACTTGGAATGTGACCTTCTTTGCAAATAGGGTCTTCACAGAGGTAATCAAGTTAAAATGAGGTAATTAAGGTGGGCCTTAGTCCAGTCTGGGTGGTGTCCTTATAAGAAGAGGAAATGTCAACACAGAGACATACGTGGAGGGAAGATGTGAAAAGACATAAGAGGAAGGCAGCCAACTACAAGCCAAGGAGCGAGGCCAGGGACAGATTCTCCCTCACGGGCCTCAGGAGGAATCGACCCTGCCAACCCCTCACCTTGACTGTGGACTTTTGGCCTCCAGCACTGTGAGACATGACGTTTCTGTGGTTTTAAGACACCCACTTTGTGGTATTTATTACAACAGCCCTAACAAATACAAATATAGTTTGGAAGGCTAATAAGGACTTTATCTTTTAATCGGCAGCTTTACTTATCACAGTGACCTGTTTTAGGGCCTTTCAAAGTAGAACAGGGACAGCTACTTTTCCCATGTGACTCAGGAATCTCTAATTAAAGTGACTGAAGAAGGCTGGGAAGAGAGATGGGTTTTAGTCTCAGGTCATCCAGCTTTTGTTTAATATAATAGTTATCTAATTATCTGTCAGAGCATTGACTACTTTTTGTCTTTTCTCTTTTTTGTAAACATCTGTCTGTTTTCTGTAATGACTTCATAGTGGAGTGACTATTGGTGTTATTTAAACAATGAGTTATGTTCTTATATTAAACGCATTCCTACCATGAAGAACAGACCTCACTCAAGTTCCATCAGGTGGTGGGAGCTGCACAGGGAAGGAGACCCCCAAATGGTGTACAACATGATGTACGACAGTATAATTCCACTCAGTTGCCTCTCAGTTGCTGGTGCAGAGATTAGTTTCTTTGCTACCCTTAAAGCTAGGCATGATCATGTGACAGGATCTGGCCAGAGGGCTAAGGGTGTACCTTCCTTTCTTTTTCTCCTTCCTGCTGACTGGGATATGCTAAGACTTGAAATAGCCATCTTGCATTAGAAGTGGACACTCTTCATGCCTCGCCTAGTTACCTCTTAACTCGTTCAATGTTAAGACATAAATATGGCTCTTGTTCAAGCCACTCTCCTTCTCAGTTTCTGTGTGATAACAACCTGACTCTCTACCCCCAACTAATACACTCCAGTTGTTAGAGGTAGGTGAGGGCTATAGGTATCCCACCAGTGCCCCTGCTCCCAGATATGGAAGCAAATGTTAATTTGTAAGAGGGCATAAAAATACACCTACAACCTATTTTGTAAGTTTAATAAAGTCTATATGTCTGCCTTTTTTGGGGTCCCTCCCTTTGCTTAAGAAGTTCACTTGAGGAAAATATAGTGTCGTAGAGGCAGGATTCAGTTAGAGTTGGCATTGGGCGACTGAAATCTTCCAAATAAACTGTGCCTGTGCAGAATCCAGGCTGGGGCTGGGTTTCTGAGTCCAGCCTTGTGCATGTGCTGGGTTATACCCCTTCATGGAATTGTGGGGTGCCCCTGAAGTGTTTCTAGCCAAGTCACAAGTCTTGAACATCCCCAATTTCAACAATAAAAACTGACCTCTAATGTCCATTTTGATAGCAGACAACCTCAGCTCTTGAGTAGAGGTAAAGATGGTTGGAAAACTTACAGTAGCTGTCTTTTAATGTGGCCTTTTGATTAACTGGCTCTTCATACTCTATTGTAAAGGAAATTTCAGACCACATAACAGTGGCTGTTGTACTTTCCTGATACTTATCTCAGCTTCTTGCTGCGCTGTCTTCTGGTCTCTCTCTCTGCAGTCCTAGATACTTTCTTCTCCCTGGAGTCCTCATAGCATTTGATTATTCTTGGCTTCTCCTGTTTTAGAGTTTGTTTTTATTTTCTCTAGATTTGTGTGTGCGTCTTTCTATTATATGACAACTTTCATTGTATAATTTGCATTCAAATACCCTGAGAAAGGATCTTATTGAGTTGCTTGATCACTGTTCAGTACATTTTATCCCTCCTGGGGTTGAGCTTTCATGGCCGGCCATCTTGAAGGCCAATGGCCTTTCTCATGTCTGGTCTGGAGCTGACGCCTTTACGTTAGGCACCAAACCCTGGTCCAGATAGTTGTAGCCAGGGTTGCAGGATGAATTTTACAAAGGTTGAAAGCTTATGCACAAGCAACTGCATCTGGACCTTGTTCTTGAAGGGAGGGCAGACACCAAGCTTCTAAGACTCTTCTCCAATACTTTCCTTGATGCTTGAAACTGAACACTGTCATAAAGGTCACAAACCAGATATTCTGGTAAAAATCTGACGTGTTGTTAATTAAATCCACTCAACTAATGTTTATAGAGCATCTGCTAGACACAGTGCTAGACTCGTCAGGAAGTCATCCAAAGAGCTGAATTTAGTGGGGGAGACATGTAAACAGATGATGACAACAGCTTGAGGAGAAAACAACTGTTTGCTTCTCTCCAAGGCACTGGTTAATTAGGACAAGGAACTGGGAAGTGGCTCTAGGGGGAGGCCCTCGAAGAATCTAACCACAGACAGGATTTGTGTCTGAGTGGAGGAGGTAATATACTGCAGCCTTTATTTGCATAAAAAATCAGGAATTCCCTGATTGTCAAGTAGTTAGGGCTCTACGTGCCCACTGCCAAGGGCCCAGGTTCAATCTCTGGTCAGGGAACTAATATTCCACAAGTCGCTGGGTGAGGCCAATAACTAAATAACTAAATAAATAAAATTCAAAATGCAGTCCAATGGTTAAGATTCTGTGCTTCCAATGCAGGGGGCACGGATTTGATCTCTGGTTGTGGAACTAAGATCCCACGTACCCCATGTGTGGCCAATAAGTAAATAAATAAATAAAATTATAAAAATAAAAAAGCAAGGAAGTTATAAAGAAAAAATATCTGTAATAGGAGCTAAACTTACAAAGATACACAATTCTGTCTTGTCCTGTGAACTTCTTATAGAATTAAGCATAAACAACTCCTTGTTATTAAAATAATGTGGATTTAAAGAATCCACCTTAAAGTATAAGAACTATGTGTTCCCCTTAATTGAAGATATCATTAATGTATCCCGATAGTTGGAAACTGTTGACTGTGTAGTTTTGCTACAGTAAATGATCTTTTGATGCTAGAATTCACTGGAAGGAATCCATGTCACTTAACCTGGAGGATTTCTGAGTTCTCTTGGGTGCCATAGAATTTAACAGTCTATTAAGTGGTTTTCTATTGCTCTCAGTTCTTGGGATCCAGTGGTGCATCCCGTTAAGGACTTGGGAACAAGGGATGTATGATTGCCCTCTGAGAGTTAAGTGGAGCAGGGACAGAATGACTGCAGGCAGATTGGCCATATGAGCATGGCTTAAGAGAGAATGTGTCAGTGCAAATGGGATTGGTCAGGTGTCAGAGGACAGGAGGATGCCCAGAGATGAGCCCTGGCCTCCCCTAATGTAGACACAGATGCAGCAAACTACTTTAAATGAATGCTGATTAAATATTTAAGTCATATTATAAACTCTCCTTAGTCCAGTTCCATTTTATCTGTCAAAACTCTTATGTATTAATCAGGACTTTTTGTTTGTGAGAGAGAGAAATCCACCTCAAAAAGACTCAAGCAAAGGAGGGAATTCACTGTTTGCCATAAATGAAAAGTTCCAGGAGGATCCTGCTCTCAGGTGTATTTAACCATATTGTCAGGCGATGTCTCTCTTCATCTCTTTGTGCTGCTCACCTGTTTGGCTTCATCTTCAGTCCGTGCTGTCCTTGAATGGCTCTCTGCATCTCCCAGCTCATATCCTCATGGTTTAGCAAACCCACAAATTACTGGGGCAGTTTCAGCCCATGACTGGCCAGACATGGGACACATGCCCACCCAAACATCTAAACCATAGATTCTCTATCTTTTAAAAAAAATGTTTCATTTTATATTAGAGTATAGCTAATTAAGAATGCTGTGATTGTTTCAGGTGCACAGAAAAGAGACTCAGCCACACATATACATGTATCCATTCTCCCGAAACTCCCCTCCCATCCAGGCTGCCACACAACATTGAGCAGTGTTCCCTGTGCTATACAGTAGGTCCTTGTTGGTTATCCATTTTAAATATAGCAGTGTGTACATGTCAGTCCAAAACTCCCTGACTGTCCCTTCCCCGCATCCTTTCCCTCTGGTAACCATAAGTTCGTTCTCTAAGTCTGTGAGTCTTAAACAGTAGATTCTCTTAACGAAGGGCGAGTCGTTCTCAGAAGTAAAATTTTGTATTGGAGCGAAGAGGAATGGATTTGGATAGGCAGAGATGGCAGTTTTCTTCTGTTGTTCTGTTATTTGATTTCCATGTGATGTGCCTGTAGGAGGAAAATACACTTGCCTCCATGTTGTTTCCAGGCTCCTTGACAGAGTTTTCCCTGTAAATTAACACACTGGCATTCTCTGTATATATGTGTTTACACACATACACCCACACATACACACATATGGATCTTACGAGTTACAATCAGGTGAATTTGCTCCGGAGAGAGGGGTCTACTCTGAATGTGGCCAGCAGGTAATCAGGCTCAAAAGCCTTCCAGACTGAGATGCAAAGTCTGGACGTGGGCAAAGTCTCAGGTGTGAGATCCCATGGCGGTCTCCTTTCCCTTGCAGTTCCCCCTTGCTTTTTCCTTTTGAATATCTACACTGTTTACCACATTTTGTGTGTGGTATGCCAGTTTTAAAAAAGGGCACGGCAACAGAAAGATAGGAATTGCCACAACAGATCAGACCTGTCATCCAGCTGACTTTGTGTTTCATATAAATACTCTCCAGAGACCCCTGATTTGACTTGCTCTTTGAGAAGCAGCACTATTATTTTTGCTGTTCCTACTTCATGCTGTGCAAATATGACTCTGGATGGAAATCATTTCCAGAAATGGTACCTGTGAAATCGTGAGGGAATCATGCATCAGTGGGCTGAGACTTTCTGGGGGGCCCGCAGTTGGAGCTGTCAGAGCAGAGGAGGGGGAAGTGGGTGTGTAAGCCGGGAGAGAAGGGGGCAGTGCTGTCCAGGCCTAGCATCGCCTGTTTCTCCCCTTCCTCTCCCTCTAACAGTGAAGAACTCCTGCTTCTCAGCTCAAGGGCAGATGGGACTTCGCTAACCACTCTTGCCTGCCCCAGATGGTAAACATTTGCATCTGGTCTTTCAAGGTCCCATGAGGCTCAGGAGGGAGGCCAGCTCTAGTTGGGTAATTCATCCTTCTAGGGACCTGGCTGGAGGGCTGCCCTATGTCAGGGTTTGGGTAAGGAGCAGGGCTGTGCTTCGGGTCTTGCTTTGATGGAGCTGTGCCGGTTCTTTTGAGGAAAACCAGTCCCTCCTTTCAAGCTGGCTGCAGTGTCTCTGGTGCCTGCTTGGAGAGCTGTTTGAGGCAGTTGCTTTGCCGCCTTCATCTTTGGCGCCCCTTCACCTAGCAGAGTCCTGAAATCGGGGGGCACGGGGCTGCCTGCGTGGTAGATGAACTGAATGCCATGGTAAGGTCTGCCGAAGGCTCTCTAGCTATTTTATTACCAATTTGCCTGTCTTTCTGAAGAAACACCACTAACAGTGTCTTAGAATATGAAGGTCAATTAAATACTGAGAAGGAGAGCAACATAAAAGTTCAATTTCTGTCACCACCTGTGCTGTCAGAAATAATATTAGCAGTTTACCTTTGCGTAGAGCATTTTATGTTGGGTATGCAACTTCTTTTTATGCACATTTATACATGCACTTACAATGTATTACAATGTTTCTAGATTTATCTTTTTGGGTTAATCATTAAAATGTATCTTGAATATTCTATGTAGGAAATCTTTTTTTTTTTTTTTAATTCTGGGAAGTTATGTGCATCTTAATTTGTAGCACTCTTCACTTGTAAATTTGTATTAATGTCTAAAATAGTTTCTGACTATAGCAATCTTTGATTACTAGAATTTGGAAAATATGGAAAGGTACAAAGAGAAGATAAAAATCGCTGAAATGCCACCGTCTAGTATATTGCGGTTCCTCACAGGTTTTCTTACCTAAGCTGCACCCACGATTCCTCCACGCTTTCCAATTCCAGTTTCTTCGCTGGAGAAAGTACTTAAAGACTCTTGTGAAGCAATCTGAGTGAGGAACTCTAGAATTTTAAGATTTCCCCCAATCCTTTGCTCATTCTTAATTTGACAGAAATATTTTTAGTTACTTGCCTTTACCAGATCTTTCTAAGGCGTTTAACTTGGTTTCCATAGATACAATCAGTCTTTCTTTTGGGTCTTGAATTTCTGTGGTTTACCTAATATTTAAATTATATAATTATAGTGACAAGTAGAACTGGCATAAACAGGTAGGGAACAAACACAGTTGGCTTTGGGGGGTGCACAGCTCAAATGGTCAGAACAGAGGCACACAGGCAGCCTGGAGGGCAGCCCCCCAGGAGGTCCAAGAGGATCCATCACTCAGTGGTTTTATGGAGGGAATGAAGAGCATTGGCTATTTGAGGTGCTTGGTTAAGTGAAGGCTGGGTTAGAGGAGGTTGGTAAGAGAGTTTTAATATGATGGATGGAAGGGCACAGATGAGCTCAGGATAATTGTATGTATAGTTTCTTGCTACAATGCTTAATTTCCAAGTTTTGTTTTGTTTTGTTTTTTTCTTTCTGGTTCCTGATACCTTCTGTCATGTAACTAGGGTGATCAGTCATTTTTTTGTGTGATCATTCCACGGAGAAAATGTAATAAAAATACTGTACTTCCTCATATTTATTTCTATTCTTTGTTTCAGGAAAATGTATGATAAAAGAAGATGGCATTTGAGATATAGGTACCTTAGGCACAAATATTCCCCCTCTCCTATACTTGATTACTATGTAATGAGCAGTTTCCTTGATGCTTACAAATTAGCATCATAACTTAAAGATTAATGAGTAGGTCATTAATGGGTAGAGCAAATAGTTGTTTTTTTGATTTTTAAAAGTCTTAAAGGAATAACAATCATAGTGATAAAAATATGTTAAAAATATTTGTTGATTGACATTTTACAGAAAGCTCTTGCGTGGTTTCTGTCATTCAGGCCACACCACTTCTCATGAGGAGGGATGGCAGGGAATGTTACCCCCACTTTCCACATTTGTAGAATGAGCCTCAGAGGTTCAGTGATTCACTCAAGGTCCTACAGTGGTTGAGCTCCTCAGACAAGAGCTTAGGAGTGTTCAGAGTTTTTCTACTTAGTCTCAGCTGCAGAAGATAGGGTACTTCTGGACTTTTGCTGATATTCATGCCGTTGGGCAATAGTTCCTTGCTTTTAGGACTAAAAAATTGAATAGGCTCTTCCTTTTCAGACTAGTACTTCTCACTGTTGTAAGGACTTGGTTTCTTTGTTCAGAGATATTTTTCTCACTTTCAAAGAGTATTTCAGCTCCAAGGAAACTGCATGGCAGTGGGCTGACTTGGTACAGAGGCAACAGCTGGTACCCAGGCAAGTTACTAAGCTTTTCTTTCTGGTAAGCTTTGATGAGAGGCTGGCAAGCTGGCCTCTGTTCTCTCTTATTACCAGAGTTGTTCTTCATATAAAAACAAAGGGACCTGGGAGTAGAACTTATACAAGTTAAAACAAAAGTGACAGAACATGTTAGCTCATGATGCCTTTGTATAGTTTTACAAATTCAGTTTTCAACAAGTCTTTTTCTTTTCTTTCCTTTTTATTTTTAATGCTCAAGGTTGAGGGTGGAGGGGTACTGACTAATTCTGTGATTAACCAGTGATTGCCTAATAGAAGAGTGATGCAAGTTGGAGCCATAAGTCTCCCCTAAAGGTAATGTGGGTCATTCTGCAGAATTTTGCAGTAACCTTTCCAAGGATTATTGAGTGTGTGGGTACCTTTTACGTTGCCAGAATGAATGTGAGGCTGCTGTGCTGGCTTTTTTAAATTGCCTATAACTAGAACTGCTTAGAACTGCCTGTATCAGAATCTCTTGGGGGTGGGGCCTGGGATTCTTAATTTTTAATGAGCTCCCCAGGTATTCATAGGTATTCTAAAATTTGACAGCCACTCCCCCCTTTCCCATCTCCCTTGTTTGTCATTATCACGAGCAGTTGAGATGCACTCAGACAGGTCACTTCGTGGAAGGGTGTGGGGAGAATGCTAGGGAAGGATCTCTATAAGGTAGAGAAACAACTGACGCTCTTGACCGTGTCTGTCAGCCTCCTTAGTCTTTCTCCTGAGTGCCGTTCAGCCACACCTCAGGCCTGGCTGTTCTCCACCCTGGTTCAGGCTGTCCCTGGTTTTATGAGAAGCTTTTTCATGATTACAATCATCTGTGTCCCTCTTGGTCCGTTTGGCAGGCCAAGGACTCTGCCACCTCCTGATCCCAGCTTCCATCGAATTTTAAATCTTTGTTGTTGTTTTTTTTTAAGAACTTTTATTGAGATATAATTGACATCGAATTTTAAATCTTTGGATTGAGCAAGCTGTCTCTAGGTTGGATGTTTGAATTTCTCTTGAATCTGTTGCCTTCCACCCACAGCCTTTCAATCTTTCCACATCTGACCCTGTCCCCGTAAATACGCAGCACACTCTTACATTCCCAGCAGGTTTTCTCAGTATCCTTCTTTGCTTTTTGTTTTTGTTTATGTCTAGGAGCACATTTTCCTGGAAATTCTATTATGGTGTAAGGTGTTCAGGTTCTTCCACTGAAGCTGATTCATGTTATATGGTAACTGAGTTGTTGCTTTCTAGGAGCAGGAGGCCTAGGATAGGGAGGGAGGAATAATTTTCTTCCTTCTTCCTCGACTGGAATGACTTTAGGCAAAATTAAATAGTAGTTGGTTTTTGTCCTCTCCTTTCTTTTCACTAGTTCTGCCTTTCTTGGCTTCCTTGTTTGGAGTTGGGTGATGGAGCTATGACATTGGTGATGTCTGTCCCACACACGTGAAGTGGATGATGTGTGGGGAGCTCTGGGCCTGTTCAGTTACAGCTGCTGCTGCCTTCCACCCAACACCACCGCTGATGCAACCGTCAAAGGCCCAGTGAGTCGCAGTGGCTTCTAACTTGGTTTGATCAATGCTCAGTTTATTCATGTAGCAGAGTAGCCACTTGGCAGATTAATATTGGAGGTAGACTGGTTTGTAGCTCTCAGTTCCTAGTCCAGAAAATTGGATTTTGTGCCTCCTGGAAGTCATTTGCTATTTAACTTTTCAAGTTGTATAATCTCCTTTTCCCCTTCAAGCTGGAAGTGAGTCCTGGGTGGGAGTGTAGGCATCAAATGGCAAACTCTAATGGTTATCAAGAAATTATTTTTTCTCATGGCTCCTCTTCTTGCTTATCAATAGAGGAATTCTGGAAATCGATGGGGGCATAGGTACATAGGTAGGAGGGGTTTCGTGAGGCTGAGGATGCCAGCTGTTAAAATTTGTGGGTTTAGGCACATTCCCTGGAAAGCAAGTGCCAGTGACGTTTCTGATCTTTCTAGTCTAGCTCTCTCATGTGGTCCTGTGACCCCAACAGTAGTCCCTTATTCAGAGTGCTGCCACAGCTGTCGCAGTTCAGAGTGGCAAACCATGCAACTAGGTGAACCAAGAAAACTAATGGGTTCAGAATTGTACCAAACCAGAGGCTTTGCATACATTTTATAGGAGCGTCACAGTGGTCTTATATCAGGTTACTCTTCCATGAGATCCGTTAATCACTGCCTTACTCAGTGTGTCCTCTGTATCCAACCTTAGCCATTTAGAAAAATAGAGCTTGAGCTTTTAGGATGTCATATAGTTCCTAAGGGCTCATGTTACCTTTCCAGATTGTTCTAAAGTGTTCCCAAATTATGATGCCTCAATCATCCATTTTTTTCCCTCTGAAATTGTTCTCTGGTAGGTGGTAGAGTGGAAAGCAATCTGATTAAATTCTTCGCAGTCTAGGGATTCCCCTGGAGGTAGGTAGATTTTTTTTTTTTAACAAGCAATGCTTGTTAACTCAAATCTCTAATTGATGACGTCTGAGGCAGTGTATCATAATGAAATGAGCAATTTCAGACATTCTGGATAGAAGTGAAGTGACAACATAAGGTAATTTATAACAGTTTGTCCTTAAGGTCTAATCTTCCAAGCTATTTCTGCTTTCCTGAATTTTTCTTCTGCTACTTTTGAACTTATACCATCTCTGCATTTCCAAAGTGACGACTAGTTAGGGATAGGTGAGGTGGGGGAGGGGAAGAATAGCCACATTTAGGGTTGACTTTGCTACAGACATTAGTCCTAGAAAGGTATATGGTAAGGGGATGTGCAGTGTTCTCACATATAGGCTGCAAGTGCAGTGTGGTTGAGACTTTAATGAAACTGCCCTGTAATTTGCCTTTAGCCAGTCTCTTTATCTTTCGGTATGTCACACAAGGCATTACACCAA
Organism: Hippopotamus amphibius kiboko; assembly: GCF_030028045.1. Lineage (NCBI taxonomy): Eukaryota > Metazoa > Chordata > Mammalia > Artiodactyla > Hippopotamidae > Hippopotamus > Hippopotamus amphibius. The sequence continues at coordinate 107,632,930 of NC_080193.1, forward strand.
ACTCAGCTGACCTCTGCCAGTGGCAGGTAAATTTGATGTCAAACAGTATAAAATTTCTAAACATCGATATATTTGAAAACTTGTCCTTTCCTATGCACTATGTTGGAAGCAGCACTTAGAAAATTAACAAAACCAGCATGGTAAACAGTCTGTTTCTCACAGTGGTGATAAAGACCAACCCGCATTTATTTTAGTACTGATCCTGATTTTGTTTTTCTTCAATTGGAATCCTTACCAGCGTTCTGGAAGCAGCCCTGAGTTTTACAAACTGGGACATCTATTTTCCCTGTCATGGGAGTGCTGCGAAAAATGAAGCCTAAAATACAGCTTTTTAGAGGCTAGCTTGTTTAGCAGTTGAGGAAGAGTGTTTTTTAGTTATATTGACAATTTGTTTTCTTTTTAGTCATTTCATTGTACGAATCCATACAGACTGAAGGAGACTACACTACTCAGGGAGTTAGTGGCTTTGTTAATTAAGTGCTTACCATCTCAAAAATTTCCCCATTTAGATGTGAGGAGCTTTGTGACAGTTGAAATAGAATTTGATTTTGGTATCTCAGGCTTGTAGCAAGATGGTTTTCTCCTAATATGATTTGAGGCAAGAAAAGCACAAAAAGTAACCTGTTCATCGTAGTTAAACCCACCTAGCCAGGTAGAGCCACTGGAGGAAGCTAAAAGAGCACCATCTTTTTTCAAAGTAGAGACTGACGATGGAAATGCTGTCTGAGGCTGAGGCAGGGGGTTGTGTTAGCAGGCTCTTGGGAGCTACTTTTAGCTCTTTGAAAAATTTATGTCTCCGAGCCTCAAATCTCCCTCCTGCGTCACAGCAGCTGGCCTACATTCCCCCGAATATGCAGCCTCTCTTCTGATATTTATGGGAGGTGGAGTGAGGCATAAGAGAATAGACGAGGATTTCGCCGTCATTTCAACCCCCGTTCTTATTTCTAAGGCTGGAGAGATTCTTCCATGGTCCTTAAGTGTGTTATTTAAGGAGGAAAAAAAGTAACAAATTCCCTCATGATGTTTCACACTCAATGAACTGAGATCTCAAAACATGTTGCCACTAATAATTTATTCCTGTTTATTAATGCTGACATATGAGTGGCTTGGTGTGTGTGGCAGGGAAGAGCTGAATAATTTACGAACAAAGCAGAGTAGGGATTTCTTATGGCACAAGGACAGGGGACCCTGACACGCACTGGAGACTCATTTGTAGCCAGACTGAACCTTTCCTGTGGTCAGGAAATACATCTGGGAAGTAGGACAATAAATAGCTGGATATCAAAATTTATACATATTACTTTCCAATTGTCTGATCCCATTTCATTTAGGACACAAAGTTGGGACTTTTTAGCAGATTCGCGTTATCAGTGAAAGCAAATAAAATCAGGATTCTGGGAATAGTGTGCAACAGTAAATCAAGGAGCAGGAATTAGCTGAGCTGATAGCTCATGAACAATATCAAAATAGCAGATGTACTGGGTTAGATAGTTCACGGGAATGAGGACATAAATTATATACAATAATCATTTTTCCGCAAGGCTAGTATTGTATCTTAGCCTCAAGCAAAATTTTGTTTCTTGTTCTTGATGCAAAGCAAGAATGGAAGAGATTGTGACGCTTTCATCTGAGGCATTTCATTAAATTCTGGAATCTAATATTAACCTCATACTGTTTTATAGTAAGGTAAGCTGAGCCAGAAACAAGGCAGCCTAGTTTAAGGTGACAGGAACAGAGCTATTTGCGTAATTAAACGCATTACTAATGGAAGATCAGGGATGAAATTACATCTATATATTCCTTTTCCAGTGCTGTGGACAAGGATACATATGATTTTGCTGAGATTAAGGAATAGGAGCCTTTCTGTCTCATAACCTGAAAATTGAAGGGAAAGGCAGGAGGGTGGAAAGAGAAGTGAGATAAAAGGTAAGAAAAAAAAAAAAAAAAAAGAGACAAATTATCTCTTGGCTGCTGTGATTCAAAATAATTTAAAAGGCAAAGTTCATCTGTGGTTGTTGAGGCTGCTTCATGCTATAGAAGGGCCGTGTCAGTGATAGACATTAGCGTGCTGGAAACGTAGTGTTTTGGAAGTAAATAGAGGTCATTGATTGCTAATTCTGAACCGGTGTAGGGATCTTTTTCACAGTTTCTCTGCGTGGGATAAGGTGACCTCAGTTTGGACATTTCCAAAACATTACAGTTTATTTGTTTACTAGAAGATTGAGCAGCCTCCCAATTCCTGGTTTCCAGGAAGAATTAAAACATACTAGTGAAGCATCATGTCCTTAGTCTTCAAACTAACAAGGTTAAGATGCAATTAAAGTTCTATCCAAGGTAAGATGTAGTAAGAGGGCACCCAGCTGGTCTCCACATAAGATAAATTGTATGCTCAAGACCTGAAAAAACTTATAGCTAAAGAAAATACAAATTGTGTAATTTTTTTCAGTTTCCACATATTTTGAATGTATTTTTTAAATAAGTTGTTTTGGGGAGTAGCCTCAAATGCATTATAGCTAAAGAAAATACAAGTTATCTTTTTCAACCTCCACATATTTTTTTTAACATTTTTTTAAAATTAAAAAAATTTTTTTTTGAGGTACACCAAGTTCAATCATCTGTATTTATACACATATCCCCGTATTCCCTCCCTCCCTTGACTCCCCCCCACCCTCCCCGTCCCAGTCCTTTAAGGCATCATCCATCCTCGAGTTGAACTCCCTTTGTTATACAGCAACTTCCCACTGGCTATCTGTTTTACAGTTGGTAGTATATTTATGCCTATGCTACTCTCTCACTTCGTCCCAGCTTCCCCTTCACCCCCCCGCCCCCCAAACCTCGAGTTCTCCAGTCCATTCTCTGTATCTGCGTACTTGTTCTTGTCTTGTCACTGAATTCATCAGTACCATTTTTAGATTCTGTATATATGAGTTAGCAAACAATATTTGTCTTTCTCTTTCTGACTTACTTCACTCTGTATGACAGACTCTAGGTCTATCCACCTCATGACATATAGCTCCATCTCATTCCTTTTTATAGCTGAGTAATATTCCATTGTATATATATGCCACATCTTCTTTATCCATTCCTTTGTTGATGGGCATTTAGGTTGCTTCCATGTCCTGGCTATTGTAAATAGTGCTGCAATAAACTTTACAACCTCCACATATTTTGAATATATTTTTTAAACAAGTTTTTTTGGGGAAGAGTCAGGAGGGTTCACTAAGCCATGCCAAATTTACGAAACTATTCTCTCCTTCTTCCTCCCTCGCCTCCTTTGTTCTTCCCTTTATTCCTTCTCCTCCCTTTTATTCTCTTTATTAGTGTTATGTAAGTAAAATATAGTACAGAGATATGTCTGGATTATAGCAAGATCAATGACAAGATCCCTCTAGATGGCATTGTGACCAGGATGGAGGGATGTGCCCTGGGTCATGATGTTAGGTGCCAGACACAGTACCAGGTGCTGCCAGTGCAGCGGTGATTAGGTCAGAAGTGGCCCCTCCACAGGGAGCTTATGGTGCGTCTAAGGAAAGAGGATATTACAAAACAGAGGGAAGTAAATAAGAAGCAATTATGAGAGGGCTGCAGAGTCTTCTGTTGGATATAATGGACCCATAGGTTAGGGAGGATTTCTTCAGAAAAGATGATCTTTAAGCTGCTACCTGGAGACTAATAGTTAGCTTGGATACCGTTAGGCATTAGTAGAGTATTCCAGGAATAAGGAGCAGCATGTGTAAAGACTCAGAAGTGAAAGAGAACGTGTTCTCTTCATAGACCTGAAAAACATTAAATATGGTAAGTGCACTTTAAGGTACAAGCTAAGTTGCTGTAACAAAGTCACCCCAAATTACAGTAGCTCAAACAAGGTGGAAACTTAATTTCTCCCATGAAATTGTCTGGAATTGGTCAACAAGCCAAGGTGAATAAGCAGCTCTGCTCTGAAAGGTCATTCTGGAACTCAGGTTCTTTTTTCTTGATCACTCACTTCATCAGTGAAAAACTATTTCTAATGTCCCATCTACTAATTAGTGAACCACTGGTGCATAAAGTTTCTGAAAGTCAGAAAGGAGTCTGCTACTGGAATGCATGTCAAGGGGAATGGAAACCGGTCTTAAGGTTAGGGATAATCTCTCAAAGGAAGTGAGAACTGAAGTAGTAGTTGGCCGGATGAAGGTTAGAAGGTGGGAAAATTCCATGCAGAGGGGAGAACATGGGAAGAGGGAATATGGTATATTTAAGGAAGTGAAAAACACTGGCTATAGTGTTAGCGTAAAATTTCAGGTGCTGCAACAAAGAGGCCGCAAATGATAATAGCTCAAGCAAGGCTGAACTTTTTTTTTTTTTTTTTTTTTTTTTTTTTTTTTTTCCCTAGATAAAATATTTTTTATTTTTAGCTCAAGCATTTTTTTTTTTTTTTTATGATTTTATATTATTATTTTATTTTATTTTTTTTTTGGGGGGTACACCAGGTTCAATCAACTGTTTTTATACACATATCCCCATATTCCCTCCCTTCCTTGACGCCCCCCCCTCGATTCCCCCCCACCCTCCCTGCCCCAGTCCTCTAAGGCATCTTCCATCCTCGAGTTGGTCTCCCTTTGTTATACAACAACTTCCCACTGACTATTTTACAGTTGGTAGTATATATATGTCTGTACTACTCTCCCGCTTCTTCTCAGTTTCCCCTTCACCCCCTGCCCCCTCCCATACCTCGAGTTCTCCAGTCCATTCCCTGTATCTGCTTCCCTGTTCTTGTCACTGAGTTCATCAGTACCATTTTTAGATTCCGTATATGTGAGTTAGCATACAATATTTGTCTTTCTCTTTCTGACTTACTTCACTCTGTATGACAGATTGTAGTTCTATCCACCTCATTACATATAGCTCCATCTCATCCCTTTTTATAGCAGAATAATATTCCATTGTATATATATGCCATATCTTCTGTATCCATTCATTTGTTGATGGGCATTTCGGTTGCTTCCATGTCCTGGCTATTGTAAAGAGTGCTGCAATAAACATTATGGTACAAGTTTCTTTTGGGATTATGGTTTTCTTTGGGTATATGCCCAGGAGTGGGATGACTGGATCATATGGTAGTTCTATTTGTAGTTTTTTAAGGAATCTCCAAATTGTTTTCCATAGTGGCTGTACCAACTTACAGTCCCACCAACAGTGCAGGAGAGTTCCCTTTTCTCCACACCCTCTCCAACATTTGTGGTTTCCAGACTTTGTGATGATGGCCATTCTGATTGGTGTGAGGTGATACCTCATTGTGGCTTTGACTTGCATTTCTCTGATGATGAGTGATGTTGAGCATCTTTTCATGTGTTTGTTGGCCATCTGTATGTCTTCTTTGGAGAAATGTCTATTTAGGTCTTCTGCCCATTTGTGGATTGGGTTATTTGCTTTTTTGGTATGAAGCTGCATGAGCTGCTTGTATATTTTGGAGGTTAATCCTTTGTCCGTTGTTTCATAGGCAATTATTTTTTCCCATTCTGAGGGTTGCCTTTTAGTTAGGCTGAACTTTATATCCCTCCTATAGAGCAGTGAGGGTTTGGTACAGCAGCTTCTAGAGGAGGGTGGACACCCAAACAGGGTCTTGGCAATGCTAAGAGGAGTGAATTCTTGATTAGGGAACTTGAACCATTAGCTATATATCTCATCATCTCGCTATATTTTAAAGCAAATTACAGGACAGCTCCACAAACTATGTTAAGGAGTTTAGGGTTTATCCAAAGGTAGATCTGAAACCACTGGAAAGAAGGGAATTAAGTTTACAATTTAGAAAGGTGATTCTGGTTTTAATGCTCTAAATGAATGCTTGGGCAAGATGGAAGGCTGGGAGGCCAGTAGGCTATTGCTGTAATCCAAGTGAGAAAGGATGTCGTGATATGGACTCTGTAGGGATGGATATCTATTAGACATAATATAGTTAATAGGCAGGACATAATGGAGCAGAGTTTGGCAGAAATTAACTACTTTAATCTGTTGCTATCCAGGCCTGAAATTCATAACATTGTATGAATCCCAAGAATTTTAAATGTCCACCAGTTTATTTAATGAGGGGGTTGCGAAGTCCAGTAGTTACTAGGGCTTGAGAATAGGAAAACTAAATAAATAAAGCAGGCCTGTTGTAATGGTGGGAGGTTATGGGGAACTGGATAGCACATGCTCTCTCTAAAGGGGATAAGTCTATTCAGTTCCAAGTGTTGCCATTTGTAAATAAAAATTCATTGTTGCCAGATCTTCTGATTTTTTCCATTTTTCTAAAAACTCTTGGATTGTTATATGAAATCATCTGATTGTTAAATGTTGGCATCTAAGAAAAAATCAAATAATCATACAAAGTGCTGTGTAGACCAATGCTGTAAGGGCCAAGTAAAACTGGTCTGTAAGTGGGATTTGGTTTGCACAGATTCATTTTCGTGCTTAGGTCTTAATAACTGTATTAGTTAGGGTAGGCTGCTGTAACAAAGAAATCCAATAATATAGTGGCCAAAAGAACAGAGATTTTTGTTTCTTATTTGACAGTTCCAGTGTGAATAGACAGGTGGCCAGATGTCTTTGCTCTTCATGGTCATTCAGGTTTTTCCCTAATTGTTGTTCCACCATCCCCGAGTGTAGTGTTTTTTATCTGCAAGATTAAAGTTGGGTCATCACGTCTGGATTCCAGTTCCCATAAAGAGAGAAAGAGAGCATGCTTATTGCCTTAAGGCTCTGGCTTTGTATTCATAACAACCTAGTGTTTGTATGTTTTTTTCCCAGCATAATTCCCTATTGATTTTTTAAATCCTTTTAGACTTTTAAGCCTGGCATGATGAGTTATTATTCTTATTTGACAGATATAAAAATGAGGTTCAAGTAGGTTGTGACTTGCCCAAGATCATAAAGAGAATTAGTGGCAGGACTAGAATGTATCTTGGCTCAGTTTTAATAATAATAATATGCCTTTTAAATGTATTTATAATATTTAAAATAAAACTCAACTTATTTGAGTCCCTGTTACTAAACAAGATTTAGTCACTTATCAAAGTGTGATAAGAGATGGCAACATGTATCTTTCCTCCTGGATGTGTTCTCCTATTCCCTTTCCAGATTACCGTTCTTGATCACTCCTGGCATCAAATGAGGGGAATCCACAGAAGCCAACAGTTCTCTGAGTGCTTAGTAGGATAGTTTTACTTTGGCAGTACGAGAAAATTCATTTGTCTTAAACGTTAGAGTTTAATTATGTGCAGGAACATTGATTCCTCATGGTGTGGTTTCTGCATGTGGTTATAACCCTCAACCTCATTCAATTTCTGTTTCTGAGAAAACGCTAGTGTCTTGGCTAGAACTGATCTCATCAAATCAGTCTTCTAGTTCTGGGTAACCATAACTCCCTGCACAGATAAGTGAAATCTCATTCCACAGTTTTGGGACATTTCACTAATACAGATCAGAGAAAACAACAGAGATTTCAGAAACTTGACTGCCCTCTTTCATTTTTACTCAAGTCATTGAATGAGACATTTAAATAGTGAATTTGGAGTTCTAGAGAATGAAAAATTGTAGGGATGTGGAATTCTCTCTCCTCTGGCTTTTATTAGAATTAGGAAAAGAACCAGGCATGACCACGTAATTGTGACTGCTCTGATGAAGAATGGACAGAACAATGAAGCAGTGATGTGTTGACAATGGCTTGGATGTGCACAATAGAAAAGCCTTTTTTGTTTTGTTTTGTTTTGCTTTTGGAAGGAGCATCGTGTCCTGGTTGGACACAGATGCCAGGATACCAGGGTTCTAGTCCTGCTGTTTCTGCTGCTGACTCTCAGCACTGACTTTAGAAATCTATTAGCTTTCAGTTGCTTCAGGCAACAGATCATTTTTAAATGGGGGAGGCTGAGTGTGTTCTACCTCCCATATAGAGGACAGGATGGTGATAATGTTGCTTTTATGTAATTTAATCTATGTAATTAAAAAAGTACGTTTGACTTTTCCATTAATTAGTCAATTTCCAGTCTTGTAGGCACCAGTGTTACCTTAGTATTTAATTAATTGCTTGGTAATGCATTGGATCATTTAAAGATATTTATTTAAAAGTCTATGTCATTTTTATTGAGGGAAGAATTTGGCATATTAAGTAACAGCTTAAATGATCTCCTGGAGATGTAGGTGAACATTAATCAAAGATACCATCATCAGTATGATCACTGTCACTTTCATCATCAACATCTGTTGAGCCCTTGCTGTGGGACTCATTTTCTAAAAGAGGAAAATGAGGCTTTGAGAGGAAAGTAACTCACTCAACCTTCTATGGTCTCTGTAAACAAAAAATTGAGGAATCTTTATCATGATATTTTTTAAATGTTGAAATACCGAAAAATGGAAGCCTGAGAGTTTTCATGTCCGTGAGCTTTCTTTAAGCATTAATTTACATGACTGCTTGTGAAATTTTAACCAAGACATAAAAATCACTTAATGTTTCTTAAAAATGTTCACTTAAATACTACTAGAACTGTAAACCCCCAGGGGCTTGAAGTACAGTTCAAAGTGTTGTGCTGCAAGTTTGAAGTTTCTCTGAAATGCGTTGTTTTTAATATTCATGCAGATGTAGCATTCTGTTTTTTACATATCTCTTGTTTTAACGTAGAAATACTGTTTTAAATTATTCCATATTAGGTAAACTTTGACACTCTGGGAAGGTTTTCCTGGCACTTGCAGTGTTTTTAGCACTGCCTCAAACCCTGAGTGTGAGCTTCCAGATTTGGCAAGTACAGCTTCATGTCGTGGATGGTGCCTGGGTTAAAATGAAAGGGTTGAAATGATTTACTAATATTCATGTATAAGTTTCTGAAACGTTGTTGTAAAGAGAATATTTTATAATTATCTCTGTTAGATGTTTTCCATGTAAAAGCAGTTGTGAGTGGGCCACTAATGGTGGGTTTTTCTTTTTGGTGCTCACTTTTCATGGCAGTGGTGAAATAAAAGGGAGACTGTGCAGGACTGGAGAACGTGTTTAGAAGTGACAGACTTGGGTCTCATCCTGGTCCCACCACTTTCTAGCTTTGTGAGCTTGGGCCAGTTAATATGTTACCTGCTAGAGAAGGTCGAGCCCTCACATGTAAAATGGAATGTTAGTGTCTACTACATTAGATTGTTGGGAAGGTGAAATGAAATCATGCTCTTCTCCTTGTGCTTACCCTTCCCAGTGTGTTCAGACGCCCCACAGCCACTGGGTTTTGGCAGGGATGTGAGCCATGTTAAGGAGTGGTTGGGAAACTTGATTTAATTGTATGCTCGCTTCTGTAGATATGAAAACCATACTGTTCTATGTTTTAGCTAGCCTTCTGCTGTTCACAGTGTATTTTTTTCTGACCTAATAACTAACTTTTTCTTATTTATGGTGAATTATTACTCATGTATTACTCATATATTTCCTCCTGCGAGAGCGGATTGAATTCCCCACACGTGCCTTGTCTCCTTGTCTCTATTTTGCTTACTCGTGGAACATTGATGCACGTCCAGCATTAAAAGCTACAGTTGAAAAACTGTTTTGAGTATTGTGTTACAACCCAATTTAAGCCATTCCGGTTATGCACAATGGTTACACTTATTTGTGTTGGTAAACATCACTAACCTCCAACACTTAGGAGTAGCTTTCTTACCAGGTTATAATGAAAGCAAGTTTCAGACTTTATTCCATTGCACATAAAGATGTTTGTAAGCTCTATGAATTCCCAGAAATCTGACCGTTTTTGGTGTTTAAAAAGCACTAAAAGTTGCGCATTGCATGATAGGTTTTCCTGGGGCAATTGCAGTAATATGCCAGCAGGAATACTTTGTTAGCTCCCTAGTGTCAGGTGGACAGCAATCCACCGGAACAGAGACTATCCAGAGGGCCTTGAAGAATCATACTTGCTAGTCTTAATGTCATGGTCTGCATGCTCATAGAGTTTTATGTTTTGGTAATAATTTGTAAATACAGGAAAACTGCAAAAATAATGGACTTTTCATATTCCCCTTATCTGATTTCCCTTTTCGTTAACCTTCCACATTACCATGTTCTATTTGTCAAAACTGAGAAATAAACACTGGCACGTTAGTGTTAACTATACTCCAGACTTTTCCCCACTGATATCCTATTTCAGTTCTCGATTCCAGTCCAGAATACCACATTGTATTTAATCATCAACTTTTTGAACCAGGTTCATGAAAGAGATCAGTTCCTACATCTTCAACACCGGTGAAATTTTACCAGTGAAAACTTGCCTCTAATGTCTCCAAGACCTATGATCAAAACACCAGTGTTGATTGGAGACAAAGTAGCATGGTTCTTTTGAGTCCGTGTCATTTGACTGCCTTTGGAGTGTACTGTCTCAATTAAGATGGAGATTAAAACTAATACACACATATATTTCGTATTGCTCTGCTGTAGTATTTTAAGGTGAATTCCAGGTAATATAACACTTAGCTAATATGTTCAAGTTTGGTTTAGGTTACTATGTGCTATAGATTATTGGGAGAGGAAATCTTTAGTTCTTTAAAAAAATTATAACATTTTCCACCCTAATTGTAAAAAGTAGTACTTTTGTTTGCTTGTAAGACATATAGAAAATACAGAAAAGCATAAAAAAGTACATATGCCTAATTCATATAATTCTTATCATTCTGATTTTCTTGGCTTAAACTTTAAATTTTCTCTTAAATCTAATTACCCCTGTGACCCCTAGAAACAAGGAAAATGTCAGAAATATGTGCAACCTGAATCTGCATCCATCTTTCTCTAAGTGTTTTGGGGACGTTTTTGCCTTTTTGCCATCAGGAGTGGACTGGACTGATCTCAAGAACTGAGGAGCAATGAGACAAAATGCTTCCTAGCATAAGTTATTACTTTTGTTTAAACAGAGTTTAATTATTGGATTTTACACTTATGTTTCAAGAAATAAGAAAGTGTGCAAATGTTCTTCAGAATATAGACTAAGATGCTGATGTCACAGCTGAGGCAAGCTGCCAATGCTCTTTTCTGTTTATTTTCTTGTTTATTTTGATTTTTTTGAGGGGGAGGTACAGTTGTTGAGTTACTGATATATAGTTCTGGGAGAACTTGTCGACAGTGTTTTTGCATGTCTGCTGTACTGTTGAACCTGTGAAAGTGAAACTGGGTGGCAGAGGAAGGTCAGTTTCAGGTGAGGCTGGAGTTTTGATCCTGGCTTCACCACCTTCTGAGGGTTTAAGATTAGATAGGGTTGTGCTCCGTAGCCTCTCCCCACCTTGTTTCCTCACCTGTGGCACAGGAATAATGATAAATACCTCAGAGGGCTGAAGGCTGCAGTAACTGGGATTATGTGTGTAAAGCACTTACGTAAGTGGTGGCTATTAGTGATACTTAAAGTGTCATCTGTTTCTTTTTAATGGTTGTAGATTGAATCAGTTCCAGTCCTGAGGCAGACATCTGTTGGGCTCCCTCTGTGTGCCTAAGATCTGGGCATGGCACTAGGGACACAGAGAAATGACATGTCCTGGTTCTCAAGGTGCTGAATGTAGTAGTGGAGACATATGCCAACACCGTGGGACACTGTGGGACTGGCATGGTGGGAAGACTGGTAAAGAACCAGAGAGGCCTGCCTGGGAGAGGCAGAGATACAGAGGACAGCCAGGTGGACAAAAAGGCAGCAGGCACCTCGCTAAGGCTGGGTTTGACATTACTGGGGGTGGGGGAGGCATGGAACAGAGGAGTTAAGGATCCACCCAGCCTCTGAATGGGAGCTCTCTAAGGGAGCTCTCTGAGGTGATGCACAGAAGCCTTTTGGAAAGTAAGCTGTCACCATTTAGGTCTTATAGATTTGGTTTTGGGTTGCGTTTCCCATAGCATCAGGCTCAGATGCCTCTGCATTTTTTTTTCATTTATTTTACTTTTTCTTAACACACTTTTAGTTTATAAGAGACCTATAACAACATTATAGAAAATGTGGAAAAACAGAGAAAAGAATAAAAAAAAAAAAACCACCCCCTCCCCCCCAAACCCCAAACAGTCCACAGTTCCATAGCTGTGTTAGTGCAGGACATTTCTGTCTTTCTTCATCTTATCCTAGATGTGTATAAAAACTCTCTTCTTTTCCATCCTATTTTATACTGCTAAAATTTGATTAACATAAACATTAGAGAAGCTGAATTGTAAGCCACGTGTTCTCTGTGGGGTGTTGAAGGAAAAAGGGTTGCAATAAGGAGGGATTACCCCATGGGGTTTGCCTGAGTGATGCTATGGAAAATCATGAGCTATAGACCTTTTTAGCAATGGTTTCCCTCCCCAGTCACTGGGGAGCTACTGTGTCCTGAAACTGTGGGGAAGTGGGGTTTGGGGTGGTTGGAAGTGTCCATAGCTTAAGACGCAACCATTTTCACAAATTTTCACCTTATGTGCCTCTACTATTGATTACCTAATATTTTCTATTTACTCACTTTTAACTTAACTTAAGGAAATTTATTTTAAAAGGTAGCTCTATATCATTATTGCATGATTAAGAGAAGGTAACTGTAGCAGTCATTACAATGAAAACAAAACAATGTAATTAACTTGGTCTGATACTGATACTTGCCAAAGTCTCTCAGCCAAATTTCTTCTCTTTGTTAAAATGGGAGATTAGCGTGTTGAAGATTTATTCACAGCATCCTGTCATCAGAGAGACTTTATTTCAGTAGAACTATTGGAATAATGTGTGTCAATTTAGTCCAAAAATGCTTCAGAATAAACACCATGATCCCTGCCTAATTTTCTTTTCAGACGCTATTATTTCAGGTACCCTCATAACGAATGAACACCTTAATATTGGATATTTAGAACGTCGTGTTGTTATAGGAATCTATTCCAGAGGATTTCATTACCTTAAGGGATGTCAGGAATAATTTTTCATCCGTGAAATGAATGCCATTTATACGACCGAGTTGTGGAAGCCTGGGAGTCATCACTGGGGCAGGATCCTGGGACATTGGCTTGTCCTGCCATCAAGACACCCTGGTGTCTTTCTGAGTGTCTTTGTCTGAGGTGGTAGTAGGAAGTACCAGAGGAAGAAAGTGGGACTTCCTTGAGTTACAAAACAGGTTTGGTGCCTGCTTAATAGTAAGTGTATGTTTGGCTGAATTTAGTCTATGACAATTTTGTAATATACACCCTGGCAGCAAGCTTGTGAGGACTAGGATATATAGCTTGTACCTACCTTAACTGATTAAAAGACCAGACCTTTTCCCAACAGGTCAGCTTGCAGAAAATTTCTTACTTTCTGGTTCAATGTGATTTAATGCCTAGTCTATTACCAAGCAGCAAATCCTGAATTTTGGAAAAGATAGCCCTCATGAAAGCTATGTTTGCATAAATCTGGCTTGTTTTCCAGCAGTCTGGGGCTAGATCAATATTTCTCAAATTTTCTTTGGAGAAGGGCCAGTTTTTCTTTTTAAAAATTTTTAATTTTCAATGCATCATGGGCTGACACTATGAATTACTAGAAAAATAAAACGGGAATTATACATATAAAATATAATCCCAAACTTTTTATTATTAGATTCAACAGACGAAATGGCATTCCAATAAACAAGGGCAGACGTAACATAGGAAAAAGGAAGACAATTGCAAAAATTATAGGGCTGATGACATGCTACTCACCAGGCATAATGTCTACCAAAAATGTTTTAGGTTTTGATTTGATAGCACTCAGATAGTAGAGAAATCAGTCCTGCAAAGGTTGTGTTGACAGGAAGGGAAGAATAGATTTTTAAAGCAATTTCAGCAAACTCAGGATATTCATCTAAAGCTTTTATCCAAAGTGAAGCAAGTAATGCTATTATTTTCAAATTAATCTTCCATTCGTTATCAGTAACCAATTTCAACAATTTTGCAGTAAATAGCTTGCCTCTTCAAGAAAGAAATGATTTCTGGATTTTATACAGTGTTGGGTTATAGCTGACAACGAAAGTGAGCGTTGTATGTTGTGACACAGACCTGTTGTACATTCCTGGCATGCGGTTTGTGCCATGCATGTCCCACCCCACGCGTTTGATAGTACCCTAACTGGTCTATGACTTGTTTAGTGAGTGAAGTGCCCTGACCACAAGCTTGGATGTCAGGGCAATGCCAAAATGCTAGAAAAGTTTCTAACTGCTTACTTTCCAGTTCTGTAGTCCTTTCACAGACCGGGAGCAGACCATCGGCCAATGGGCACTGGTCTGTGGCCCACTCTTTGAGTAGCACTGGTACAGATGATCCCTTTTACCTACTCTCACTCTCTATGTATGATTTACTTTTTTCTCCTCTGCTATAGCTATCCAAATCCTCCTCCATTAAACCAGCCTCTCAGAATCTCATTTTTGTGATTTCTTACTATGTTCATTTGTCCTCTACATTTAGATTTAATTGTATACTGATTTTCTTTTTTTTTTTACAAAGTCTTTTTTTTTTTCATAAATTTATTTATTTTATTTATTGGCTGCGTTGGGTCTTCGTTGCTGCACACGGGCTTTCTCTAGTTGCTGAGAGTGGGGGCTACTCTTCATTGTGGAGCACAGACTCCTCATTGTAGTGGCTTCTCTTGTTGTGGAGCACGGGCCCTAGGCGCATGGGCTTCAGTAGTTGCGGCACATGGGCTCAATAGTTATGGCTCACGGGCTCTAGAGCACAGGCTCATTAGTTGTGGCACACGGGCTTAGTGGTTCTGTAGCATGTGGAATCTTCCCAGGGCAGGGCTCGAACCCGTGTCCCCTGCATTGGCAGGCGGATTCTTTACCACTGCGCCACCTAGGAAGTCCATGTATACTGATTTCCATTGTCTTCTAATTGTTTATGTGACTGTTTTCTCACCAACAACATTACAAGCTCTCTGAGGATGGAGATTTAGCACTGTGCTGAAAGTGCTTATTGTATACTCTTTAGGTGGATTGCTGCAATAGGTAAAACAAAGACCACCATTGTGGTAGACTTACATTTAAAGACAGCGAAGTTTACATATAAAGTATGGAATATGATGAAATGTTCTATTGTATCTTCAGTGTTATCTACGCTTAAAATACATATGAATTGTTTAGGCTTAAAGACTAAAGGTAGAATGGGTGACAGGGAACAAAAGGTTGCAGTTGTAAAATAAAGAAGTCTTGGGGATATGATGTGCAGCATGGTGACTACAGTTAATAATACCGTAGTGTGTATTTGGAAGTTGCTAAGAGAGTAGATCTGAAAACTTCTCGTCCCAAGAAAAGAGTTGCAACTATGTGTGGTGATGGATGTTAAGTAGATGTATTGTGATCATTTTGCAATATATACAAATCTCGAATCATTATGTTTACCCCTAAAACTAATATAATGTTATTTGTCATTATGCTTTAATTAAAAAAAAAGAATAAAGGACAATAATAGTGAAATGGATTGTCTTATAGGTTTTAATTTGTTTTCTTGGTTGGAGATACTGTGTTAGTGGTAGATTCAAAAGTAAAACCAGTGGAAGATTTAGGGAAAGTCTTTTGCATCCGAAGTAAGTGATATAAAATGTTGCAGGAAGGTTGCAAAATGGTAGTCCTCAAACTTGCTTTATTAGGCCCATATTGTTTAAAAAAAAATGGAATATGTCACATGAAGAAACATCCAGATTTCAGCATCTCTTTAAAAAACTCTGTTTGGCGCCATGGGTAAAAGTGGCAGTTGCTCCCTGCCTGTTTTCTAGGTCCCCTCCTGTGTCTCCACAGTCCCCATCTTTCACACAGGGTGTGTTTAGAGCTGGCTGTTAATTTTCCTTACCTGCTTGACCGCTGGGGGCACTGGAGTTTGTGACCCTTGGAACAGAGTAATGAGTCGAAACCTCTCTTGGATCACAGACTGTCTAGTGAGCAGGCTGTGGTGAGGGACACCCACTTAAGGAGAATCTTTCCGCTTGCCTGCTAGTGATGTCATAGCTCCTGTTACCCTGGTTCTCAGGGCCTGCTCCGAACGGTTGCTGTTGTCTTTACCCTGCCTTCCACCCTCCTCCACCCCTGCTCCTCTCCTGGCCTTTCTAGAAACCTTCCTGTATCATCCTCTCATAGCTTTGTTCTTTGAATTACACAGTTTCTCATGCAATGCTAACCTTACCATACTTTGTCTTCCTTGTCCTGGCATATTCTTTCATAGCACTATTTGTTTCTTCAGTTGCACCTATCGTACTTTGTAATCATATACTTATTTATGTGCTTACTTATTTAATACCAAGCTGTAAGCTCTGTGATGGGCCCTCACTGCTTGTTCATCACTGAATTCTCAACCCCTGCTATTCTGTGTGGCATATATCAGGCACTCACACATTTGTTGGGTGAATGAAACGAAGGTATTGGCACAGTAGGCTTGAGGGTGGGTTGTGGAATTAGTTTGCACCTCTGCAGTGTGTGGTACGGCAGTCAATCTTTTAAAGCCCATTTCTATTTGGATTATTTCAGAGAATGAATGGAAACATTGACTGATGTTTTGATGTTTATTAATTACAGTTTTGGTGCTTGTGATTTCACATTTGGGAATGTAGTACTTTAAAACTCTAAAAATAATTTATTGTGCCTGTATTATCACAGATGACAAAGTCTAATTTTTAGAGATTTACAAGAGGATAGGGGAGAAGTCCTTACTACTAATTGCTTGTGGTTACAATTCTGAGGGGGAAAATAAGTCACCATTAAAACTGTAGGGCTATATCATAACTAGAACTGCTTTCCTATGATTTCTTCTGGGTTTTTGATCACACCATTAAAAAATACTTATATAAAAAATAAATCACCATTATTTCTGGAAAATACTACTAAAATCCCACTTTAAAAAAAGTCTTTAAAAGTTTTTAGTGTTGAGGGCTGGAAAGTTTTTTTTTTTTTTTAATATTATGAAGCATAACAAGGGAATCTTTTTAAAGAAAATATTTCCATTCTATTAAACTCTTTAAATTTTTCTGCATTTGAGTCAGAAGCTTATTTAAATGTTTAATAATTTATTTTTTGTCCCGATTTTAGGAGAAATATTTTTTTTACAGAGTAATAATTGTGATTCTTTGAAATCTCAAGATGAAAATATTCATAAGAAGAAATCCTATAGGAAATCACAGAGTTCTCTTCAAGGGTGGAGAAAATGGAGGAGAAATGAAAGAAACATAGTGCTCATTCCCTAATGAGATGTCTTTGAGGGCCCAGGGGTTGGAAGGCAAAAGGCAGAAAGAGGAAAGCTGGAGAGGCGCCTTCTGGGGTAATTTGCATATTCTCAGAAATAGCAGTGGGAGGCCGGGGTGAAGGAATTAAATCTGCTAAAGAACCAAAATACTGTTCTTTCTTATTATAACCCCACTTACTCATCCTACACATAACCCGCCACACATACTGATGCTTTTTATAACCCATGAATTTTGAAAGTCAAACACTTCACACTCATCAGCTGCAGTGAGAATCCAGTAGCTTTGTTTTGCAAGCTCTTCAATTGTGATCTCGTAGAAAATGTTTACTGGTTTAGTTTTATAATTTGTATTTTAGCTGCACCACAAGGGAAGGGTGGAAATATTTAGCTTGTTTGTCTTGAATATCCTGAGAGACTGATGGATGCAGGCTTCTGTATTTGACACGGGGTGGCTCATTAACTGTTCTTTTCTCCCCTCTGCACTTGTAGTAAAAGAATCGAAAGCAGGTTAGAAAAAGCAGGTCAGGAGATTAAACGGAAGAAAAGTAAAGTAACATATTTATGTCTCCTTCTATTTTTCAGAAAGCACTATCTTTCAGAGAGAGTTGCAGAGGGATAAAAATACCTGCTTGTTTAAAGTAGTGCATTTTTTTTTCTCCCTAATACATAAATTGTATAAATGGTGTAAGCAAACAGTATTTGAATGGCAGTGGCCTATTATAAAATCTCACAGGACGGTTTAAAATGATGGACCCAGGTTTCCAGAGCATGTTGGAGTCCAAGAAGAATGTTAATGTCATAGGAGAAAAGTAGCTGGACAAACATTTTGGTTGACTGCTCTTAAACCATCTGACCATTGCCTGGTGGTGGAAGGAATGCGTTAACTTTTCTTACTTGCACAGTGGGGGAAGAAGACTCCTTGTGGAGTGAGCTGTCCTTTCTTTTAATTGTGACTCTTCAGTTATGTATAATGTTTAGGTAAGTTTTAGAGTTGGTTATTTGGAATTCAAAATGTATTTTTCCTTAGAAATAATATTTTAATTCAGTGATAGAACTGCAGTGCAATGCAGTGGAAAGAGTCCTGGACCTGCAGTCCAGTTTTGGAGTTAGATGCTGCATTTCCTCTAAGCCAGGGGTTCTCAACCTGCCACTATTGACATTTGGGGCTGGTTAATTATTCGTTGTGGGGGTTGTCCTGTGTGTTCATTGTTGAATGTTTAGCAGCATCCCTGGCCTCACCCACTGGATGTTAGTATCAGTCACCCCAGTCATGACAATCAAAAATGTTTCCAGACAATGCCAAGTGTTCCCTGGGGGGCAAAATCATCCCGGGTTGAGAACCACTGCTCTAAATGCGTGAGCTAGAGCTTGGTTAGATTATATAACACCCCTTAGCCTGTTTTTTTCTCTAAGTTGGGTGTGAATTATTTCAAGAGAGATAATGAGTGGTTTTGAATGTGCTTTGTAGTCTATCCACACGTGTCTCTGTGTGTATATACGTCATATGTTAAATTTAATGTGTGCATACCTAAATAGATTTCTCAGTGTTGAGCTATTCTTTCATTTCTGGAATAAAACTTATTAATCATGATACATTGATCTTTAAAACCATTTCTGTATTAGATTTTCTAATATTATATTTAAAATGTTTCATACCAAGAATTATAAGGGAGTTTGCCTACAGCAGTGTTTCTCAAAATATGGTCCACGTGCTAGCTCCAGTACTGGCAGAACGTGACCTGCTCTTAGGTAGTATGCAGGTGAATATTTTAAAAGTTGTAATAGGCATGCAATTATTTTAATTAATTTTGACAAATGATACTGGTTTTCCATTTATGATAGTGGTAGAAATTTCTCTTTTAGAGTAGCCAATCTGTTTAAATGAACATTACATACTATTTAAATGTACTATAGGTGGTATCTGGATCTGCTAAAAATTGTGAAGACGGTACCGGAGTGATTGAGGTTTGAGAAACATTGGTCTGTAAAGTAGTGTGTGTAGGTATGTGGGGGTGCTAGAGAAGAGGGTGGGGATGGGGGGGGAAAGCTTCACATGTATCCTGGTCTGCTTTGTTTTGCAGGTTCTGTGAACCTCCTAAATGTTCAGAAGCTTTGCATATAGGGGTTCTCTGTTCTTCAAAGACTTGATAGAATTCATTTATAAAGGCAGTTGGGTGCCCCTTTTTTTAGAGGTAGTGTTTTTTTTTTTAATGACTTTTCTAATTCCTGCCAGAGTTGTTGGTCTGTGCAGTATTTTCACTTCTTTGGGGACCTTCTTGACCTAGAATGCTTCTCTTCCTTCCTTCCTTCCTTCCTTCCTTCCTTCCTTTCTTTCTTTCTGAATGCTTCTTTTAAAGTGACGTCAGATCATGTTACCTCTTTGTTCTCCTCACAGAACTTGAGCAAGTCAAGTAGTTCCAGTTTTTTTCCCCTTTGACCCACATGGCTCTGTCTTTTCTTGACCACTTCATTAAAAGGTGAACTCCCTCCCTTGTATCTCCCTACTAGCCATCTTTATTTTTCTTTGTGGTACTTATCACCATATGACATGCTGCATATTTATTTCTCTCTGTCCCTCAACATCCCCCCTCCCTCTGCCCCAGGAAAGCTCAGACTTCATCTGTTCTGTTGACTGTGATAGGCCCCGTGCTTGACGTATAGAAGGTCCTCTGTAAATATTTGTTGAATGATTAATATATTTATATTTTCCTAGAAAATTGTCCACTTGGGTTAGAGTTTCAAATTTATTGGTGTAAATCTGAAGTCTTAATACTGAATTAGCAGTTGTGTTCTCTTTCTCACTTTTAGTGTTGCTTATTTCTGTTTTTCTTTTTAAAAATCAGGCTGACCTGTCATTTGTGTGCTTTATTGGTCTTTTCAGAGTATCATCTTTTGCTTTATTAATCAAGTTAGTTTCTTTGTTTTTTCTTTCTTTAATACTGTTTTGTCCTAATTCTTTCTGCTATCTTGGTGTTTAAAAATTATTTTTAAAGTTCTTTATACACTATAAAGTCTTGTTAATATAATATTTTATTCTCGTTATTGTGGATCGGCCTTTAACAGGCTATTTTAAGGCACAGCACAGCCAAACACTCATACGTAAAACTGGAGCCAGCAGCCGCTCATCAGGCAGGAAACCAGCACAGTGGAAGGAGAGTCACTGGACTTTCACAGGTACGGGTGGAGCTCTTCTGTGTTCACCCTTATTCTAGCTTTGTCATCTTAAGTAACTTGCCTAATCTCTCTGAGCTCAGTGGATAAAACTGTGGATAGTAATAATGGTTGTGAAATTGTGTGGAGAGTGAGAAAACATATGTAAGAAGCATGGTTCCTAAATGTAGAAGGCATGTTCAAAACCTGCTTCTCTGGTATTTGAGTACATGATACTTACGCTTTGATGATACACTCCTTCGCAAAGAACTCACAAAGAAACAAATAATTCAAGCCAAATAAAAGAGATATGTGAGGGAAAAAGGGAGTGAGCTTGAATTCTTATGAGGGTGAGGGCTGGTGTGGAGGAAGAAGGGGAGAATTCTGCTCTAGATGGAAGGGTAACATAATACAGAATGTAACATGGCGTAGAGATTTGTGGACCCGTGGGCTGGCATGGGTCTGTAAGCATTCCCCTGAAGCCTGTGCATTTGCCTGGTGGGCAGACAGAGGAAGAGGAAGGAGAATTAACTGCTGTGATGATCATGAGACAACCTCGCTGCCAGCTGTCTCTGGCTTGGAGGGACTGAGTGGAGAATGAGTCAGGTAGAAGCATCCAGCAGGTGAGCCCAGGAAAGTGTGGGCTGCATCTCTGTGATTGGGGGTTGGCTGTACCAGAGTCCTGGCACCACCGCTTAGCCAGGCATTGCATGGCCTCTGCCTTTTTTGAGTCAGGCAAGTATGGGCCACTGCCAGATTAGAAACATCTGGGATTGATTGGATGGTGGGAGTCATTGGGTTGGCTTTGCTGTGGAAGGCTCACGAAGAGCAGAGCAAAGCCTGTGGTGGGAAAAGTACTTTACATTTTTGGGTATAATTTAATAAACAACTCATCAGGCACTGCTTATGATGTGGGTTTTTGTGTTTGTCTCTCTGTCCCTGTGAGATGGGCAGAACTGGCCTTGAGCAGAGGCTTGGTAAACATCAGTTCCCTTTCACCTACCTTCTTGTTTCCTTTGTTTGCACCCAGTTTTTCTGGGCTGTGCTCTCAAGTCCGCTGTTAACAGGCAGACAGCCTTCTGCAGGAGCAGAGTACTGCCCTCTCCTTTCCCCTTCCCCTTCCTTGTACTGCTCTTGGCCGTCTGGGTGGAGGAACACGATGGTGGGGAGTGGTGGGATCACTTGGTGGCATCAGGGTAGTAGGTTTTTTCCCTTGCCCCTGACTCCTCTGCGCCCCTTTCTCTCTTGCTGCTCTTAAATAATACTGAAGACTGACACTGAACGGTCTAATCTCCTGCCTCTGTACTTCGAGAACATGCTTGTGCCCTTAGAAGTGGGCAAGAGGCCCTTCCTCCCCACGGGGCTAGGCGTCCACAGGACCAGGCAATGTATCCACCTGGAGCCTGTGCCTAGATTTGCCCTGCCTTCTGGAACACCCTCTGGGCACTCCGGGTACCAGATTTCCCTGCCCCAAAGCCCGGAGCCTGCTTCTAGGGCCTGCTTGGCCTCTTCATGGGAGTTCCTATTAAGGACAGACAGGGAAGCCACTGTGCACACCCTTAGGCCCAAGGGGTGTCTGGGAGGCAGCTGTTTGCAGAAGATGTGACTAGAGCTTGATGAGTTGGCTCGGTGCCCACAAGTATGCAGGAGTGAAGCCCCTTATGTGGGACAGACCTGGGGTTAGAGACGGAAGGGCACCTGGCCCCTTGGGCACCTCAGATTCTGGTTAGAATTCTCAATGCAGACCTGGCCTTTCAAGTCATTGTGAGGGTCCCGGTAGGAGAATAGAACATATTTGTTAGGTTAATGTATAGCTGTTCAGTATTTAGACATTTGGAAGGAGGTGAGCCTCCATTTGTAATACTTTTGCCCTGAACCTTCTGCTGTTAGCAGCGGACCTGCGTGAGAGCGTGGCGCCAGCCCACACTCCACTGCCTGTTGGTTTGGGGAGGGTCAGGGCCGGGTGAAGCGCATGCCGCCTCCACCCAACATAAGCGCCATCGGGCAGCGACCATCACTGCTCCAGCTCTCCATTGTTCCTTAGAACAATGCCTGGCACATACTTGTTGAATGAGAGACGGAATAGTCATGAGATCTGAGCCGCAGTGGAAGGGAGGGACTTGTTCAGCAGCGGAAGGGAAGAGAAGGAAGTTCCCTTCATCATCAGGGTGAGGCCATGTGCAACAGATGGAGAGTCAGCTGCTCCAGGACGCTCTGCGGTGTCCATTTTCCTCTCGGATCGTACAAAGTTTGAAAATTTTTGTATCATTTAGGGACCCTCAGTTATGTAGATTTGATAATATATTCTTGTTTGACTTTGTATCTGCAGCATATTTTCTTTCTGAGGGAAGGAAACTTCACAGTAATGTCCTGATTCACGTTTTTACCAGAAATATCGATTACAGGATGGTATGTAGTGCAACTAAGTTGGAAGGAGGGAAGGATGGAAGGAAGGAAGGAAGGGAGGAAGGAAGGAAGAAAGGGGCAAAACAAACATAAACACCCCTCCCAGACTGTCAGAGTTGGTTAAATGAAGACAAATAAATAGGAAATGTGTTATAAAACTGTTGTGTTTATTATTGATCATTGAGACTAAATTTTAAAGCAAAATGGGAATATTATATTTTATGATTCCTTTTACATGTATGTCCTCACACTATTTTGAAAGCATTTTCAAAATAAATAAAACCATCTATGGGAGTTAGATTCAAGGAAACTTAAGGTTTTCATCATAAAGAACGCTTAACTCAAGGTAACTGGAGTGATTAAGTTCACTTGTAATTTAAATCATTTGTGGGGGCCAGGGGTGGGGAGTGCAGAAGAGAACATGAAGTGGGGTTCGTCCCTTGTAGTGGTCCTTTTTTGAGGAACATACAGTAGCTGAAACTTAGTAAAAGGGTATATACTGATCTTGTTTCTGGCTTCAGAAAATTATGCGACAACTCTTTCTGTCTAATGCTCAAGAGAAGTGTAGCGTTCGTATTTCCAAACCAGAAGATATTTTCCTTTTATATTGAATTAGAAGTATAAGTCACTTAATATTCTGATCTATGATCATACTTATGGGTTTAGATATTGAGAATCTTTTACATTTTAAAAGAGCATTCAAAAAATCTAAAGCAATAAATAAATAAAATTTAAAAAAAATCTAAAGCAGGAGAAACTGTGCTCTCATGAATATAAGTGCAAAACACATAGAGGACTTAGACTACTAGTGCTAATTTGAGAATTGGTAGTTTGTTCCTAAAAAAATTATTTTTTCTGTAATTGTGTCATCCCTTCCAACTATCTCTTTAATACCATGCAAAATTTGGAAGGACAGTTTCACAGTGATGAAAACAAAAAAAATTAGTCACCTTTTATAACTTGTAATTTTAAAAAGCTATTCTGCTATTTTAGGGTTTCTTTTTTTTTAATTTAGGGTTTTCTTGAAAGAGATAAAGAAAATGTGTTTCTGCTGCTGCTAGATTATTTTTTATTATATGAAAATTCTGCATATTATTACTTTAATGACCACTTTCTGAACAAGGATATCAAAATAAATAGGTGGTTTCATTATGTTGTTATTTTTGCACTCATTTTATCTTTCTTCCTTATCCCTTTCTACATTTATATTTCAAAGAGAAAAATCTTTACTTTAGGAAATGGTTTAACCCAGGCAATTAGGGCAGGAAAATTAAGAGTGTCCTTGCTATTGGAAATTTGCCCTCCATCTGTAGGCACTGTGTCCCTCAAGCCAAGTGTGCCTTGACCTTGGTTTCTGAAGTGTTGAGTCTGGGATAGGTGACTACCCTGTTGACAGAGAAAGGGTGGAGGACAAAAAAAAAGTAGCAGCAGGGAATGTGGATAAGAAATGGAAATGTGGAGGGAGCAGCTATGTCCTTCAGTTGAGTATAGTCTAGGTGAGTCATTCCCAATGCTGTTCTGAGATACCCCTTTTGTGGGTTTAGGAAAACATGGACAGTGTTCTGAGTGGTTTTTTTTTTTTAATTAAAACTGAGGTTATTTAAGAAATTAAAAGGTAAAGTGGTAAAATGCTGTTAATTGTGCTAGTTTTTTTTTTCCCTTAAATATCTTTGTTTGACAAAATGTAGAGGTACTCTCTGTCAGTCTGCGGAATGTTTTCGGAATTTTATTGTTTTGTGAAACCCAGAGTCTTCACTCTTTTAGTGGCAGCAACAATTATTTTATTAGTGTTTGGTCTTCTCCCTTAGCAGTGAGAATTGTTTCTGTGAAAATTATTTGAAATGCTCACATCTTGTAATTAATTTGAGTATTTTATGTATGTATATGTGTTTGTATGTATGTGTTTTATGTATCTGTGTGTGAAGGAGGTTGAGCTTACTGCTAATGCCTGTGTTGTCTTTAGGTCATGGGATGGGGAATTGGGCTTTCAGTTTGCTTTATCTTGAGTTATATCAAATTATATGCTGTTCTTTCTTTTTTCTAAAAGTTGATCATTTAGAGTGCTGGATCTTAGTCAGAAAACTTGAGGGTTTTATAGTTCTTTAGAGTGTTTTTACATGTTCTATCTCATTTAATTCTCACTGCTTGGAGTCATAGAGATAGCATTATTCATTTGAGAATTTCAGTTATGAGCAAGTTTACTGTATCTTTTTTTTGTTTTGTTTTTGAGGAGGGATTTTTTTAAAGCTCTTTATTGGAATATAATTGCTTTACACTCTTGTACCAGCTTTTGAGGTACACCAAAGTGAATCAGCTGTATTTATACACATATCCCCATATCCCCTCCCTCCCGCGACTCCCTCCCACTCTCTCTGTCCTGGCCCTCTAAGGCATCACCCGTTATCGAGTTGATCGAGGAGGAGTATTTTTAAGGATGCTTAAGGTTAGAACAAAATACGTAGTAGAACTTGAAATAAAATGAAATCTCAGACTCATTATCCCATCTTTTGTCATATGCTTATAGAAAAGAGTAGAAATGAATATACAGGTGAATTTTGTTGTAACAATGTCAGGTCTCTCTGAAAGGGCATGCAATTTAATCCTTAACTCAGAATGATTAAGAATAATGTAGTTAAAAGAAATAAAACCTTTGAGGAAAAGAA
Organism: Hippopotamus amphibius kiboko; assembly: GCF_030028045.1. NCBI lineage: Eukaryota > Metazoa > Chordata > Mammalia > Artiodactyla > Hippopotamidae > Hippopotamus > Hippopotamus amphibius. The sequence goes on from NC_080193.1 coordinate 107,658,295, forward strand.
CTTTCTGGAATTCCTTGAGTTCTTTAGAGAGGTGTTGGGCATTTTGTCAACATTGATGTTTAGTGTATATTAAGGACTTTGTAAAATTTAATTTTTGTCCATTTAAAAGAGTGCATGGGGAGTTCCCTGGTGGCCCAGTGCAGGGGGCACGGGTTTGATCCCTGGTCAGGGAAGTAAGATTCCAAATGCCATGCAACAGACAAACAAACAAAAAAACACCAAACCAATGATAAAAACAAAATAAAGTAAAATAAAAGAATGCATGCATTTTAATATGTTGTTGAGTCCAGGAGTGAGAAGCAAGCCCTAGACTTCAATGTGATATGGAAAGTTATAGAGTGAAGGACTCTAAATTTGACTTTGAGAAGATTACCAGTAAAGATAAAAGATGTCTGAAACTCTCTGTGGATTCTAATAATAAACCCAGCATCATTTTCCAAGTTAAACCTCTATCTAAATAGCTTATTTTATTCTGCATTTCCAAGTCTTTTCAGGGTCTCTTGCTTTGAAACTGTTAAATGTAGATAGCATTATTTTCATTTATTTGTCTAATGTGTTTAATTAGACAAAATAATAAGTTAGCAAACTAGCACTGATTTAAAAAATTAAGAATGCTTAATACTGGCAAAGGTCCAGTGAAGTTAGTACTTTTATATCCTGCAGTCAGAATGAATTCAAGCTTTTTCTGAAAGCAGTTTGTCAGTACAGCATAAGAACTTGAAATGTGACCTTTTAATTCTACTTCTGGGTTCCTGTTCTAAGAAATAATCAGAACTACATACAAGCTTTATGCACAAAGATGTTCACCATAATATTATTCATAAAAATGAACAAAGAGAGGACCTTTGGGCTATTTCCAATAAATGGGAATAGTTAGAAAAATTATGTAGTCTTGCAATAATGTATTTGTATAGCTTCTAAACTGACACATGCTGAAACATTTGAATTAAATGAGAAAAGAAAACACTTATGCTGCAATGTTAAGAGGAGAAAAAAAACAACAACAACAAGTTGTAAGATTTATACAACTTCCAGTTATTAGGGAGTGGCAGTAGCTCTTGAAATTCCAGTAAGTATGCCTTTACTTTCCTGATGAGTTGATACACTATCATTGCCGAATAGTGCCTTTGTGACTCACTCAGTCAAGTCAACAACCACTCATTTCCCATTTACTCTGCGACATATTAAGCTAGGCCCTGAGATACAAAAATGAAGAGCCTAAAGTCTCCAGTATCTGAATGCAAACTTGATATTCACTTATAAGTGTTTACTAGTAAGCAATGGAATTCCGGTTAAATCTCACCACCTGGATTTCTTTCCTGGGTGGAAGGCTTTGTTTGCTTTAGGATTCAAGGTGGGACAAACCAAAGCACAGCCTAAAAGCAGCCAGGAAATCCAACTTACCTTAGGAAATCTTACGGGGGCCGTATGGTCTGGACAATTTCAGCATACATGTTTTGGGGGCAATCTGTAGATCCTAGAATTGAGATTTGGGAGTTAGATTTGAGATACTTTTTAATGTTGTGTCCACATTCCTCCCTCCTTTAGGCTCCTAAAGACCTTCAGCCAGGCTGGTTTGCATTAGTCCGTGCTGTCAGCTGGGATGGGTCTGTCTTCCCCACTTAACGGACAATCCCTAAAAGGCAGGTACCAAGACTTACTCACCTTTTAGTCCACTTCCCTTCAGCCTTTCACAATGTGTGGCAAATGGTAGGTACTCAATAAATGCTTGGAAAAAAAATGAATTACTGATTTACGTATAGTTAACAACCAGTGTGATACGGAATAGATGGATGAAGAAAAACCAGGTGAATATTTGAGTGACATACAAAACCCATGGCTTCCTCAGTGCCATCACTCTTCAGGGGTGACCTTTTAGGAAGAATATCTGCTCTCTTTTACAGGCCAGTGAGGTTATATAGTATTTCATACCTACTATTGGTATCTTACAAGGACTTAATAAATTTGAGACTATTTATAAAGCAACATAAACTCCTTGGAAGAAAAGTGCTATGCATATCTGAATTGGAAATTTGATTATTTTTAACTCCAGTGGGAGTTCAGTGGCAAATGAAAAGTGAAAAAAGGCTTAAGATTTGGAGGAAAACATGCTGTAAAAAGAAATGAGTGTGATAATTATAAAAGATGCTTGAGATTAGTCATAGTGACAGAATATAAACATATGAGAATTACTATATATGTACATGTGCATTTATAAATATATGTGTGTATATATATAGTCTATGTATATATATATGGAAGAAGTTAATTAACGTTTCTCATATCAGCACCAGTGTATTACAGTTGTGATTGATATAAACAAAAATTGTTGAAAACATCAGTAAATATTCTCTGAGTCTTACGTTTCAAAACTGTACTACTGGGCTTCCTAGGTGGTGCAGTGCTTGGGAATATGCCTGCCAACGTAGAGGACATGAGTTCAATCCCTGCTCCAGGAAGATCCCACATGCCGCGGAGCAACTAAGCCTGTGCGCCAAAACAAACAAACAAACAAACAAACAAACAAAAACTGTACTACTTTCTGAGGCCACCATGGGCCAAGAGTTTTATATTTTCTTAGTGATACATACTCACACATAATTAAAGTAAAAAAATATGTGCAAGCTGGGCTATAGGAATTTGTCAGCTTTTTTTCTTAAAAGTAGGTCTAGAGTCAGTCTTTTCAACCTCTAAGTTTGTCATTGAAAACTGCTTGTGTGCAGTCAAGCATGGGAGGTGGAAGGCAGATCATTTTATAATTAAAGTTTCCTTATGGTGTAAATAAAAAGTCTGATATTGGGAAAGATAGAGGACGTACATCTTACTTTCCTCCTCTAAAACCTTCGGTGGCATTTCTTGCCTGCAGAATAAAGCCTCAGATCCTCTCTCTCTCGACCTCTATAGTCTGTATTCTACTTTATACAAACTATTCAGCGTCATGAACTGTACACTGTAGCCAAATTGGCCTCCCACCCCTATGTTTCTGCTAAATGTGATGCCAGCCGCCATGTGCCCTGCACTAAGAGACTTCCATATTTTATCTTATACAATCCTAATGGTGACTGAAAGATAGTTGCTATTATCCTCATTTAGGTTGACTATTTTGTCTAAAGTCACACAGCTAGTGAGTGTCAAAGCCTTAATATAAAGTCGGGTTCTATGACCAGATGCCTGTGATGGTGCCACCCTGCCCCTTCTCAGCACCTGGATTGCCCTTTTGTCTCTGTCTTTCATGTCTAAAACCCACCCTTTCCTCAAGCCCAGTTTGTATGAAAGTTCTTCCCTAAATCTTTTTTTTTTTTAGTTTAATTAATTAATTAATTTTTGGCTGCATTGGGTCTTCGTTGCTGCATGTAGGCTTTCTCTAATTTTGGCGAGCTGGGGCTACTCTTTGTTGTGGTATGCAGGCTCTAGGAGCACGGGCTTCAATAGTTGCAGCGCATGGGCTCAGTAATTGTGGCTCACGGGCTGTAGAGCACAGGCTCAGTAGTTGTGGTGCACAGGCTTAGTTGCTCCAGGGCATGTGGGATCTTCCCGGACCAGGACTCGAACCTGTGTTCCCTGCATTGGCAGGTGGATTCTTAACCACTGCGCCACCAGGGAAGTCCCCTTAAATCTTTTCTATAAATGGCCTCTCCCTCCTTTGACCAGCTATCATTTTTTCTCTTTAGAGGCATACATCATCCTTTACATTGTATTATTTTCATGATACACATCAGCATCTTCCCACCAGCTCACAAGCTTTCAGAGTATAAAGAATGATATATGTTATGTTCTACCAATTTTATTTATTATCTAGCTGTGCCTTTCTATGTGCTTACCATATTTAACCCTCCTAGCAGTGCTGGGGGCAGAAATCATCTGCATTTTACAGAAGATCAAAGTAGGCAAGCACTGGAGATTGCAGAGCAGGTGCAAAGCCAGTATTTGAAATCTGAGTTTTGATTTTAAATCTAGAGCTATTTCCTCCATGAACAGAAGCCTCATGGAATCCTCAGTGGAGGGCCTTGCATCTAAAAAATATACAATAGAATCGATGGAATGAATAAACATGAACCATCTTAATTGTCACCTAAAGAGTTTTGCATATAAAAAAATACAGTGGGATGTTGTAGTAGTCTTAAACTTTTGGATTTCATATATTCAGTTCTGTACTGGTCAATCTTGGGTGTCCAAGACGATCTTGGATTCACTCCTACCCACTCCTCAACTGGTATGCCCTTCCCTTGTGTGCTCTGTTTTCGTAAATGACAGCACTGTCTACCCAGTTGGCCCAGGACATCTGGGAATGCTCCTAAACTTGTTCTTTCTGTAACTGCCTGCCTTCTCTCCCCCATCTAATGGAATATTGGATCCTAGAAATTCTACCTTTTAAATGTCTCTTGAATTTGTACCATCCTCCCTGTCATTTGGGGTCATCATGATTGCCTTCAGGTTTTCTTCTCTCAATACTATCCTCCACAGTTGTACTAGAATTTGATTTCTCACATGGAAATCTGATCATCTCACTAGTGGAAAATTCCTTTTTTGGTAGCCCCCTGCTCCCGACGTGTCAACATGGCACGTGTGTCTTTTTATGATCCGGATTCCAACTCTCTGTCTAGCCTCAGCTCCCACCTCTACCTTCTTGGCAACAGGTCATTTTCCAGGACAAGTCTTGCTCTCGGATGTTTGTGACTGTGAGCTTGGAATGTGTCTCCCTACCTGATGAGTTCCTAGGCGTCCCTAAGAACTGAACTCAAAGGCCATGACTTCTGTGAGACATCACTGAAGCTGGGGCAGGGAGGGGTGGGGGGGACAGGGGTGGTGGTGGTTAGTCATGCCCTCCTCTGTTTCCAGCTCAATTCTTACTTAGAGTCAAATTGTAATTTTGCTTATGCGTCTGTTTCCTCTCTTAGATTATGAGCAGCTTTGTAGTCTAGGGCCAGGTGTGTAACCATTGAACAGTCATAAATGCTTATAGAGGGAAACCAATTCTGAATAATAAACAGGCTTTTCCCTTACCCTTCCTGCATTTAGGAGCTAATGTTGTCTATTGTGTAAATCTGCGTGTAATCTCACTCACTTCTAGCCCCAAACCTGCTCTTTGAAAAGCATTCAGAACACCTGGGAAGTACTCTTCCTCCAATCTCCAGTCTATATTACGGCCAGTTAGACCTTTGACAGAAAAGAAACATACGTTTTTAAACAAGGAATGGACAATACCTAATATACTTACTTCCCTAATTTACTCTTTGAAAGATAATTAGATTGAGAATTCAGATACTGAGAGACTCAATGTTAAAAAAAAAAGTATTTCCATTAGTAACAAAGATATGACTGAATTTGTTTATTATCTTATCTAATTCTGATCTTATTAGACACTTTCAGGCACATTTTTCTGAAATATCCCGAATGTGCTTATTTTAATCAGCCATCTCTATTCTGTTTCCCCCTCAACTTTACAGCAGAGTTTCTGTCTTTTTAAAAAATTTTTTTCATCTTTATTGGAATATAATTTCTTTACAGTATTGCGCTAGTTTCTGCTGTACAACAAAGTGAATCAGCTATATGTTTACATATATCCCCATATCCCCTCCCTCTTGAGCCTGCCTCCCACCCTCCCTATCCCACCCCTCTAGGTCATTAACAATCATTGAGTTGATCTCCCTGTGCTATGCAGCAGCTTCCCACTAGCCATCTGCTTTACATTTGGTAGTGTATATATGTCAATGCTACTCTCTCACTTTGTCCCAGCTTCCCCTTCCCCTGCTTTGTCCTCAAGTCGTTCTCTACATCTGCATCTCTGTTCCTGCGCTGCCACTAGGGTCATCTTCTTTTTTTTTTTTAGAGTTAAGATTACATCTCTGTTCTCTATCGTTACAAATTTGAAAAGTCTTTGTTGTTTTTGTCAATAAAATGTATGTGTTGAATTTTTTAACTGAAGTTTTTGTTCAAGAGGGCAGTTTCTCTGGCAGCTTCAAAAGTAAGTAATGCAAGATGAAAAGTGACGAGGACACAAAAGGTGTGACAGCACTTAACTGCTGCTACAGATAGATGTTAATTGCTTCTGAATGCATTTTTCCACCCAAATTTTCTTTCCAATTTCAGGAAAGATAATACTTTGGTAATAACAGTGGTGCCTTGAATTAGCACCTCAGCAAGAAAAATGTATTTTTTCTGAGTTCCCTCAGCCCCTACCCCCAACCTTTTACCCTCAATCCCTTGGCTTGACTGAGGATGAATTTGCTTGAGGCTTTAATAACTTCAGTCTGATAATCTCGTCTTTAACAGGCTTGACACCTTATGGACTATTTACTTTTATTTTCTGTTTAGTCTTCTGTAAACTGCTTGCAGTTTTGGCCATGGCACTGGACATCTTCCCCAGTGTTTTGTGGGAGTGACTGACTTACACTGGAGCTTTTTAGTGAGGGGCAGGAAAGTCGCCATAATTCTGTCCAGTGGCCTGGCACCATGGGAACAGGTAGTCTGGGAAGATGCCAGCCTATGTAATGCCTGTCAGGCAACAAAGGGACACTGGCTTTCTGACCAGTGTGTACCTGTTTCTGGTACATTCTGTGCTAATCTGCACATTTTGTACTGAGTGTTACTCTCAAACATAAACGTTTGTTTTTCTCTATTTACTTTGCAACATTTTTGACTGTTAGTTTTTCTTAAGAGATTGTATGTTTTTATTTTAAGCACTAAATAGTAGTGTATACTATTTTAAAATCAGGATTTTAATTTAGGCTTGAAATTCAAAATTTCCACTCAGATTTAGAGATTTAACTCACCTATTTGAAAAAAAAATCTTCATGAAATTCTCTCTCAGTTTTGTTAGTATTATATTAACTTTAAGTAAAATCTTAGAACTAATCTGAAATCATAGTGCATTTATTCCTTGTAATTATTATCTTTACCTTAGAAGCCAGTTGTACACTTGGAGTAAATTTATTTTAATTATTATACCAATATATGGACAGTTGGAATACTAAAGAGTTTGGTATTGAGACTATTTGCGAATGATATTTAGATGATTTACTGTTTTAAGTTATATCAGCTATCTGATAACATCTTGAAAACTAGTCTCGATTGATTGTGGTTGGTTTGCTTGCATTATAGACACAGAGTTCTTGGTTAGTAAACAAATCAGTCCAAAGGCTAAAGCTTCTCTCTCTCTTTTTTTACCCCCTGCGGCATGGTGTGTGGGATCTTAGTTCCCCAGGCAGGGATTGAACCCAGGCCCACAGCAGTGAAAGCACCGAGTCTTAACCACTGGACAGCCGGGAAATTCCCTAAAGCTTCTCTGTTTTTTTATTTTAAATGTTAACATTCCATTGTATTTTAAATTCATTAAGTATAGGGGCTATGTCACAGCACTTAGCTAGGCTTGGAGTGCAGTAGGAGTGAAATAAACCTTGTTTTTGGTAGTCTATGCACTGTGCACTTCTTTTCTTACAACTTTATTGAGGTATAGTTTATCATAAAACTCAATCATTTTATCTATATAATTCAGTAGTTTTTAGTTAATTTACAGAATTGTGTAGGTATCACCACCATCCAGTTTTAGAATATTTTCATCACCATAAAATTCCTCCTGTCCATTTATAGTTGATCCTTTTCCCTACCTTCAGCCCCAGGCAACGACTAATCTACTTTCTGTATTTCTAGAGTTGCTTTTTCTGACTGTTTCACTTAAATGGAATCATAACGTATGTGTTGCTTTGGTTTTGGCTTTCTTCCCTTAGCATATTTTTGGGATTCATTCCTCTTGCAGCGTGAATCTGTACTTCATTCCGTTATATTGCTGAATAGTAATCAGCAGTGCCATATATTGTTTAATCGTTCACCAGTTGATGGATATTTGACTTGTTTTCTACTTTTTGGCTGTTATGAATCATCCTGCTATGAACGTTCATACACAAGCTTTTATGTGGACATGTATTTTAATTTCTCTTGGGTAGACAGCTAGGCGTGCGATTGCTGGGTTATATGGTAAATGTATGTTTAAACTTTTAAGAAATGTCTGACTCTTCGTCAAAGTGGCTGCACCATTTTGCATTCCTGCCAGCAGCGTATGAAAGTTCTTGTTGAAATAAATCTTTCTAAAGTGCTTCGGGGGCATTCTCTGCGTTGAATGAGAGCGCAGATTTGTGAATGAATTTAGTCTGTGGGCAAGTATATCACCTGCCATTGCTGGGCAACAGGTGGGGGACTGTGAAATAGGAAAGGAAGAGCAAAAAAAGGGAAAGGGGGGTGCTCCCTTCCTTCTGTTTTTGAACAACCACTGTTTAATTTTTTTGTTTTTTAATTTGGTTTTGGCTGTAGTATTGTCAGTGCTTATCATGAGTAGTTACATGAAATCTTTTCCAAGGAGGGCTTAGCCCAGAGAGTGAACTGGGATGTCCCAGGCAGTTGGGCACTTCTGTCTTGTGTGTGTGTAAGTGTGTGTGTCTTTTCTTTCTCCCATTTTATTGAGATATAATTGACACACAGCACTGTGTAAGTTTAAGATGTACAGCATAATTATATGACTTACATCCATCATGAAATGTTTACCACAATAAGTTCAATAAGTTTAGTGAACATCCATCATCTGATATAGATACAAAAGAAAAGAAAAAGGAAGAGATATTTTTCCTTGTGATGAGAACTCAGGATTTATTCTAACAACTTTCATATATAACATACCGCAGTGTTAATTATATTAATCATGTTGGCCATTACATCCCTGGTAATTAGATTTGTCTTATAGCTGGATAATCCAAGTATTTTTGTTTGTTTGTTTGTTTGTTTTTGGCATCTCCCTCAGTGGGCTGAGTGTGGGAAAGTGGGGCTGCTGATAACTTCTGCTCTGCCGTGGTTGTAGCGGAGAGTGGAGTGGACAGTATGTGAGAAAGAGCTCCTGTGTGGAGTCAGCCTTGGTTGTGAAACGTGTCTCTGCTGCGTGGTCTGAGCGCAGGTTGGAAAAGAATTTCCAGACACAAAGCTTTTGAGAAGAGAGTGAGTTTATTGAGAACAGAGAGCAGGGTTTAGTGAGGGGCGCTGTAAAGACAGTGGGACGACTTCCTGGCAGACGAGGGAGAGCTGGCCCTTTTTGTGGGCTCGCAGCCAACTTTTATAACTCCAAGACAAGGAAAATTCCTGCTAAGAAAATGGTGTTAATCGATTGGTCAGTGCGCCATAAGGCGAAAGGTGTCTTTAGATGACAGGCTGGGGTCCTGTATGGTGAATACTTTCCCTAATACGGGTCAGGTTAATCGGCTATCCCAAGCCGTGAGTCAAAGATTGCTGTGGGGGCCGAGATGACTCGGGAATTTTGTCTTGTGACTTTGGTATAGGGCTCCACATCTGCCCTTACCACGTACGTCCTTCGGCTCTCCTGGTTCTCAGCTACCTTATTCCCCTGGGTTGCCTAGCTCTTCCCTCTTTGTAGTCTTCTCTGCAGGTGAGCCTCAGTTATAATAATGGGGGTTAAAGTATCATCCAGTGACTAGAAAAAAAGTAAGGGACAGTGCATTTCTATTCTTTACCTTTTGCTGTGTCGTCTCGCCAGTGTTTCTTTGGATTATTTCTTAGTTAACAAGACCCACTTCCCAAGGCTGTGGGCCAAGTGGATGGGCTCTCCTGGATTGTTGAAATGGCAGTGGCAAACTTGAGTGTGTGAGGCGTTAGCCTTTGACACTGGCTTTGTGGTCTCCTTCACATCCCAAGGCTGTTTCCTTTCGGAATTTTTTAGTTTAATGGTTTGACAGAAAGGATTTGGATTGAGGATGTTGATTCTATGGGACTTTCATTACCTTGTTATTCCATGAAGTGGGTTCTTTGGTCTCTCTCCTGGTCACTCATTAGTCCCTATTGAATTTAGCTGTATCCCTCCAACACCACTGAATTATAACAGTGTCTTTGAGGATAAATAGCTTTGAGGACCATAGAAGAAAAGCAGTGTTTTGTTATGGAAAATGATAGCTTTGTTATGATAGGGTGGTTCTATCTCCCTCTTTGAGCCCTTGAAAAACCTTACGGCTTCTAGCAAAGCATAAAAACAAAGCACCATTTTGAAAAGGTTGTTCAGTATACCCTTCTAGGAGCCTACTAACTTGTAATATTATACTGTCTTCTGATTAACAAAGCAAAACAATACTCGGGACTCACTGTCTTTGTAAATTCCATGTTTCTTGAAAACATCTCCCAGTACAAGTACACTTTAAGAAAAAGGAACTTAAGATTACAGGAATGAAATATACAAACTTTATTTGTATTACTCAAAAATTTCTGAAATTTATTTTAGTCAAAATATAGTTTTTAATACAATGTAGTCTGTGTAGGTAATATTTTACCCTTTGCTGTTTAATAAACTTTTGTATGTTTGCATTTTAAACATTGAATTTTTAAGCTAATATTTATTGAATGCTTACTATGTGTAGTCACTGAATTTTGTGCTATACCCAAGAATCGTCTCATTTAATTTCTACAACATCCAAAAGAGGTTAGATGCTATTTTTACTTTAAATGTCATGGCCATTGTAGAAAAACAGGAAAATCCTGAAAAGTAAAGAGAAAAGAATTCATTAGCAGTCCAACATTTGGAGAAATTAGCTTTACTCTTCTCCCCGCCTGGGTTTATATGGGTGCAGGTGTGTTTTATGTGGTGTGTGTGTGTGTATTCTTTGTAATAAACTTACGATCTTAATGTATAATAGATGTTGTTTTGAAATCTGCTTTTTATTATTTTAACAGTGTATGGTGGAATGAACATTTCCCCATGCCATTACATATTCTTCTGTAATATCATTTTAATAATTTCCCCTACTTATTGTAAAGGAAATAAAGCTCACTGTCATTCAGTCTGTCAATTCAGAATTATAAAGCAGAAACAGAATCACTGTTTTGTGTCTATGCTTTGAGACTTTTTTCTAGTCTTGATCTTCTTTAAAACAGCTGTTTACGTGTCAGTGGAAATACTTGTCAGGATTATGATCTGAAATGCCTTAACTCTTCCTGGTGTTTATTCTAAGAGGGAAATTGGGTATTTTGTTGTTTTGAATGTAAGAATGGATTTGATCCTGTTCCTTATGATACACACTTGAGAAATGGGATCGTAGGAGACTCCTTGGAGAATATGAGCAAACTGACTTTCATGCATGTAGCTCTGTTGCTCAATGTGGTAACAGTAGTCTTAGAGAATATTTCCCAGTCATAGAATGTGTACATGCACTTTCCCATTTTAAAACCAAAAATATAGTACATGGGGTTCACAAACATCATAGTCTTTGAAACGATCCCATTTGTTAATTTGTAGTTCTAGGACTACACCTCTTTTTAAAAAAACAAAAACAAAAACTAAGGCTTGTTCACGTTTCTCTAGCCTGCTAGTATAAAAGTACAAGTGTCCTGGAAGACCCAAGGACTTGTGTTACAGCTGTTGCATTTTGGGTAGGTGTTATTGATTTGTACCCTTGGGAATACCACCTAGTAAATGCACTAATCAAATAGAATTGTAGTTTCATGTGAAAATTTTATAACAATATCAAAATACTTAAGCTGTACGTTTATGGTTATACTATAGTTTTGAGATGATTAAATTCATCCAGTATTTGGCCTCTGTCTTAGAAGAGGCCAAATCTATGTCAAAGTCAAATACTCTGACAAGGCGTTGCCTGCCAACCCCTTCAGCAGGTGCTGTGATGGAATAGGCCAGTTTATTTCCCTGGAGAGTGGCATGTGATTCTACTTCAGGGCTAAGATCGCAACATCAGCATATTGGAACATTAATAAGCAAAATCTGGATAGCGTTAACATTTTCCAGGAATATACAGGGGGCCTTTCTTCATGAGCTGGTCTGAGTGTTATCCCAGAGACTGGTGATGTGATGATAGTTACCCATCTTTCACAGCACCACTTTGGCAATAATAGTGATTTATTTAAATCCTCTGTTTGAGGATTTAATATTAGCCCCCTGCTTTCCTAGGGAGGAAATGAGGCGGAGCTGTTAAATTTCTCTGAATTTATAATTGGAATCACATGGATAATGGGTGGACACCGAGCATTTCTGTTCTTGTTTAATAGTTACCTTGGATTCTGGGTCCCAGTCTTTGTTACCAGGTTAAAATATCATTCCATTCATTAAATCTCTCTAAAAATAGGGCAGAGTGTACACTAATAAAGAAGGGTGCTTCATTCCACATGTCTTCTTCCCAATTCTGTCCCTTCCGGGGAAGGCTGCCACCCACACCCTGGGCCCTGAGAGTATGCTCAGTGTTGCTGTTGATTTTATTTTCCTATTAGGAACACTCATGTGTGTAATGCTGGCAGAGAGCATGGGCTTGAGGCTTTTACAAAATCATGGTTTCTCTCTGAGCCCAGGGGGATTGCATCTGCAGCATATGATGGTGTGAAGCTTGGCCACCCTCCTTGTACTCTGACATAATGAGAAGCTCTGTCTGACTACTCAGTCCCACTGGCCAGCATTAAAGTCGGGAAACAGGCATGCAGCTCAGCTGGAGGCCCTGGAGAGCTATGAAAATACCATTTAGTTTGCATACAGAAATGTGTGATCCCACGTGAGGTCTCGTGGCAGAGCTTTGAGAGCATTTTCTCACTTTCTGAACTGCTCTTTGCCTTCTTGTAAGTTGTTTCTTTCTCTTTCTTTCTCTCCTTTCTCTCTCTCATTCCTCCCTCCTCTTTCTATTTTCTTTCTCTCTCTATCTCCCTTCCTTCCTTCCTTTTTCTCTTCCTTCCTCCCTCCCTCTCCTCCTTCCCTTCCTTCCCTTTCTTTTCTTCCCTCTTTTTCTCCCCCCTCTTCCCCTGCCATTACGAAATAACAAAAGGCTGCAGTAACTGAGGTCTGGGTTGGATTCTGCCCCCCCATAACAGGGACTGTGGTGCCAGAATCTGGATGTGGGATACCATCCCACCTTCTATAAAATTTACAAGAATTGCCATGTTTTGTGTGATACAGGTGGGGCAATTATAGATGCTGTGTTTGGTATTGGTAAGAGATAGGACAGAGTGGTATGGTGGAAGACAGCTAGTTCTAAAGTGATTCAGGGATTTGTCTTCCTATGTTTTGAGAGTCTCTACTTTTTACTCCTTTTAGTAGTCTCTTACTTTCTCCTTCATTTTTCTAAATATCTTCCTCTGTCACTTAAAAAATAATAATTTATTTATTGGCTGCATTGGGTCTTTGTTGCTGTGTGCAGGCTTTCTCTAGTTGCAGTGAGGGGGGGCTACTCCTCGTTGCCATTCATGGGCTTCTCATTGCAGTGGCTTCTCTTGTTGTGGAGCACAGGCTCTAGGTGCATGAGCTTCAGTAGTTGTGGCTCATGGGTTCAATAGTTGTGGCTAGTGGGCTCTAGAGTGCAGGCTTAGTAGTTGTGGCACACGGGCTTAGTTGCTCTGTGGCATGAGGGATCTTCCCGGACCAGGGATTGAACCTGTGTCTCCTGCATTGGCAGGCGGATTCTTAACCACAGCGCCATCAGGGAAGTCCTGCCTCTGTCACATTTTTTGATCACTTTTTTCTTCTTAAAGCTCCCTTTTTCATTTTTTACTTAGTTTTTAAAACCTTGGCTTTTCTGACAGTAAGCCGTCTCCTTCCTTTCCTTACTCTCATCTCCGGCCACTTCCCTTCCCAGTCTCTTTCCCAGACACATCGTCTTCATTTCCCTGTTTCGTGCTGATATTCTCTGCTCTCTGTCCTCGGCCTCATCTCTTCTCTCCTCCTGCTTCAACTCTGTGCTCTGCTCCCGGTTCAGTTTCTCTAAGCCACCCTTTCTGGAGCCCTCCCCTTCAGTGCTTCACAGATACCTCACACTCCACGTATCCCCAGTGGAACTCAACATTTTTTCTTTTTCAACTGCTTTTTCTTTGGTGATCTTGCTTTTCAGAAAACTGGGAGCTGTCTGGGCTCTTCCTCCTCGCGGTAATGACACCCAGTTACTCACCACACCCTAATGGCTCTTGCTCCTTAATAACTGATCTCTGTCCTCTTCTACCCTCTCTCACACCCCCGTGCTGGCTTGAGTCAGACTCACATCACTTTTGACTCAGACTCCTGAAATTGAACTCCTCACAGCTTGCAGTCTTGTTGCCCACCCAAACAACAGCCAGAGGACTGTGTACCACATTGAGTATATAACATTCATGCTGAAGCCCTCAGTCACTCCCGTAGTTTTCAAGATGAAGTGGAAACTCTTGAGGGTACATTCAAAGCCCTCTATGATTTGCCTTCCTCATGTCTTTTCAGCTTCCTGAGTTGCTGTTCCACCACACGCTTCTCCAGTCCCCCATACACAGTCACACATGCACACATTATGTGCACAGTGCACACATGGAGATGCACAGATACACACTCTCAGTTACCGTCCCTCGCAGATGAAGCCTGCCGTTCCGTGAACACGCCATTTTCTTATTCCTTTCTTTTTGTTTGTTGATTTGGTTTTGGCGACACATTGCTCCTCCTGGTTGCTCTTCCTTTGCTTCTTCACCTGCCCGTCGTCTTGTGGTCCTCCTTTAAGACTCAGAGTAGGCACCGTCTCTTTTGGAGGAAGTGACCTAACATTTTGAGTGTTATTCTGTGCTTTGGTGCTCCTATCACATTTATCATTATGTCCTGTAGTTATTTGTGTACTTGTTTGCTTCTTAACTGCACTAACTCCAAATTAATTGAGGTCACGCATCTTTTCATTTGTTCATTCATTCAACAAGTATTTGAGTGCCTTCTGTGTGAGAGGCACTGGTCTAGATGCTGTTTTAATTTGTTAGCTCTAGGCCAGGTACCGAAAGTGTAGTGAATGGAAAATACTAGGATAGCAGTAAATATCAGATTACAATCTTCTAGTTAAGTACTTACTGGTTTTAGAAGAGTCATTAGTTCATTGCAGCACTGTTTACAATAGCCAAGATGTGGAAGCAACCTAAATGCCTATCAACAGATGAATGGATAAAGAAGATGTGGCACATATATACAATGGAATATTACTCAGCCATAAAAAAGAATGAAATGGAGCTATATGTAATGAGGTGGATAGCTCTAGAGTCTGTCATATAGAGCGAAGTAAGCCAGAAAGAGAAAAACAAATACCGTATGCTAACTCATATATATGGAATCTAAAAAAAAAAAAAAAATGGTACTGGTGAACCCAGTGACAGGGCAAGGATAAAGATGTACATGTAGAGGATGGACTTGAGGACATGGGGTGGGGGGGCAAAGGGGAAGCTGGGACGAAGTGAGAGAGTAGCACTGACATATATACACTACCAAATGTAAAATAGATAGCTCTTGGGAAGTTCCTGCATAACATAAAGAGATAAACTCGATGATGGGTGATGACTTAGAGAGCCAGGACAGGGAGGGTGGGAGGGAGTTGCAGGAGGGTGGGGATGTATGTATAAATACAGCTGATTCACTTTGGTGTACTTGGCACAGCAGCGTAAAGCAATTATATTCCAGTAAAGAGCTTTAAAAAATCAAATCAAATCAAATCAAATCAAATCAACTCAATCAAAAGGAAAAAAGAGTCATTAGTAGCATTCTGCCATTTTGTTCCCTAATAGGTAATTATGAAGGGGTTTGTAACTGAAGGGCTTTTTGTAATGAATTCTTGATTTGCATACAAGGCCTGTTTTGTGAAGATGAGCATCTGGCTGAATGCTGACTGGCATGAGACTTTAAAAACGTCAAGACTTTCTGGGGACTTCCCTGGTGGTCCAGTGGTTAAGACTCCGTGCTTCCAATGCAAAGGGTGCTGGTTCCGTCCCTGGTCGGGGAACTAAGATCCCACATGCCGTGTGGCCCGCCCCCCGCTGAAAGAAAAGGGAAAGAACATCTATTTAGCTGTTACGAAGTGGCAGGTACTGTGCTTAAGTACTTCACATGTGTTATTTTCTTTCATCCTTACAAAGACCCAGTGGTGTGGGTACAGTGAAAAAGCCGAGGCCCAGCGGGGTTGAGGGTTTTGCCTGGAGTCACATAGCTTATAAACTGTAGAGCTGGACCTCAAACTAGGGCTCCCAGTCTTCAAAACACATGTTTTAAACCACTATATCAGATTGTAATTCAATATATATTCCTGTGTTAAGAAGGCCTTGAGTTTGGGAATGGAGAAGCAATTGTGAACTCATTGGGTCTTTTCCTTTGTGAAGGAAGTGGTTAATTTTTATAAGGTGAAAGGTGGAAATAATCTATTATTAAAAAAAGGCTTTGACCCTTTGACTAACATAGCTTTGAAGGTCTTTAATAGCTAGGATTTTATGAAAGTTGAGACCTAGTGAATATACAGGATTTTTATTTGCACAATGATATTGGGCAGATTCTTTCCTTTAAAGGTACCTCACTTACCCGGAGGCCAACTGTCTGACAGCATATCTGTGAGAAGCAGCGTGGCTGGGCTCATACCCTGGATCCACCTCCACTAGCTGTAAAATGGGGGTTCTTTTACTCACCCCTAGGGCTGTCACGAGGGTGCAAGGCATTAGTAGTTGGGAGCACTAGGGCAGTGCTGGGCACACAGTTCACACTCAGCACACTCAGCTTTTAGAGAACGTGGAGGACAAAGAAGGCCTTTGTGAAGCCAAAGTGTATGTCCCAGAGTTTGTGCATTAAAATCAAAACACGTATCAGTGTCATAGGTGTGATGTTAGATCCGATTGGTTGGCACCTCTAAGTTTGGCACAGTGATGGCATATCTAATTATCTAGTTTCTCACTGAGTGGCAGATGGAAACTACACACTGGCAAGGGAAGTGGCTGGTTGGCTGTCTGAAAACAGCCTCACAGGCAGCAGACACAGAAAAATAAAAAGTGCAGGAATTCTAGAAACAAAACAGTTTGAGGTTATCTAATGTATGGAGAAGCAATTCTGAGCAGGCCTCTTGGAAGAGACGGGTGTTACACAGGCTGCAGTTGAAGGATCACATTTTAGGTAGAGTGGTTCTGAATCATTAACTTGGGAAATGCTAAATAAAAGAGGTATTGGTTTGTCTCATTTCCTTGTAATGTGGTCAGATGTACAGGAAAGGAAAAGAAAAAGCCTTGTCTGCTGTCTTATTAAAATAGTAATATCTTCTTCTGATTGCAGATTAATTATTAGTTATAGAAAAGCACAAGAGGAGAATAAATTAACCTACCATTCTACCACTTGTATGTATCCAGACAGTCCTTTTTTAAGGACTGCACACATACACACACACACACATAATATATACACATATATATGTATATGTATATAAAATATACATTTAAAAGGATAGTGTATACATACACATATATAGATATATATTATGTATATTAAAATAAATATAAAAAAATATTTTAGGAATATATACATATAATATGTGTATAAAATATACATTAAATATACATACACATACATATGTAAACACATAAAATATATATTAAATAATATGTATTTAGGAATATATATGTACATTTTATATGTGTGTATATAAAATATGCATTTTCAGAAATATATACATATATGCATATATTATATTTAAAGTATATATTACATAATATGTAAAATACATATTTAAGGAGCATATATGTACATTTCATATGGATGTATACAAAATATACATTTTAAAAGAAATATATATATACATATGTATATACATATAGTAATCACTGGAGGTTAAGTCAAAGCACCCATAAAAAAATCCTTTGAATCAATCGTAAAAGGAAGTGTAGAAGATTTTTTGTGTGTTATGTGGGACAGAACTTTTTATGCACATTAAAGTTGGAAGTTTTCCCTGGTGGCTCAGTGGTTAAGAATCCGCCTGCCAATGCAGGGGACACGGGTTCATTCCCTGGTCCAGGAAGATCCCACATGCCGCGGAGCAACTAAGCCTGTGTACCACAACTACTGAGCCTGCACCCTAGAGCCTGTGAGCCACCACTACTGAGTCCACGTGCCGCAACTACTGAAGGCCGCATGCCTAGAGCCCATGCTCGGCAACAAGAGAAGCCACTGCAATGAGAAACCCTCGTATCGCAACGAAGAGTAGCCCCCGTTCGCCATAACTAGGGAAAGCCCATGTGCAGCAACCAAGATGTAATGCAGCCAAAAACAAACAAACAAACAAATAAACAAACAAATAATAAAATAAATCTTTAAAAAAAAAAATAAAGTTGGAGAACTACTGAGCTAGATGAAAGGAGATACGTATTTGCAGTGGCAGTACATTCCTCTAGGGTTTAAGATAACTCCAAAGCAAGGTGGAGAATTCTGAAATGTTCTAGTTGACCTCCAGGATTTACTCATTTTTGTTTTAATATCAAGCTTCTGTTACATTTGTATAATAGATTTATTGTGTGTAATTTGATCTTAAGAAAGGTTGAATTCTAAAATCAGGGCATAAATAAAAGGCATACCCCAAATAAATGTGGTATAGTTGAAAATGCAAGGGTCATGGTGTAGTACTGTTTTGGACACTTTAAACATTTTAAACTTAATTATAGTTTAAACATTTTCCGTATCCATAAATATTTTTAGCAGGTACTTGGGATTCTCTTGTTTGAATGTGCCATAATTTGTTTAACCTTTGAGTGTTAAGGTTGTTTCCAGATTTTGATGTTATATATCATGTAGTGAATATAAAGGCACTCACATTTTTATGAATATCTTTGGGGAAAATTCCTATTCATGGAATTATAGGTCAAAAATGTGTAATTTTTAAGGTGAATAATAATTTGGCATATATTACTAAATTCCCCTTCAGAAATGGTGTACTGTTTTTCTTCCCTTCATTCCTGCTGTTACTGATATTTTAAAAGTAATTAAATCATTGCTGTCATAAGTTCTGGCCTGAAATAATTTATTTTTTCCCTTCTGACCCTACGATTAACACAATTCATGGTCCAAAATGAAGGAACCAAAGAAATGAAGAAAATCAAGACTTTGGATTGCAGGTCTGGGAGGGAACATGATTCTTACGATCTGGGCAGCTTGAGAATTACTGACGTGACTCTCCCTGGATCCTGGAAGTCTATCTGTACTTAGTAAAAGATAGTTGCAGGACCAAGTGGTTAAGAAGGGAAATAACACAATCTTATAGTAGATATAAAGTATGGGAAGCCTGCCTGGGTTGATTTAAATTGCATGTGTTCAGTGTTTTTCAGCAGCATTATTGCTGTTGAAGCAAGTGAGCTTCTGGGTGGGCAGCTGGGCACTTGTAGGCATTGTGACTGCAATGAAGGCCGCTCGTTCTGCATGTTGTACAGAAGCTCCAGGATCTTGTCTGGGAAAGTAGCTCATTCCTTCCCCTTTACCTCTCATTTCATTCCTGTTTCTTACTCTTTCTTTCAATATGGTTGCATGATTTATCAGTTATAGTCCATGGTTCATTAGATTTGATGCCTATTAATTTTCTCTCCTTAAATTACTACATATGTGTAACTAACACATGAAAGATACTGATGGAGAATTAAGTACTCTGGAGATGGATTAAAGCACTGATCCCGTTCTTGTCTTGTTTGTAAAGCTCCTAGCCTAGAGCCTGGCACAGTGTAGGTATGTGTTACGGGCTGAATTATGCCCCCTTCAAAATTCACATGTTGGAAGTCCTAACCCCCATTACCTCAGGATGGATTGTATTTGGAGACAGGGTTTTTAAAGAGATAATTATGTTAAAATGAGGTCATTAAGGTGGGCCCTGACCCATATAACTAGTGTCCTTATAATAGGAGATTAGGACACAGACACACCCAAAGGAAGGACCATGTGAAGACAAAGGAGAAGGTGGCCATCTACAAGCCAAGGAAATTGGCCTCGAAAGAGTGAACGCTTGATTTCACCTTGACTTCAGATTTTTCCCCTCAAAATTGTGAGAAAAAGAATTTCTGATGTTTAAGCCACTTAGTCTGTGGCACTTTGTTGTGGAAAACTAATACAGTATGTCATAAACATTTGTTGAATCAGTGATTGTCTTTTGAACAATTGTCTGCCGACTTTTAAAATCATCAATATAATTGTTGCTGAATGACTTTAACTGGATTGTGACATTTTCTTGATGAAACTTTTCGATATGGTGAGGCTTATTCTAGAAAAGCATAAATAAACCTTACAAGTGGGGATCTAATTAGGAAGCTGTAGACAAACAGCTGCTGTCTTCACTGAAGGCCCCTTACATAGGCTTTAGGTTGCTGAACTTTGTGCTTCAAAGACCCTCCTATCTGTTCAAGTTCAATATACGTTTCATTGATATGTCTGTACTTCTTTTCCTCCCTGAATTTCTTCTGGGTACTAGCCTGCTTTAATTAAGAATCTGTTTTCCTAAGGTCAGTGGCTTCAACTTGGAAACCTTAAATTTTAGTGTAATGAGAATTAATTTTATTCCTAAAGGCATTGCCTTACGTCTTAGGTCATTTAAAATACACATTAATGCAACTGTGAAGTAGGTACCTAGACAGAGGAGGTGACAGGCATTTAAAATAATATGTGAAAGCACTGATTTCCTGACTTTGCTTATGAATTTGTTGTATCTCTTAATTTCCAAAAAATGAGAGTGATGTGAGAGTGCTTTGTAAGTCCTCAGGTTTCTGACGTGTTCTGAATGTCTTTCCAGTTGGTGATGGCCCCTGAGACGGTGCTGTCTTCCTCTGCTCTCAGGAGCATCTCCATGTTAGGTACTTATCTGCTGTGCTCATGTGGCCGATACACTGGCCTGTGGGCTCCCTGATGGTGAGGATGTTGTGCTGTTGGAATTGCAGATTTCCCTTGACTCTGCCAAATGCCTTCCATGTAATAGGTGCTTGCTGTGCACTTGAATGAGTGAATGAGGCAGTTGGCAGATGTGAAAATACTTTTGGGTCGCCAAAGTAAGTCACTTCGTAA
Source organism: Hippopotamus amphibius kiboko (assembly GCF_030028045.1). Classification (NCBI taxonomy): domain Eukaryota; kingdom Metazoa; phylum Chordata; class Mammalia; order Artiodactyla; family Hippopotamidae; genus Hippopotamus; species Hippopotamus amphibius. The sequence goes on from NC_080193.1 coordinate 107,679,107, forward strand.
ATTGCTTCTTAAAGATTCTACAGAGTAGCCAAGTTGCCTGAAATAGTTTAGAAGTGTTATATAATTACAGATGCTCAGAATAATTTTAAGTTAAGATAAAAATGAAGTTCTTTAAACTTGGAAGTTTAAGCAACCAACCTAAAGACACCTTGTAAGCTTACCTGGATTGAGATTTATAAAGAACATGCAAGGTAGTGCTATACTTACAGTGAAATATTTTAAAAATGAAACAAATTTAGCTCAGTGCTCATAAGACTATCTTTCATACTTTCTAATAGCCGTACTTGCTGTCAAAATAACATGAAAACATAGAGTGTGAGTCAAAAGTGATGCCATTGTTGTAATATATAAACTGCTTATTTACTTATACATTTTACTCTGGCCACATCTTAAAAGACAATAACAAAAACCTCCTTTAATCAGCTGATATAACTGATAATCAAATATCCCTAGCGTTCTCATTATATCCTCAACTTACTTATCAGAGATCTAATATAAATACCATGTAAGATATTGCTAGGGAGTAAGACACCACAATTTTGTAAAAATATTGCCATATTTTTGTGATGTAATTCATAAATATTAAATTTACAACTCTAGAATGAAGGCAGAATGAATATTATCTTTAGAGATGGGGAAATTGATGCTCATTGAGATGATGATATGCTCAAGTGCATTGGCTAGTAACTGATAAAACTGGAACCTGAACTCCCATTTCCCTGTTTTTAGTCCCATGGTCTTTCTGCTAGTTCTACTTTTCTAAAGTAAATGGCATATTTATAAGGAAAATTGTTCCTAGGTTTAGTCTGAGTAGAGTTATAGATGTAGTCGCTGCATTAATGTGCGTGCTCAGTGCTATAACATCAATAGTTCCTAAATTTTCAAGATAGGATTTAACTTAGAGAAGGTAACTTGTATGATAATGAGGCTTTATTTTATATTAAAATAAATGTACTTTAAAATGTCTTGGGCAAGAGGATCTACCAACCTTTGAAAGCCTGTGTGCGTCCCAAATACTGCCATATAACATGAATGCTTAATAACAGAAAAGCTTAGTTCACACAGTTGTGCTTTATTAGACCTGAAGACTAAACTAATGAAAGCCACCAAAAAAAGTTTTTTGTCTTGGTACAAACTTCCAGGATCTTCTCCCAGTGGAGTCACAAAAGGTGCACTTAATTCCTCCAGTAGCATGTAACAACACATCTGAAATGTCATTAGGGACTTATTGCCCAGGGTTTTTTTATCAGGGGCTGGTAACCTGGGCATACTCTGCTTGGCATTACCAAAATCCCAGACTCCCAGAAGGAAGTCAGGCTGTCAGCATAAGAAGTATCATTTGTATAAATAATTTTGACAAAGTGAGCCATTCTAGTCAGGAAATGATGGGAGCCCTCCTAAAATCCAAGTTTCAATATACCAGCCAAGGGCCAACCTTGTAAACTTGCCTTTCAAAAGGCAGCACTCTCAGGACTGTGATGCTGACTCTTTCTTCATCCCAGATATGTTCAAGCTCAGGGAAGAAAAATAACTTTAATTTCCATCCATTAGACATATAGCTGGAGGAATGTGAGCCTGGAACTGTAGGCAGCCCATATTGCCTTCACTAAAAAAATGTATCATCTTGAAATTGACACAAAAGAAGAATAAAATGAGAGATGGAAAATGAGAAATCACATTCTGCTGAGCCCCTAGATACAGCCATACCTGCAACTCAAAGCTTCTCTGCATGCTTGTTTTATGAGTCAATAAATTCCCTTGTTTTATCTAGAAAAAAAAGGTTTCTGTTTTAAAGTGTGGAAATGCTGAATGGAATAAGTGTTTGTTATTATTTAAACATTTGGGCTTGTAACTCCTTAGAAATGGTCTTTACTTTAAAGGTGCTTGTGGCATAAAAAGGAAGATAAAAAAGTACATGAATGCCTTGACTTTTAGTGTAAATGAATGATATGGTGGGTAAAGAGGAGATATGGAATTAAATGTTCGTTCTCATTTTAAAGTCTCTATGGAGGATATATGTCTTGAGCTGAGTTGTAGAAAAATTTTATGGTAGAAGTGAGATGGTTTAGGGTAGTGGTTAAGGGTAGATGCTCTGGAGTCTGATATCTTGGATTTAAATCTTGTCTCCACCCCTTACCAGCTATGGGACCTTAGATGAGTTACTTAAACCCTTTGGGCCTCAGTTTTGTCTTCTACAAAATGGGACAATCAGTGGTACCACTCATGGGGCTGCAAAGATTAAAGGCGTCAATACCAACAGAACACGTAGAATAGTGCTTGATGCATAGTAGGTAGTTACACGTGACCGCTGGGGGTAGAATTGTGGTGTGGAAGAGAAATTTGGGAAGCCAGCAGCAGCTCCACATTATCAGGTGGTTGTGACAGTAACTCAGTTCCTAGGAAGACTGCTGACTTGTGACAATAACTCAGTTCCTAGGAAGACTGCTGGCTTGTTTCAGGTCTTATGGAACATCTGAGAGAGTCAGACCAGCCTGGGTTCATACCTTGTCCTGCCATTTACCTGAACTTTAGTTTCTTTGTGGGTTATTGTGAGACCTTAAATATGGTAGCCTGTGTAATTCAGCTCAACAGATATGTATTGAATGCTGTGTATAGCCATTTTTTTTAGGAGCTGAGGTTATAAAGAGAGTCTTGCTTTCTGTCCTGGAGTAGTGTACAGTTTAGTGGTATTAAGTCAGTATCATGCTTAGGCACAAAGTAGGTAAAAAGTTAATGTGGTACCCAGTATGTAGGAGATCCTTAATGAACGTTATCCTTCCTTCAGGACTCCCTTTATCCAGAGGATCTTTGGAAGAGCAGATTAGTGCTAGGCTTGCTATGCATCCATTTAGCTCAGGGTTCAGCAGACTTCTATAAAGGGCTAGATAGTAACTATTTTAGGCTTTGTTGGCCATATTGGGTCTGTTGCAGTTAATTAACTCTGCTGTTATAGTGAGGAAGCAGCCATAAACAACATGTAAACGAATGCGCGTAGCCGTGTATCAGTGAAACTTTCATTTACAAAAACAGGCGGCGAGGAGATAACTGAGGTAACTTAACTGTCAAGACTGGATTGAAAATGCACAGGCCTGTGGGGAATCTGGATGTTGACTGTTGACCTCGACATGCTTTATTTATAGTATGTCAGCTCATGAAAACATGCCTGAGGAAGGAAGGTGTTCTGGTTTTGAAAGAAGTCAGATGTGTTAGCCTGCCTGAAAAAGGGTAAAACTGGGATGTTTGGGGAGTGAGAGTGGGGGAGTGGTGGGGCCCCACAGGGGAGTGGCGTAGAGTCTACCATAAACATGTTGGCATTTCAACCACAATATAGAGATTGGAGTCAAGGTGAAAGAGGAAGGTTTTTTCTAGGTAGGATTGGTGAAAAATGGGTTGAAATGGCAACCCAGATATTTGAATGAATGTCTCAATTCATAAATGTTGGATTCCAAATGGACCTTAGAGATTGTTAGTGTCCAGTCTTCTTGTTTCACTGCTGAAGAAATTGAGGCCCAGATAGGGGCAGTGACTTGATCAACTTTGATCCTCCTCTTAGTGCTTGACTGGGTCTTGAACCCAAGTGTCTAGATTTCCTGTCCTCTGTTGCCGTTCATCAGCACAATGCCTAGAACTTTAAGAAAAACTGAAATGATGATTTGATCCCCATCACTAAAATGCTACTTCTTTAAGTTACAGCTGAGCCAGTGAGGAGCGCTGATGACATGATTAGGTTGATTTTCTTTTGAGACCACCCTTTTGCCTGTAATACAGTTGGGGCAGCTTTTTGCTAGGGCTCCTAACAAACGCTGGCCTTTATGTACCATGGCCATTAGAGTCCTCATAATGGAGTTTCCAGGACAGGTAAAAATGTAGGCCCCAAACAGATTCCAGCTGGCAGGATGCTGAGCTGAAGTCCTACTTCTGTGTAGGCTGTGAGTCTGTGATTTTATTTACAAATATTTATTTCAGTCTTTTTCAGTTTCCTGGAAACATTTCTGTCTCTAGATGTATTTTTATAGCCTTGGCTGCATTCCAAGATGGTCGTTTAAGGTGGGTCAGCCTTGAACAGAAGTGGTTGATAACTCAATTTGATACCTAAATTCCAGAGAACAAAGGGGAGCAAGGGAGAGGAGCTGAAGAATTATTGTAGCTCAGCCAGGGCAGGCTCACCTTAGCATAACGCAGTCTCTAAAGCCTGAACACAGCATTATCTAGGGCAGAATTCCTAATTCAGTGAATGAACTCAGCAGATATTGGACTGGCTACCATGTACAAACTACGATGCTAGAATAAATGATCATACTTAACAGTTGAAAATATGCTGGGCCCTGTGCTAATAAGTTGTTAATATTAATATTATGACTCATTTCACAGGCTGTTAAACTAATATTGTATGACTTTTGTACATGCAATTTAAGGCAACTGATATATGTTAATACTATTATAGAATTTATAATGGTATTAGTAGTCATTTTAGTAGTCATGAGGCATTTTTGGTTAATGATTATTGTGAAAATAGCATCAGTGACTATGGGTTCACCTGGTTACACAGGATGGAGATCTACATCTTGGAGTTTTGTTTCTAATATTTAAAGGCATACCTTTAGAGCTAGAGGAGTTTTCAGAGATTCTATAATCCAACATCCTCATGTTGCAGATGAGGAAGCTGGTGCCTAGAGAGGTTAAATCATCTACCTGGAATCCTGTATGGCTAATTAGTAGCAGAACAATGACAGACAGCTCAGGTCTACTCCCAAGAAGTCAGGAATAATTATAATTTTTTTCTTTTTTCTTTTTACTTTTGGGATGGGAGAATATTTTCATTTTCTCTACTCTAGTTTCCCAAAGTCAGTCTTTTGTATGCTGTTTTCTCCAGACTCTGATATGTAAACCAGCTTTACTCTCTGCTTCTAAGTAGTATAAAAAATCAGCAGGGATTTTTGTAGTGCCTACATGTGCAAAGCACCAAGTAAGGAATCGGTTAGGTGTAAGGCAGCCCTGGTCTTAAGGATTCACTAGGAGCCTTGCCCTTCTCTACCATGATGTGGAGATAAGGTCAAGATTGCAGCACAGGGTGAAAACTTTCAGACTTGGAAGGTGGTTCTATAGCCTGAAGGCAATGAGAAGCAGCAAACAGTGAAATTGTTTGTTGAATCCCAGGACATACAACACAAGCCTGGGGTGGAAGAAGCAGCATGAGCTTATCGTTGCCAGGGTTGCGAGGGCAGTGGCTGGGTCCTGCTGGGGCGAATTAGGGCATGAATGTATGAATTGAAAAAGGTTTTACCCAAAGAGATTATGCTTAGGAGATGAACCAGAACCCTTTTCAGGAGAATCCTTGATTCCTGGGACTATACTTTTCAAGTCCATGGGGCAGTAAAGGAAAGGAATAGGGATTTGTGAATTTGGCAGCTGGGAGGAGAGGAATAGAATAGGGAGGACCTTGGATGTGAATCATGAGCTCCCATTAGGTGATGTCCTGCAGGCATTTGGTTGGGCAGAAGAAGTAATCTCGTCCAGAGTAAATGAGCTGAGTGCAGTCAATAGCAAGGTGTTAAAGAGGTTCCTCACCACCTCAGTGGGGTGGAATGAAGATAATACGAATGGAATGGATGAGTATTGTGATCCAGGCACTATACTGAATGCTTTTTCATGGTGCATCTCATAGTGCTCAACAACTTAATGAAGCAGCTGCCATTATTATTAGAGATGAGGACATGCAGCCATTGGATCTTACTCAAAGTTTTGTTGCCCAGTCTCAGAAGAGATGTCTGAAACCAGGAAATACGATCCCAAAGCTTGGACTCTTAACCATTATGCTTTCTTGCCTCTTTAACCATAACTGTAATGCTATGATCACATCTAGAAAATGAACAGACCTTAACTTCATTACATATTTTGGTCTCATAAAAGTTATAATAATTTTCCCCCCTAGGATTCAAACCCTTCCACACAAGGCCCACAGATTGCAGTTGGTAGGTATGTCCTTTACATCTCTTTTAATCTAATGAGTGCTCTTCTACCTGTTTTTTTTCTTGCAGTTTAATTTTTGAAGAAATCAAGATATTTGTCCTATTAGAGTTTCTTACCATCTGGATTTTGCTGACTGCATTCCTCGTGGTTAGTTTGATAGGGTCCCCTGTCCCCTTTATTTCTTGTAAATTGGTAGTTGGTTCTGGAGGCTTGAATAGATCTAGGTTGGTTTTTTTTTTTTTTTGGCAAGACTACTTGGTACTTCAGAGAAGGTGGTGTGTTCTCATATGATGCATTCTGAAAGTCTGTAGGAAAAGGAATATGTAACCCCGACATGCTGTCAGTTTTCTTGGGGAACATGTTCCCACTACTTGATGGAAAAGGTCTGGAAAACCTTTATCCCACCCCACTAGGCCGGGTTGAATGTTATTCCTTTGTGCTTCCATGGTAGAAGTTTCCATAGCACTTATCAAACTAAATTGTCCACTTCTGTGTCTGTCTTCCCCCTTTCAACGCACATTCTTCAACGGACTGTGCAAGTCTTGAATTTAGTAACATAGAGCATAATGCCTGGCCTGTAGGCACATAAGGTTTGTTAAATCCATTGAATAAATAAATGAACGTATTCTTGAGGCAGGTTTCAGAATGTGATTATTGCTATGCTTGGTTAACTGTTGATGTTGTCAGTGTTTGGGGCTATAGTAGGGCTTGGAAATGGGGGAAAATAAGAATACTTCTTTTAGTTTGATGATGAAATCAATACACATTGTGGAAGTTGCTTAGCCTTTAAAATACCAGTCTAAAAAATAATTGGCTAATTGAAGAGGAACCTTTATTTTCTTGAGGTAAGCTATGAACCTGTAGCTGTAGGCAAAATCAGACTGTTGCTTGTTGAAGCTGTGGCATACCCAGTGACATTTAGAAGAAAACAAAAAGCAAGAGAAGCAGGCTGGCTTTATGGGTGTACAGCTAGTGCAGTCACACCAGGGAGGTCCCACGAGAAGGGCTTCATGCTTGGGGTGAAGTGCTCTGTAGTCATTGTCTTGAAATCCTTGATAATTTTACCTTTATTTGTAGTTCTTGTAAGTGAAGTCCAGTGGGACAACTGAGCATGTCCAGGAGCATGGAGCCCAGCCTCCCTGGGTCAGATGCTTGGCATTCTGCTCCGTTACCTCCTGGTACCCTGGTCCAGCCTGGCCTCCTCCTGTCTTGACCATCAGACAACCACTATCCCTGGTGGGAGTCTGGGTTCAGGGGGGGTTAGGGTCCAACACGCACACTCCGTGGTGTCTTGGTATGAGACACGGCGGTGGTCATTCCCACCCTGGGCTGGCAGCACCATAGCACTTTCAGCAGGTGACTCAGTGGGATGAGCACCTTGCCCACTCCCAATTCAGGTACAGAGTGTGCCCTGACTTGGGGGTTGCAGTTCTTTGGGATGGACACACCGTGGGTTGGGCACATGCCCCATTGCAAGGGGAGATGCCTGCTTGACTTCAGTGCCCCTGCCCCAGACCCTGTCAGTCCAGCCAGGGAGGGAGCTGGTGGCAGAGGGCGCCTACTAGATGGTGGGCCACACACTTATGCCAAGTTATGGAACAGGGCCCTTGGGTGCCTGTGAGGGTCTGTACTGGCCCAGTGAGTATCTCTGTACTCAAGGGAGTTTATATTAAGTGGCAAATTAAAAAACACCATGACAGGTCGAGGCGAGTGCGGGGCGGTGGGGAGGAGAGAGAGAGAAAGAGAGAGGGAGAATAAAGAGAAAGGATGGAAGAAAGGAAAAATTTTATATTTTAGAATCTTAATGGCACTTTTATCCCACTTTTTGAACAAGGAGCTCCACGTTTTTATTTTGGGTTGGGCCCTGCGAATTATGCAGCTGGCCCTGAAGAAAAGGTGGTTAAAGACATGTGGAATGAGGGGGAGCTTGGTCATGGTGCCGCTAGCTCTCTCAGCGGGGAGGGTGTGGCCAACTGACTTGGATTCTTATAGGGATGATGTTTCCTTAGCCATCTTGTCTGAGGTACGTTTTGTAAGGACATATAAGTCCCTTTTCTTTGATTTCAGTGCTCACGAAAGCAATCTTATGATTATGATTTGTCTCCCGTAAGCTTAGCTATGGGAGAGTAGAGTGATCAGGTGACCTTTAAAATTTTTAATACCTAATACCCAATAGTTTTCTAATACCTAATAAAGACAGTTACCTTTTATTGTAAACCAAATTAATTGGCATTTCGATTTTCTGTATTGGTCCATAAGCTTGTTTTATGAAAGTCTACCTTTGAAGATGCATCCAGCTTGGTGGAGTGCCACATGCAGGTTTTTGAGTTTGCAAGCCTGAGGGCTGGAACTTGAAACCGAGGGTCAGTTAATCCTGGAAAGGAGCAAGACCTTAGGATGTCTCTTAGGAGATGGTCTCCTGATTTCCACTGCAAGTGAGTCCACAAGATCCCAATGTGGTTGGGCACATATGTGCTTATGTTTTCAAAGCATTTATGATCTGGGCACAAATGACAACTGTGAAGCTTACTTAGGCCTTGAACAGAACCAGCATAACTGCACCTCTTTTGGCAGCACCTAATATGTCTGTGGCTTCTCAATAGGATGAAATTAATATGTAATTGAAAGGGTCAGGGAAGCCAAGCTAAAATTGTAATATTCTACCTAATTTTAGAATGAGAAATCAGTTTGTGGTCTTGAAAAGATCTTTTAAGAAACACTTGCTGCCAAACACCTGCTTTAGCATGTGCCACTAGTGCTTAAGTAATCCTGAAAGCAGGGATAGGTTTTTACAGAAGAGTTCAATTACGAATGCAAAACCTTCCTGAAACATGTTAATGAAAGCTTTTTGGTGTCTACTGACTACAGGTGATAATTTGATGACTGGAGAGGCTGCAAAGGGCTAAAATTAAATCCTTTATTTCCTTCTAATTAAAGTGTTTACTCTCAAATCCGTATGGAAAACATTTCTTGAGTAAAAGTACTAAATTAGTACAATGCACATTTGTCTTTGTGCATGCATAACGTACAGGGAGGTGGTTGAGCTCAGCATGGAAGGGGAAACGTGACTAAAGGTCAGGTATTTTGCTTCCATAGCCAACAGACAGTAGAAAGGATGTTTTAGGTAGGAGTTATGGTTGTGAGGGACCTCAAACTTGCTTAAGCAAGAAAAAAATACTTTTTACTCATGTAATTGAAAACTTCAGGGGTAGGACTAGGCATTGCATGGTGCAGTGCAGGTGTCACATAATGTCTCTCACCTTTCAGTTCTGTCCCATCCAGCTTTCCATCTTCCCTATTCAAGGCTTTTCCTTGCCCCTGCAGAAAAACCAGGGGCTGGATTCTGACCGAGCACTGTTGCCTGACTTATATAATGTGCATATCTCAGAACTCCTCACTGTGGCTGGCGGATGGGTTGCACTGACAGCCTCAACCTGGAATCCTCTGCTCCACCCTTGGGACCTTAGAGGAGGCCTCATTCAAGTCTAATGGATTGAGACAGTGGGTCTCCAGACAGAAATCAGGCATTTATCACATGTGGAATAATCCAAATACAACATTTTTTCTCACTACAGTGGATGAGTACAAGAATAAGTATATTAGGATAGTAAAATACAAAGTACTGTGTATGGGGGGAGGACAAAAGGAGAAAGAAATCTTATGTTGGGAAAGTTGGCAAAGCTTCGGGAGTGGGACCTCCAAAAACCTTTGGAGTCATGCTATGAAAGATCTCAATGCTGGGTCAAGGTATTTAGTACGCAGTAGGGAGTCCTTGAAATATTTCTAAGCATGAGTGATGTACAAATAGAGCTATGTTAACACAGGTTAGGAGGAGATCAGTTTGCACTGTGGCAGGGAGATGAGTTGAGAGAATATTTTAGTCCTTTAGGAAAGAGGATGGTAGCAGGAATGGAAAGGCAGAGCAAGGTGGAAAAGAAAATATGGATGGGAGGAAGAGTCAAAGATAACTCAGAGCTCTTGAGGCAGTTTCTATTTATAGAAATAAGGTCGTTTGGAGAGGGAGCTGGTGGAGGAAGAGGATAGAGATCTTGAGTTCGCCCTTGGAACTATTGAGTGCTGCATTAATACAGTGTAATGCACTTGGTTAAGCAGTGGGTGGAGGCTCAAGCAAATAGGACAGAGTTAGTGGCTACGGCTCAGTGCAGGCAGAGGCGGTCTGGGAAATGTGGGCGGTTTGGGGGCAATTTTGATTTTGATTGTGCAACTGACACTTGAGACATCCCTGCACAAGGAAGAGCTTGTTCCACCCAGATGTCAGTTGCACTTCCGACTGAGAACTTACTGAGGATTGCAGTCAAAGAGCATGCAGTCCTGTTGGCAAGCACGAATTCTTCCTCCTTAAATTTTTGTGTCTGTGATGGAATGGTGACTAGTATGCCAAGGGCTGCAGGTACTTTGGGGATCTTACTCCCAATTTCCTTTTGAGAGAGATGAGGAAGACATGTGGCTAAGATGGAGCTGGAAGTGATATGAAAGGCCCTGGGTTTGCCTCCTTATTCTACCACCAACTTGTATGTGTGCACCGTGGTCAGTTTTCTGTACTGTTGCTTCTTTATTCATTACATAAGAAAAGGAGAGGGCGGCTTTGCGCTTGAATAATAATATCCTCGTGGAGTGAGTTTATGCTGTATTGTGACCGATTCTCAATTACTCGAGGCTGAATTACGTGCTCTTCATTTTGATCCTGACACTCTCTGTGCTGCTTCTCACCAGCGGGGGTTCCAGCATGTGCTCTAATGGGTGTTGCCTGACCCCACCTTGCTCTTGGGATGAAATCCAATAACCATCAGGTTTGTTGTAAGATGGCCCCCCTTCTATATACTACAGTTTAGAGGTTGTCTTTGCCCTAGCCTGGGCTGCTGCTTATTCTTACAGGATGCTGTGAGTAAGTTTCTATTTGGTGATACACATCAGTACAGAATTTCCCAAGAATTGAGAATGTGGCAGCGAAGGAGGTTTTCTAGTGTCTTAGCCTGCCCTGTTCCCGTTGCAGGGCTGGGTTGCTTCTTCTGGTATGAATTGGTATTTCCTCTGGTGCTTCTGGCATAATTGTTTTCTGATACTGCTCTTTATGAAAATGTTTATGGGGATTAGGTAAAAAGCAGCTGTTGAGAGTAAAGTTAAAAGGAAGAGTGATAATAACAACACTAATTATTTCCCCTCAACATACCTTTTTTTACCCATTCTGGTTCTTAGGTATAAGCAATAGAATGTTCAATCTTACTTTAAAGAACTTTACAGTAAGACCACAGGGACTGCCAAGCTACTGGGCGATATACGACCTTTGTACATTACTGAACAGTAGGAAACATGGTTGCATTACATACCAGCAGCCAGGAGTGGTGTCTTTGGAAATGTCTCTGTTTTCACAGGAGCCATTGTGAGTTGCAGAGGGATTTTAGTGGGATGTTCTATCCTCCCCATTCTGCCTGTCTAAATTGAACTACTCTTCAAGAGCCTCGGTCATGTCTCCCCTTTGTCATGTCTCCACTTCTGTCACCAAGGAAACTCTGATTTCTCTCTTTAAATTTCTTTATGTTTTTCACAAACCAGTGTCTGAATCACTGGAGACTTGTTTCATGAGTGGGACTTGTGTACTCTGTGAAGTACTCAGCTCCTGCAAGACAAGGGTGGTCTTGAGCCCTCTCTCACTTCCGAACTACCAGGCATGTGGTGGGAGCTTAGCATCTTCCTGTCGTTTTTATTCAGATTTCACTTTAAAGGAGTGTGAAACATTCATTCCAATTTTTTGACAAGCATTTGAAGAGAATTAAAGGAAAATCAATTAATCACCTATATAGACTTTGTTTTAAATTATGGCACTATTGAAAATGAAATCCTCTGGGACATTTGAGGGAATTTTGAGGATGAATGCATTCTGCATCCCATTTAGAATTTTCCTCCTGAAATACTTGAAAGCTGAGAAAGCGGAGAAGGGTTTTCTTTATTTTAAAAGGCATACAAGATGTCCTATAAATGGTCTATTAATTTTGAACTTTAATAAGGAAATTTAAATTGGGTTTGATTTTTTTTTAATGGTAGCAATTTGCTAAGTTGAATAGACTAAAATGCTTATTAGATACCTGCTGGAAAAACATGCATTACAACTTTCCTCCACACATTAAAAGTGGACTAATTTCTCCTTTTCATATATCCATTTAGCTTTTGCTTTTAATGAGCTGAGGACATGATATTATTTCTAACTAGATTTTTAATATTTCCTTCAGGGTGAAAAAAACTCAGTCTATTTCAGTTCAGAATTCCACTTTCCTAAGCACTCAGATTTTAAGCTGTGCTTCCTTCTTTTCTGAGTTTATCAGTAACCAAATTAGATAATAGACACAATATGAAATCAGTGAGAGCTTTGCATAAAATGTAATTATTGTATTTTTAGATTTTTAGTTGTTTATACTATCCTGTGGATTAAAAACAGATCTAATTGATAGTTGTTAACTGAATTTTTCTTAATGCCTCTGTGAGAAGGATTAGACAATAACACCCAGTTTGGTATAAGGATGCAGTGAAATACACCCATTCATACATTGATGGTGAGAAGATAAATTAGGAAATATGATCTTAGGAAACACTCTTCAGATATGCCCCCTGCTTATCTTATATGTGTCCTTAAGTGATATCTTTTTATAAATTACATTTATAAGACATCTCAAATATAAGCAGAAATGAGGCAGTGTTAGTGAAATGTTAACCAATCATTGAATATTAACAGCTAACATTTTTTGAAAGATAACTTTATGCCAGGAGCTGTTTTGCCTGTATCATCTTATTTACTTGTCCCAACAACCTAATGATAGAGGTGCTATTGTCACCTGTCTTTTTTTTTCTGATGAGGAAACTGAGGCACAGAGCGATTGTGCAGTTTGCTAAAGTGATCGAGCCAGAATTTGAAGCCAGGTTGTTCTGACTCTGGAGTCACTATACCACATAGGTTTCCTGTATTAGGAAAACGTGTTGAGAGGTCCTATGCTAGCCAAACGGGGTGAAGGACAAAGGGTCCCAGGTTGGGAAAATGTGGGATGGGGTATGAAAACAAGGGCAGAATGAGGAGGGTTCTGAGATCAGCTGTGGGATTACCTAAATGCTTTCTTTTGTCGCAGCACCTGGGTTTACTTTCTGAAACTGCCCTTCCTCCAGATGCCAGGGTGGGCATATGACCCGGGCTGGGCCAATCACGGAAGTCCTTGCACCTCTCAGGCCACAGTGATTGGCTCAGGGATGGGCAGATAACCCACCTGAGGCCAATTAGAATTGATAAGTGTTCATTCTGGAAATTTTATCGGCATGCTTTAGAAAGAGTAAGGCTTGAAAGATGTAAGCCTGGAGCCAGCAGACATTGAGGTAATGTCTGCTGGAAAATGAGGATCATAGAAAAGCAGAGGTGAGAGATGGAGAAAAAGAGATCAAGCTCTGAGGCTGTCTCCTGGATCCAGCTATGTCTGAAGATATGACGCATGAGCAGTCCACCCCTAGAGTTTTCAGTTACGTGAGCCTCCTTTCTTCCCCCTTCCCTCTCATCTGCCCTCTCCTTTCCTCTTCCTTCTCTTCTCCTCCCTTCCCCTCCCATTACTTACTGCTGAAAGAGTTCTAGCACAAAAGGTAAATACATTTAGGAATTCTCCAACCTGAACAGACCCTCATTTTTGCCCCTGGTGTGAAGCAGGAACTGTTCAACTGCATCAAGGGTACCAAACTAGGTGGGTAGAGGCTATGTTGCCTGGGGTCTTCTGAGCCTCTCAAGAGAAAACCATTGAGAAGAGACTTTGGTCATTGAGGCTCTCTGGGAGGCAGAGACGTGGGACCGTGGACCCACGGTGGGTGTTGTGCATCAGAGAGCTCTGTTAAGCCGTGGAGACCCATCAATGATAAGTACCCCCTCCCTGGGCCCACGGGGTTGAGGCTAGGGGGTGAGAGCATGATACAGACCATGTTTTCTATACTGAACATACTCTAATAAAAGGGCCTTTGCTTTGAAAGCCTGGATATTAGAGTGAATGCTTTGCTTTGTCTCATGCACTTGAGGGCAGAAATTAGAAATCCTAGCAAATGCTTTCATCAAAGACTTATGTATCCTGGAATGACCTATTTCACCCTATAATGTACCTGTAGGAATCAGTTCTAAACAAGTAGTCAGCATAGGAGGCAGGGTGGGAATTGTTTGATAAATCTTTCCATTCTCAGATATGAAATGACAGATAGCTTCTTATATTAGTTTTGTACCTTTTAAAGAGATGTATAGCTCCTTTACAAGTCACGGAATAGATGTCAGTATAGATTGGTGCTACTAAAGGCCTCTCACCTTTAGTGAGATTTTCCAAATTAGTATCCAAAAAAATGTTTCTGAAGGATTTTTTGCGAAGGCTTTGTCTGGCTTGGTATGAGAACAGTATTATTAGAGTAAAATGCACACTAATCCTAGTAAAGATATTAATTTCTCTCAGTTTATGGCTTAATGATATTTTTAGTATCCACCCGCCTCTATTTCTGCTTCTGCCCACGTGACGTGTCTTTTCTTCTGTTTGTCTGCTCATTGTTAAATTGATAAATGATACATGTGAATAAATAGTCATCTCACTTTCATTGAGAAGTATATGGAGATTATTATACATTGAGTGAAACTATATCCTTTTAATTATAAATTCAGTTGGCAATAACCAAGATCCCTAGCTTAAAGGCCAAGAAGTTCATTTTAAAATGCATCTTCTTTGAATGGCTATTTATAGTAAGATGATACTACTCCATTTTATATAGTTTATTTTGTAGGAGGATTACATTCCAATCTAAAGAGTTTATGCAACAAATTTTTTTCTCTGGCTCCTGAAGTTGGTTCTGGAAAGATTCTGGCTGCATAGTAATAGGCAAAGTTGCACACCCTCACCCACACTTTCTGGTGTTGTGCCATTTTCTAAATGTGTCCTGCCTGTTCCAAAATGAATATCAGTAGCTGGAGGCAGTTGGAGAATGTTAATTTAGCTCTTGTGCTAACGAGGGGTGCTCAGTTCCTAGATTGTGTCCTGTTCCCGCGTGGGTTTTCCAAATGATTTCTGTTCTTTCTTTTTCTTTTCCCTTCTTCTTTAAACAAAATATTCAACACTAATACATCCAGACCTGATGCTGCACTGGTTGGCATTGATACCAACCTTTATTTTGAAGGCTGATGTAAAATTTGATCTGTAGAAAGTTGGCAGACATGGTCTGTTCTCAGGCTGCAGTTTTAATCATCTGGTTCAAGATATTTTTCACTAATAAACTCTTTGTTAAAAATCTAGTCCTCTTCCAAAATTTCTATTTTTAACCTTCAGGGTTTGGGTATAGATTACTTGGATGAGTGGTTTTTAAAGCCAGTGGGCATCTTGAACAGTGGTTTCTAAATTTTTTGATTTTGCACCCTGATCAGTAAAAATTTTATAAGTGGCATGCACTCACCACTGTGCAAGCACATATATAAATTGATTTATGCTTGTTTCTGTTGTGTATATTACATAACAGACAAAAGCTAAAAATCAGAAGGATTTTTATGAAAAAAAAATTTTTTTCTGGAGCCCAATGTACCCCACTTCGGAGACCACTGATTTATTTACCTAATTTATTTTAAAATACTTATTTTATTTGTTTTTCTTTTTGGCTGCATTGGGTCTTAGTTGTGGCACATGGGATCTTCGTTGCAGCATGCGGGATCTTTCGTTGTGGTGCATGGGGCGTCTCTCTAGTGATGTGTGGGTTTTCTCTCCTCTAGTTGTGGTGCGTGGGTTCCAGAGCGCATATTCTCTGTAGTTTGCGGCACTTGGGCTCTCCAGTTGTGTCGCGCGGGCTCAAGTTGATTTCCTAGGATGTACCCAGGAGTGGAATTGCTGTGGTGCAGGGTGTGCACCTCCTCATGTTTATGATACTCCCCGCCAGGGTATATGGGGTTCCCCTTACTCCTCATCCTTGTTAACGCTTAGTATCATTAGACTATTGAAATTTTGCCAATTTGATGGATGTGATCTTACATGTAATTTATCTTTTCATAATATGTTTATTGGCTATTTAGGTTTTATTTTTGTAAATTGCTTACTCATATACTATGTCCAGTTTTCTATTTTTTTTCCTCCTGAGTTTTCTCTGCTGGTCTCGTATTCTCTCTCTCAGTCTCTCTCTCTCTCTCTCTCTCTCTCTCTCTCACACACACACACACACACACACAGTGATTCAGTGACCTTCAGTAGAAAATAAAAGATCTTTGTCTTTCCTCTCACATCTGGCCATGGTTTGGTATCAAATCAGACCCCTTCCCTTTAAAAAAGTCATTGCTTCTTCTATAAGGTAACATTATAGTGCAAGTAAGCTGTCATTAGCTTGCTAAAAGACATTTTAGGCAACCTAAATCTGTGGCATTTTCAGACTTTAAAATATTATATAGCTGTGGGAGTGAATGAACTAGTTACCTGCAATCAGTATGGATGGGGAGACTTGTAATATGTACATGCTACATATTGTAAGTGTGTACTGCATAAAATTTAAAACATGCAAAACAGTAACTCATTGTTTGGGACCCAAACATTGGTCTTCAGTTGCATGGGAATAAGAAACAACAAATTCAAATTCATGTCTAGGGAGATGACGCAGATAAATGCAGGGAGACCCAACAATCCAGACTTTCTGTGATCCTCTTAAATACCTGCAGGCTTGGTTTAGACATGTGTGTATTGATTTATGCATATCATGCTGCCCCTTGTTTCTTTCCTCCCCAAGTCCAGTTCCTGGTGTTACAGATCTTGCCTTCCTGAGAGTTATTTTGCAAAAAGACTTTCTACCTTTATACAGTTTGCAAGTCTGTAGCTGTAGAAGTGGAGGCATTCAGAACAAGCAGTGAAGAAGTGGAACATCTTCAAGCAGTGCTGCTTTAGGTGTGGTCTGCGGCCAGCAGCTTCTCCATCACTTGGTGGTTTATTAGAAATGCGGGTTCTGGTTCCATTCCAATCTTACTGAATCAGAGGCTGTGTTTTGACAAGTGAAATTTGAGAAGTTTTGCTTTCAAAAACAGAGTCCTGGTCAAGGTTGACCTGCCTCAGAAGGGACCCCTCCTCCCCAGTCTTCTTTCAAAGTAACTGAATCCCTGGGGGTGGATGGGTGATTATGAAACCATGCATATGCTGTACAACTTGAGGCTCTACCAATGAGAGTTTCATTTTAGTTCATTTGCTTAATCTAATCATTCTTCTTTAAAGAAACAACTAGGAGAGTGAGGGGTTACTAGTCATTTGTAGGTTGATAATTATTTGACTTTTGTTGCTATCTGCTGTTTTATAAGGAAATGGAAGTTTTTTAGCCAGAGAAGAGAC
The DNA here is from genome assembly GCF_030028045.1 of Hippopotamus amphibius kiboko. Taxonomy (NCBI): domain Eukaryota; kingdom Metazoa; phylum Chordata; class Mammalia; order Artiodactyla; family Hippopotamidae; genus Hippopotamus; species Hippopotamus amphibius. Next base: position 107,696,437 of record NC_080193.1, read on the forward strand.
GGGGATAGGCTAGACCTGGTTTGGAGGGGGCTGTAAGGGGAAGTCTAGGGAAGCGTGAAGTTTATTTAGTAAGAAGGGAAATAGGTGGGATAAAGGGAGCATCAAGGATTTTGCTCAGAAATGGGGATGACCTTCCCTTTTCTTGCTTCTATGTTGCAATAATTTGAATCGCCAAGACCCAGTATTATTATTTTTAAGTTTTCAAGTTTAACCCTGAAAGTTAATTACCATTTCTGACATTGTTTGTACTCATCAGTTTTCTATTGAGTACCCTTATGGACATACAGCAGACTGGAGTTATACACACACAGCAGCCATTCCTGCACTTTAGAGCCCATAGTACCTAGGAAGAGAGTCAGATATTGAAACCAAAATTATAACAAACATAGGAAGTGCAATAATAAAAGTATTGAACCGAGCCTCAGTATCTTCCCATCTCACAGGATTGATTTCTGTGAGGATTTAATGGGATCTGCAAAAAGGCCCAGAGAAAGGTCTCAATAAATAGTAGCTCTTCCTCCCCTTCTTTCCATGCCACATCCCTCCTTCCCATTCATCTCATCCCAGGCAGTTTGATTCCAGAGTTTATAGAGGTTAGTACTAAGAATAGTAGTTGTGGTAGAAGTATTAATAGGGTGCAAAGATAAGGAGGAGGTGACTTTTGACATAAAGAGATGTTTGGGGCTGCAAGTGACTGGCTTAAAGAATACATGTGCATAGTTTTTCTAAACGTTGAAGATGAGAATCACCTTCATTTAAATCCCAATAATTTGCAACTTGCTGAAGACAAAGGCTAAGCTGAAATTTATCCTAGGCCATTTCCTCGGGAACCCCTAATGTGAGCTTTATGCAGTCAGGCTGGCTTTATGAGGTCCAGCTGGCATCGACTCTCATTTGCTATGTTCCAACAGGAGGCTCAGGGTCACCAGGTGACACACTAGTGTGCTGTGCTCAGTGTGAAGGCTAGTCTAACTAGTCTGAAAACCAAGGGATTTGGGGTTGCCAGAGATCAGAAAGAAGTTAAAGACCAGAAAAACAAGAAGTTAAGCAAAATTGGAAAGAATGTTCCTAAAATACATCTTTATCACTCTCTTCACAGAACTTCAGTAGCTCCCCCTGGCCTCTAGCTTTCCAGGTCTCTGCATACAGGCCCACAGTTCATTTCTAGCTCATTTTACTCTTTTTACCTCTCTTCCTCTGCTCATTGAGTAATCCCACCCAGGGATGACTGTTTCCACTCTCTCCAGCTTGACCAAAATCATAACCATCAATTAAGCGCTGCTTCAGACCCCACTTTCCTTTCCTCTCTGAGCTCTTCTTGACAGTTTCAGATGATTTGGATACCCGTTCATCCCTCTTGCCAACTTCAGAAGTATTTTGTGCACCAGCATCTCACTGCATTGCCTATGGCTTGTCCCTCTGAATCCTCAAATTCCTTGAGGACTGAGGATCTTATACCTTTCTTTGTTTCTCACAAGTGATGGTTTCTTAATGCAAAAGGTAACCCTTGCTAGCTAAACCCCTGCCATCTGAACCCACGAGCAGAACGGATTTGGATAACTTTTTGGAGAGGGGAATATTTGGAGGAATGTCACTGGGCTATAAATACTTTCCTCTTGGTTACCTCAGGCTGCCAGCATGAGGTCTCTGGAGGTTGGGAAGAGATGCACACAGTCAGCTTCTGAGCCAGTGAGAGCCAGCTCCATCCAGCACACAACTTAAATCCCCCACTTCCCAACTCATTACCCAGATCTCAGGAGCCAAAGATTAGCAGGTTTGAATAACATGCTTTCTCTCACTGTTCAATGTATGGATGGGGTAGGGGGTTATTTGTTCTTGTTCGTTGGATTCTTCTAGTATGTAGGTGTGATGAAGAGAATTCTTAGCCTTTAGACTAATTGTCTAGTTCCTAAAAAATATTTTTACAGGCTTCTATGTTAGAGAGCCAGTTGAGACGTTATGGGATGAACTGAACAAAATTTATGGCTGTTTATTTGGACAGCCTGTGAAAGTGATTCTTTGAAGAACTGTGTGCATCGCAGATGTTCAATAAATATTGGCCAGATGATTGATCTAAGGAAGGAGCCTAAGAAAGAGGAATAATTCCTTTGTATATCCAGTGGGATTGCACAAGGCTAAAGTAATATAAAGCAAGAACTTGCAAAGCTTCATTTTTATTTAATGTCCTCTTGGATCAGTGGTCAATCAGAATGGCCAAGGATTTGCCTGATATAGAAAACATGAGTTTGAGCTTAATGTAAGTATAGGTATTTGTAGAGAAAGTGTCCTAATCTTTATCGTGGATGAAGTAAAAGATAAGGCAGTTTCCTGAAAGGAAAATTAGATTTAAAAGCAGAAGAAGAAATAGTGAATTTAAGAGCACCCTGAAAATCACAGTAGAAGTTGGGCCCATGTTGTTCTGGGCACATGGTTATTTTTAAATCTCTCCCTATTTTGGAAGAATAAAGGCACCAAATCCAGCATTATTTTGACTATGTGAATTTGAATTTGAATTCCTAATGAAAGCTAATTGCTGCTTCACAGATAATCCAGATAAGAAAGTTAAAGCTTGTTGCCTTTAATAAACATCGCTGAATTTGGAAGAAGACTGGAGTAGCCAAAATCTTATTTTATAACTTGAGATTCTAAAAAGCAATAGAAAATCAGCCCCTTAGCATTTCCCAAAATATTCCAATCCATCTGCTTAAAAAAATTACTGCCAAATACTTTAATTTGTTAGTAAGAAATAAAACATGTTCACTCTTAAAACTGTGAACTCCTTCACCCTCCATTGAGGTGTGTGTAGAACCACCTCTGCAGGAGGGTGTTAGGATTACAGGCAAATACGTGCATCGCCATCTCCTCCTTTAAGCAAATGTTTTAGAAATGTGTAATCTTGTCTTATTTGGAGGTTTCTCATCTTCTTGCCTAACTTGCACATAAACAATTGTCATGGCACTAACCTTTTTTCCTCTTAGAATTCTTATGGGTTTGAGCATGGCCAATGAGATAATTACAAACTCAGTGCCTCTTGTTTGTAAAATATTGGGAATAATACTTCAGGTTTTCCTTTGACTTTTCCTCTTTCTTGATTGTTTGGTAGTTTTGTAATGGAAAGAGGATTGAATATGTGAACTTAGTCGTCAATAACCTGTCATTTGATATCTCGAAAGGAAGTAGGGTTTGCTTTAGTTCCGGTGGAGCCTTCATGGTTAATTAAACGAAATATAACACACCAAAAAACACTGATGATACTTATGCTGTAGTTCTAATTCCCAGCAATACTATTTTGCCCTGGTTCTACACTAAAATTTTTTCCCTTCTATATAATGCATGGGATTTTTGAAATATGTTTAAAAGTCTTAAATGGGAGTTAAAGATGAGGCAATAACAGCTGGTGATAACGTGGCAGCGTATGCTTTCTTGGGTGCCATTTTCTTCATGTTTCACGTTGAAAGATCCAAAATGAAATTGGAAGCAACAGAGATGATAAAGGTCCCCAAAGTGGGTGGCAATTTTAAGGTATCCCTCTTATGAAGTATTGGTAAAAGAGTTTCCAAAAAAAAAGAAAAGAAAAAGGGAGGGAGGAAGGGAGGGAAGGTGGAAGGAAGGGGGAAGGGAGATAGATTTCAAGGTAAAATAAAAGGACCTGACTTCTCATAGGTGGAGGAGGGAGGATAGGGAAGTAACTTAAAATAGTACTTACTCTCAGTTCCTTTACATGAAACTTCCAACACAGTTTGATTTTATTTCTTGGGTCAAAATGAAGTGCAGGTAATGCATGTTGGTAGTTGGTTCAGCTGCTTCTATGGATTTTCAGGGGAGGAGGATGACTGGACAAGCACTACTGCCTGGTTGTAGCAGTATAAAATGTACGTCTCGTGGTGAGGAAGACTGTTGCAAAGAACCATTTTGTCTAATAGAATTCAGAGAACAAAGCGATCAGGTAGTTCAATTAAGTCACCTTGGAAATGGTTTCACTTTATAATATAAAATAGAGCATTATATAAGCAAGTTTAAAAATATGGTAAACAATGTTAGCTATTTCTCTACAATTACTACTGTTATAGTCATAATAGAGAAGGATGCCAGTCTGTATTAGTATGCTGGAGAAGCCCAGCCTCATAGTTTTGAACTTTCATTTCTATTAAAATTCCTACTTTGTAGTTGAATTTTTTTTGGGGGGGGGCATGGCGGTGGTGGGGGAAGCAGGGTGTGTGCAGCCTGACTTGCACAACGAATCTACTTTGGATTCATTTCAGTCTGTTCCCAAACATCCTAGGCATTAAGGCATCACTCTTATCTTTCAGAGAACTTCTCTCTCACTCAGTAACCCATGCTAACAGTTACAATTGATTGAAAACATGCCTTTCACAAATGTCACTGCTGCTTTTCTTATGTTCTAATCTCACAGAAGAGGTGAGACACCCCTTCTGCACCCACAGAGCTATTGGTGCTGTTGCTGGTGATCACTGGGGAAGACAGAAGTGGGTTATCACATACCCCCATGACTATCTGCTACTTGGTCACTATGTAGAATGTCCAAGTTAAATGTCTGCCAGGACTCAGAAGCCTTGGCATTAGTACCACTGGGGAATGGGAGAATTTGCAATTTCTTCCACTGCTGGTGGGAGTGGGAGGCATCTCTCTCTTGTTTGGAAGTCTCCCTGGAAGAGGGGATAGAGAGCAGGTGAGAGCTGCTTTCCCTCATCTGCCGCTCTTGTTTCACCTGCTTGGGCCACTCCCTTAGAGCTCTCCCTTACATTTTATTTCCTAGTCTTTCCATTCATTCACTTGTGGGTCTCCTTAGATTGTACATTTCTAATGTTGTTGAGAAAAAGAGTACAGCTGTTTTGACCTGACTTAGTTTCAGTAACGCTCAGGATTGTTAAGCATGATGAAAGAACATTTCATTTTGTTCAGTGGTTTTTGTTTTTTTTTTTTTTTTGTGGTTGTGTGGTCGTTAAGGCTTGCTTTGGAGATGTATAAGTTTATCATTTTCTAAAAAATTCAGTACCATCTATTTTATAAATAAATGGCCTTAAAGGAAGACCTATTAATAAAAAAGAAACCTATTTTCATTATATTTCTGGGACGTAGTGATTATCCTAAGTTTTAAGATTCTATTCAGCTAAGACCTGATTAAAGCATAACCAGGAATTGGCCATCTGGAAAGCACTGTTCATGGATCCAAAAATGCCATTGGCATCTTGATTCATATAATAGAAATTGCACTGAAGAAAAATATGGTGGGTTGAGTAGAATCCAAAGTTTATGAAAAAGTCTGGTCTCCCTAATTCTGTTCTTTCTTTGGGCCAATTTATTTTGCGTATCATTTCTAATTATCAATAATTCCTCTATCACTTATGTGCAGAATTTATCACTTAATTTCTAGTCCTGTGCTGTTTGTTGTTTTTTTAATGTTGTCTCCCCAGCTGGATTGTAAGCTTCTAGAAAACATGAATCGTCTTTTTTTTTCCCCTTTTAAAAGAATTTTATTGAAATATAATTGACATACAATAAACTGCATATATTTAAAGTGTACTATTTGATATTTTTTCTTATTAGTCATCTATTTTATACATATTAATGTATATATGGCAGTCCCAATCTCCCAATTCATCCCATCCCAACCCCTCCTGCTTCCCCACAAGGCTTTTTTTTTCTTCTGTGTATTCTACAGTGCCTAACATGATATACTGGACATAAAATAAATGCCCAGTGAACACCTAGTACTTAGTCATCTGGATATATGGTTATTAGGTCAACATGTTTACATTCTCATCGTCTTCATCATCTGGTTTCATAATTTTCATTCTGGAGCTTTTAAAAGTCTTCTATCATTTATTTCAGTACCTAGCAATGTAAGTTACAGATTTTCATCCATTGGTGGTAGGGTGCAGTATAAAAGATGTTCCTAGCATTAAAAGACTTTTTCCTGCAGAGACTGGGTAACTCAGGTATATAATAGAACTGGTAGAGGGCATCAAAAAGAGAAACAGTTCCTAGTATGGTAAGGCTTTAAAGAATTGTGGGTCAAATACCATATGCTTTTGATTCTTTGGGTTAAATACCATATGCTTTATTGATAAATACTTTGGCATATTCTGGCATGTTTCTTAAGTATAGACTGCTTCTATACTTGGCCTTTTCAGGTTTTTTGATAGTAGTGCTTATTAAAAGTTTGTTGTGAAGGAAAGGAAAACAGAAGTGGGAGACATGGTTATTCTGATTTATAAATGTCACAGGCATAAATTTATAGAGTTAGGAAATGTCTTGGAGATTATATAGTCCCACTCTTTCATTTTTTTTTTTAAAGAGGGATTTTTTTTTTAAGAACTTTTATTGAGATACAGTTAACATACAATAAACTGCATATATTTAGAATGTACAATTTGGTATTTTTTTTCTTATTAGTAGTGTATATATGGCAATCCCAATCTCCTAGTTCATTTCCCCCCAACCCTCCCTGCTTTCCCCACTTGGTGTCCATATGTTTGTTCTCTACATCACTCTTTCATTTTTGTAAGTGAAAAAATCAAGGACCAGTGTGGTTAAGTGACTTAGATAAGGTTGCAGTTAGTAGAAGTCAGCATAGGACAGAGTAGGTTGAGATAATCAATTTATATTATTTCTGATTCTCTGACCCAGTTTATAGAGTATTATTCTGGAGATAGATATCTGAGAAACTCAGATGTTCTTAAAAAGTGTAGTTTTTTTTTTAAAGAAAGTCTTTCAAAAGATCCTTTCATATGCTAATATATTGAACTGCTCTGCAAGGTGACCTTGAATAGAACATAGTTAAGAGGTGGAAATACCATGCATTGGGGCATGTAGTTGAGAAATCTGGGTCTATTAATTACAAGCTTTATGACCTTGGAACAAAAATCATACAGCACTCAGAAAATCTATTGGTGTTATTTAAAAATGAAAGAATTAGATGAGGTTCATTCCGAGAGCCCTTTTAGTTCTAAAATTCTGTGTAAAAATGAAGCAATGGTAAACACATGGAAGTTGACATGATCAAAGCTTTATGAAATCACAGTAGAGACTGGTGTATCTAGTGTGTTACCAAGCATGTCAGCAGCTCAACATTAGAATTTCTTTTCTTAGTTCCATACCATATCTATTCATTAGGCAGGATTGATGCTTTTCCAGACGATTTCTATTTCTTAGGCTTAATTTGGATCTCTCTTCTTGCTTGGAGCTTATTGCAGGAATAGGAATACTGCAAATGGATACAAATGAACCAATAAACTTACTATTTAGAAACCTTTCGACTCTTTCAAAGGAACAGTCCATATGCGTGGTAGGTGTGGTGTTGTATTAAAGAATAAAGAAAACTTAGGTTGTTTAAATTTGAATCATCTTTTATTGAAAAGCTCTGTAGTTGACCCAGGGGCTTAATTTTATTGAATTAGTGTGTTTTACCTGATAAACCTCCCTTATTTTACATTCTGTGGAAAAGTAAATCCAGTGTTTCTTAGCCACCCTAAGGAACACTCTTATTCAAGGATAGTGTCCTAGGAGGGTAAATAGGAAGGTCATCTGGTCACACTTTGGTGTCATTTTACCTTGTGCTGTCCCCAGGGATGTGATTACTCTCACTTGCTGATTGTCTTGGTCTTGAGTAATCAATCTCTCACCAGCCTGAGCTCCAAGTCTGTCTGCAGTGCCTGCGGCCCTGCTATTTCTTCGTCTTTCCTGAGAGGACAGCTGGTCAGTCGTGACTCTCCCGAAGAACCATTTGCAGTCTGTTTACAGGGTGCTTTGGAAAAAGTCTGTGGCAAAGACAATGCAAAGCCAGTGGGGTGGCGATATTTTCCTTGTTGAGTAAAGGAGATACTGACTACAGTAGAAGCGCATAGCATAGGGACTGGCACATTTTAAGTGCTCAGTAAACATGCTTTTATTCTGTTTCCTAATGCGCTTCTAGGTTTGTAGCTCTCAGGCAGTCTGCACGCAAGCCTGTATATTTTGTTATGACCTGGGGAAGATCCTCTAGAATATTTGATGTAGTGTAGAGTTTTAGTACAGTGTCTTTTCTGTTAACTTTAAAACAGGAAGCTAACATGTTCTGTGACTTTAGTATCCCTAAATTGGGGGTTAGCAATTAGGGGGTTTAATTTGTACTGAAGGCTTTGATATCTCGAAATAATTCAGGCTCCTCAAAATGTGGGAGTATGTGTGAATTGTGAGAAATGGAGTCTTTATTTTGAAATTTATATGCTGTTTTAGGATGAAAAAACACTAGGAGTCAAAAATACTAAGTCTAATGCAGCTGTTTAAACTTAAAAAACAGTTTGAGAAATGCTGGAATGCAGAGTTCTTTTTTTTTAGTTTATTTATTTTTTGGCTGTGTTGGGTCTTCGTTGCTGCACGTGGGCTTTCTCTAGTTGCGGCAAGCAGGGGCTACTCTTTGTTGTGGTGTGAGGGCTTCTCATAGCAATGGCTTCTCATTGCAATGGCGTCTTTTGTTGAGCACAGGCTCTACGCGTGCGGGCTTCATAGTTGTGGCACGCAGGCTCAATAGTTGTGGCTGGTGGGCTCTAGAGCACAGGCTCAGTAGTTGTGACACACGGGCTTAGCTGCTCTTCGGCATGTGGGATCTTCCCAGCCCAGGCATCAAGCCCATGTCCCCTGCATTGGCAGGCGGATTCTCAACTACTGTACCACTAGGGAAGTCCTGGGCTCAACATTTTTGATTACAAATGGTGGTTTAAAGTTTTCAGTGTTATTTTTGTATTTCTTTAACAAAAAAATTGATGTGGGGTCATTGGGCAAACTACATTATTGTCTTTTGAATTTCCTTTGCTTCTCTAATTTCAGTAATATACCAGTTTTTTATTCTATATTTCATATTTCTGGTGTTAAATACTACTATGGTCTTTATTAAAAGTGTATTCAGGTATATTCAAATTTAGTTAATAAAGATTTTTTTAAATATCAGAGAAGACTTTTTTCCCCAAAGAATGCCACAATTAAATGCCACAATTTAGAAACAATGCAGAATTTATATTTAAAGGATATTTTATAAGATCCTGTATTTAAAAAGTTGTCTATACCATCACTTTTTTATAATTTTGAATTTTGGAATACTTTAAAAATGCTTTTGTTACCATAAAGTCATGACTGATATATATATATGTATATAGATAGATATAGATATATAGATAGATATGTAGATATACATAGAGAACCACAACTCTTATTTAACTTTGTTTTAGAACTTCTAACCAAAGCAATTATTCCAGAAAAATAAAAACAGGAAGATCACAGAAATCACCATTACTTGTAAATGATATGATTGGCCGCTTTAAAAAAAAATAGGCCAAGAAAGTGAAAATAGTTTATTAAAGTTCGATAAAAGGTTCTATGTTTAATCCCAGTAAGAATCAAATAAATGCAAAGTAAACAAAATGAGCTTTGTTTTTACTTTCAGATGGGCACTATCTAATAGAATGAGTGAGTATTTATTGAGTCCTTATTGTGTATCAGGTATTGTAGTAACTCGTTTAATCCTTAAAAATAACCCTTTATGTAGGTATAATGATACAATCTCTGTTTCACAGAAATCTGCAGAAATGTTGAGTAACTTTCCAGAGCTCATAGAGCTAGTCCATGGCAGAGCTAGGATTTGAACCCAGCTATAGAATTCTACTTCCAGAACCTGTTCCCTTACTCACTAACTACCCGCAAAGATTGATACCATTCAGTGTTGGTATTGGGAAGGAAATAGCCATCTCACCTGCATTGCAGGTGTGAGGAATGTTTATTGCGCCTTCTTTCGAAAAGGCATTCTGGTAGCACTCTTCAATACCTTAAGATCCCAAAATTCCACTTTTAAGAATATATCCTAAGGAAATAATCAGTTAAGTGTACATTAATGAATGTGAGCAGGTGTGTTTACAACATGGTTTATAGCAATAATGAAAAGAACCACCTCAAGGGAATTGTTTAAGAAAATTATGGAACATCATATGACAAGAATGTTATGTGGATATTAAAAAGGATGTTAGAGTGCTATATGTATTAATAGGAACGTCCACATTACAGTTGGCATGAAAAGAGCAGGTTACAAAAGTTTGTACTCTGTAGTATGATCTCGTCATATCTATATGTTTAAATAGCTATCATGAATGTATAGAGCAGAATGCAGTGGGCTGGCATCTCTGGGGGCTGGCATTATGGATCATAGTTTTCTTCTTTATCTTTTTTGAAATTTTGTAGTGAACATGAGTTATTTTTATATTTGGAGAAAAGCCCTAAAAAGTATTTCTTCTTATTCCCTCAACTCTTATTTTTTTGTGTTAAAATTAGGTTGGCAGGTTTTTCTTTGGTGTCATGCTTTCTGAATGTGAGGCAGTATTTTATGTGAGCTTTTCATGAAGCTCCATGTCACGATTTTGTTTTTAAAGTTTAGACTTCTACGGTTGTTTATTCTTCACCCTGAAACTGCTCCAGAGGCCTAGAATGTGCTGTCATTAGGTGGGGCTAATGAGCTCTGGATGTGCTCTAACCTGCAGAGCCCACCCTAGTTGGCTTGAGCTTCCAGATTTAAACGTGACTTTTCCATAACATAATTTATATAAAGATAGAACTCTGTTAAAATAACTAAATACAAGCTATCACTGAACATTACAGCAGATGATATCTTCAAGCTGCATTTAAAGTCAACAAATGTCATTAATAATCAGGAATCTTTTGTCAAACAGTGAGAAATTTTTCTTTCGTGATCATGTATGCAGATCTTGATTAGAATGTTCTTTTCTTCTTACATCTTAGTTTGATGTAAAAACATCCCAAAGATTGTGTTCGATTGCAGACCCCACACTGGGTTCAGACTTGGCTGATAGTGCTGTGCTTTTGGGCAGTTTATTTTTTACTTAGACTTTGGGTATATGTGCTTAAAACTGATTTAGTTGGCTGTACTCTTTCGAAGTCTTCTTTCAAAGTAATTCGTTGTTCAACAGATTTTAGCATCACCCCAGTGGGATGCCCTACAATTTTATGATGTAATAGAAAAAAGAGGTTTGGGGGGGGGCGGGGGTTGAAGGGGAAGCTGAGATGAAGCGAGAGAGTAACAGAGACGTATATATAGTACCAGCTGTTAAACAGATAGCCAGTGGGAAGTTGTTGTATAACAAAGGGAGTCCAACTCGAGGATGGAAGATGCCTTAGAGGACTGGGATGGGGAGGGTGGGGGGGACTCGAGGGAGGGAGGGAATATGGGGATATGTGTATAAAAACAGGTGATTGAACTTGGTGTACCCCCCAAAAAATAATAAATAAAAAAATAAATTAATTAAAAGAAAAAGAAAAAAAAAAGAAAAAAGAACCTTGGTGATTAGGTGTTTTCAATCACAAAAGTCTCTTTTCTTAAAGAGGAATGCAGTCTACACTCTCCTCTCTTGTGTGAGTGGATTCATTTGTTTACATGGTTTCTGTAGGCAGAGTGAATGTATATAAAGGTCTTGCTGACTTCTGTAAACATATTGCTTAGAATATAACTAATTACTGTTAAAAGCAAATTTACCAGAAAATAAGCTCATTTTATTGGAGGTCACAATTTCATCATGGATTCTTACTGGTCTTTGTGGATGGGGCTTAGTTTTGTTTTTATATTCCCAGTCCTGGAATTGATTTACTGAAACCATAGGATTATATCATTGGACTGTGGCCCACTGGTAAGCCCTGCTCAGTTTGGACCAGCCACATTTCAGGTGCCCAGTAGCCACATGTGGCTGACAGCTTGTAGTGGACAGTGCATTGTAGACCATTATAGAGCTGTGTACGAATGTGCCAGAATTGGCATTATTTGTATTAAGCCAATGAGACGTCCAAAAAAAAAAAGGTAATACAATTACAAATGTTATACTTAATGTAGATATAAGAATGCAGATCAATACTTCCTATATCATAAAGACTAATAAGCAGAAAATTCTTATTTTACTTAAAGGCATATAATTTTACTTAAAGTCAGGGCTCATCAGCAGGAAACCATTTGTGTTTACCTTATAGACGTGAATTAGGCCTGTGATCCTTGTGAGTCTTTGGTTGGGATGCTAGGAAGTTCAGAGACAAGTCAATGGCCTGTTCTGGGTGTAAACTTGACCCCTGACTTGCTTCCCCTGGCTTTTCTTCACTGACTTCTTTTCAGCTTGTTGAGCGTCATACTGCAACATGCTATAAAAATTATTTTTGGAATAAGAACGGGGATGAATAAATAAGATTTTGTGTTATTTAAGTTTTTGTTATTTAAATAATTGTCCCTATGAATTTTATGGGAAATAGAATTAAATTTTAGAAAGACTGAAGTCTCAGTTGACTTTTGGTTCTTTTTAAAATTAGTTTAATAAACTTGGATATACTTGGGGAGAGAAAATCTAAGTTATTTTTTGGTCTAACTTGGGAAGATATAGAGATTAGCTGATGATTTCTTAGGTCAGGAAGCTTTCAAATTTCAGCATTCATCAACATCAACTGGGGAAGATGTTTACAATCTGATGCCTGGGCCTCATCCCGTGGTTGGGTTAGGATCAGTAGACTTGGGATGGGGTCTAGAATATGGTAGTTTAACACATGCTGTGATTGTCATACTCTTGGTAGCTGCTTCTGCCATCTTCCTTCTTCCTAACTAATCTCCCAGAAAAAAATGCTTTCCATACGTAATCCCCACATTCTTTTCCTTTTGGTTCCTCCTTCACCAGCCCCAGCTTTATTGTGATATAATTGACATATAACACTGTGTAAGTTTAAGGTGTACAACATGTTGATTTGGTACATTTATATATAGCAAAATGATTACCACCATAGTTAGTTAACACTTCCGTCCTGTGATATAATTACCATTTCTTTTTTTGTGGTGATAATATTTAAGATCTACTCTCTTACCAAGTCTCAAGTATATAATACAGTGTTATTAACTATAATTACTGTGCTGTACATTAGATCCCCAGAACTGTTTATCTTATATCTGGAAATTTGTACATACATCTCCCCTCCCACAACCGCATTTTTTCTTATCTTTCTTTCCCTGCCCCTCTCTGGCAAAGCACAATATTTTTTTTTTTTTTGGACCTTTTTTTTTATTTTTTATTTTTTTAAAAATTTTTATTTATTTATTTATTATTTTTGGGGGGTACACCAAGTTCAATCATATGTTTTTATACACATATCCCCGTATTCTCTGCCTCCCTCGACTCCCCCCCCACCCTCCCTCGAGTCCCCCCCATCCTCCCCCGTCCAGTCCTCTAAGGCATCTTCCATCCTTGAGTTGAACTCCCTTTGTTATACAACAACTTCCCACTGGCTATCTGTTTTACAGTTGGTAGTATATATATGTCTGTGCTACTCTCTCGCTTCATCTCAGACGAAGCGACAAAGCACAATGTTTTATAGATCAACTCAGATTCTTTGGATTTTTCAGTTTTTCCCTCCCTGCTTCCTCCATTACCTAGGTTTTGTAACTAAACAGTGGGACATCTCCAATGTATTATCTAGGATTCTTTACGTCTGTGACAGAAACCCAACCCAACTTGCTTAACCAAAAAGAGAAAAGTGTCAGGAGAGACCAGGATTGGGCCTTGTCTCGGGCACAGTGGATTGGGGCTGGAGCCACACACAGCTGTCTCTCTGGTTCTCAGCCCAGCTGATCACCAAGGTTTCTCTACCCCCAGAAGGCAGGCAGGAGAGCACTTTCCTCTTCAAAGAGAGGAAGAGAGAAGTGCCAATAGTTGTGATTCAGAATCTCTTCTTTATCCCAGTTACTCATGCATCATGACAGAAGGACTGACTATAACAAAGAGTGGGTTTTTGGTTTACACTGGGATCTTTTTTAAAAAGAGAATTGGATTAATAAGGTAATGGATAAGTGCATACTGTTTTGAGGTTTTCCCTCAATCACAGCCTGTTATAATTGATTTACATTTTAATGAGATTTTAATTTGTTTGAAACTATTAAGGCCATGGTATTTTTCTAAACTTAATCATGTAGCATTCTAGGCAAAAGTAAATATTTATAAACTGAATGGATTTCTTTCTTTGAATAGGTTTTAATCTATTAATTAAAATGCAACTTCTTGTAGTATATTGAATTTGGAGCAGGAATCCAATTTCTATAAGTTTAATAAGTTAAAATAATTTGACTCATTGAAACTAATGATTTTTTCCAGCATCTTTAGAAAGAAGTTGGTAATTTTACCTAAAGTTATAGAACGTTATCTGATATATAACCCAATTAAAATGGTTCTATCATTATTTTGTAAGAATTGTCTATTCTGTAGAAATCATTCCACCAACTTCAACCTTGTTTTATTCCATATTTGTTCCACTTTCAGTGAATAGTTTCCATGTCACTATTACTGCACTAGACATCTTGGTGGAACTAGTGGGAAGGGAAGGAGGTGGAGAAGACCAAGTTGCTTTGTGTAAGAACTTACAACATGTCATTCGGAAGTTGGCTGGAGAGCTGTTAGGGTCCCTGAGGATTAGTTGTAGGCATCAATGCATTTGGGCAGGAGGAAGCTGGTAGTGTAGACAGGCAAGCTTCCCAGACTTGGCATCACACATTTCCTCCTTCCTCCCTGTGTGTTTAGGCTAAGAGGCCAGTCCTGTCTTCCTTTTAACACATAACTCAAATGCCGTGAAAACCAACCCCAGTGTTGACATGGGAGGTAGAACTTTACTTCTCTGCTTGCTGCAGAATTTCTATGTGTAGACTTGCATGTGCTTGCTCAAGAAACCCTCTTAATACATATTCATTTTCATTTTCAGAAATGCGTGGGTAAGAGGAGAAGGGCCAAAAAAAATGTGATTTTTATGACTCCTATTTGGGAGTGGCCCCCATCGGCAAAGCCACTCCTTGGGGCCTCTTTTTTGTGCCTTCACATTACAAAGTTGTCAGAGTCCATGGAGACTGTCTTGAGAGAGGAAACTTGCTGCTTCTCAACAATAGTAAGGGCTTATGGAGTTGACTTATAATAAATCTGTGGCTCATAAAAAATAAATAATGATTTCTATATCTGCAAAGCTTACGGTAGGTGGACCAAAAATGAGAATGAGAAGGCAGGGAGGAAGCATGGCAGGTTGGCTCAGGAGCTCTGCTTTGGCAGCAGGAGGCTGCTTGGCAACTGCATTTAAGGTGCTGATTTTAAATCCTGTAAATAGATAATTTCATCCCCCTCCAAAGCAATTTTGTGGGTAACCATAGGTACCGCATGATGTGGGCTTGGTATGGTTGCCACAAGGAGCTGGGACAAATGGGAAGAGAAGCGGGCTTTAAAGACCTATGCATGAGTCTCAGTTGTGCCACCCACTAGCGTGGTGCCCTCATCTGGAAATGAGTCTAGGGTTTACATCTCCATCATAAGGTGGTTGTGGAGATAACATGGGGTGAGTGTGGGGGCAGCGCGTAGACAAGAGACACCAGAAAAGCAGGCTTCTTAAAGTGAATCCATTTACATCGGGAAGTCAGATTTCATAGTGATTAGGGGAAAAAAAGAGTTGGATCTCAACAAACAAAAGTTCAAATTATGGAAATCACTTTAGTGTTGTTTCTAATCACAAATATGGCCTAATTATTAGAGTGAAAAAAGAACAAATGAAGTGTTGACATTTTTAGAGAGTTGGGGGAGTTAATTTTTTAAAAAAATTATATAATAGCATAACATGATATTTGTCTATCCCAATTTTGAAATTCATATTACAAAAACTGTGCCAGGTTCCCATGGCCTCTTTTTAATCCTGTGACATTCAAATTGTGCTTAATTTTTTTCTCCTTCAGTTATAACTGTTCTAACTTTATCAGACCCTCATTATTAATCAGTGGTTTAGCGTGTGATTCAAGTAGTGCTTCAAAATCACTTTCATTGACTTTTATGAAATCCTGAGTCTTTTATTAGTTCATGCAGTTTCTCTTTGCATCAATTTATTATTGGAACATCTGAAACTCAGTGAGTGACTGACTGAGAGACATTGATATGAGTGATAGGGATCAACTCTCTCATCGCATGGGAGGAACGGTTGAATGGAGACATGTAAAAAGTCTTCAGTTCACTATTTTGTGTAATTTTTGCTTTCTTCAGTTCCTTAATAAAGTGCAGCTGGATAAAGAATACCTAGGTTAAAAGGATTTTTTTCTTTGTCGGAAAATTTTGAAGACTGTAGTGCTATGAAAATGTAGGTAGTCTATTGGGGAAAGGTTTCACAACTTTTTTTATCCTAATACTTGAATCAAGATTAAACTTGAAATCAATAAGCAGTGTCATGATATTGCACAGAACTGTTTGCTTATCCACATGCTGCATATTGATACTCATTTAACTTTTTGGTTTTACCAGGTCATTCTATATACTGTGGAAATCTCAGGTATTGGTGATTTATTAATTATTACTTTATTTTTTAATTTAAGTATAGATGATTTACAATATTAGTTGCAGGTGTATAACATAGTGGAGCAATATTTTTATAAATTATACTCCATTTAAAGCTACTACAATATAATGGCTATATTTCCCTGTGCTGTGCAGTATATCCTTGTAGCTTATTTATTTTATAGATAGTAGTTTATATCTCTTCATCCCCTACCCTTATCTTGCCCCTACCTCCCCCACTGATAACCACTAGTTTGTTCTCTGTATCTGTGAATCTGTTTCTGTTTTGTTATAATCATTCATTTGTTTCACTTTTTAGATTCCACATGTAAGTGATATTATATAGTATTTGTCTTTCTTTGCCTGACTTATTTCACTAAGCATAATACCATCAAGGTTCATCCATGTTGTTGCAAATGGCAAAATTTCATCCTTTTTTATGGATGAGTAATATTTTATATAATATATATCACTTTTTTTATCCATTCATCTGTTGATGGACACTTAGATTACTTCCATATCTTGCCTATTGTAAATAATGCTGGTGTGAACATTGGGGTGCATGTATTTTTTTTTGAATTAGTGTTTTCTTTTTCTTTGGATGTATACTCAGGAATGGAATTGCTGGATCATATGGTAGTTATGTTTTTAGTTTTTTTAGGAACCTCCATACTGTTTTCCATAGTGGGTGCACCAATTTGCATTCCCACCAACAGTGTACAGGGGTTCTGTTTTCTTCACATCCTTGCCAGCATTTGTTATTTGTGGTGTTTTTGATGATAGTCATCCTGACAGGTGTGAGGTGATATCTCACTGTGGTTTTAATTTGTGTTTCCCTGATTATTAGCAGTATTGAGCATCTTTTCATGTGCTTCTGTATGTCTTTTTTGGAAAAATGTCTATTCAGGTCTTCTGCCCATTTTTTAATTGATTTGTTTGTTTTTTTATATTGAGTGGTATGAGCTGTTTATATAATTTGGATATTAATTGCTTATCAGTCATATCATTTGTAAACATTTTCTCCTATTCAGTAGCTTTTCTTTTCATTTTATTGATAGTTTCCTTTGCTGTGCAAAAGATCTTAAGCTTAAATAGGTCCCATTTGTTTTTGCTTTTTGTTTTCTTTGCCTTAAGAGACAGATCCAAAGAAATATTGCTATGATATATGTCAAAGAGTATTCTGTCTATGTTTTCTTCTAGGAGTTTTAGGTTGGTTTTAGGTCTTACATTCTGGTCTTTAACCCATTTTTAGTTAATGTTTGTGTATGGTATAAGATAGTGGTCCAGTTTCAGTCTTTTGCAAGTGGCTGTCCAGTTTCCTCAACAGTGTTTATTGAAGAGAGTCTCTGTTCTCTGTTGAGTGTTCTTGGCTTCTTTGTTGTAAAATTGATTATATATGCATAAGTTTATTTCTGATAAACTCACTAAATAATGATTTTACTTATTCCCTTTCAATGTGGATGTCTTTTATTTCTTTTTCTTGTCTGATGGCTGTAGCTAGGACTTTCAATACTATGTTAAATAGAGGTGCTGAGAGTGGGTAACCTTGCCTTGTTTCTGGTTTTAGAGGAAAAGCTTTCAGCTTTTCACCATTGAGTATGATGGTAGCTATGTGTTTGTCATAAATGGCCTTTATTATATTGAGATATGTTCTCTCTATACCCACTTTGATGAGAGTTTTTATCATGAATAGATGTTTAACTTTGTCAGAAACTTTTTCTGTGTCTGTTGAGGTGGTCATGTGATTTTTATCCTGCATTTTGTTAGTGTAGTGTATCACATTGATTGATTTATGGATATTGAACCATCCTTGCAGCCCTGGAATAAATCCCACTTTGATCATGGTGTGTGATCCATTTAATATATTGTTGAATTTGGTTTGCTAATATTTTGTTGAGGATTTTGCATCTATGTTAATCAGAGATATTGGCCTATATTTTTGTGGTGTCTTTTCTGGTTTTGGTGTCAGGGTAATTTTGGCTTCGTAGAATGAATTTGGGAGTATTCCTGTCTCTTCAATTTTTTGGAATAGCTTGGGAAGGATTTGTATTAGCTCTTCTTTATATGTTTGGTAGAATTCCCCTGTGAAGCTGTCCAGTTCTGGACTTTTGTTTGCTAGGAGTTTTTTATTACTAATGGTCAGTCTGCTCAGATCGTCTGTTTTTTCCAGATTCAGTCTTGGAAGATTGTATGTTTCTAGAAATGTATCTGTTTCTTCTAGGTTGCCCAATTTGTTAACATAAAACTGTTCATACTGTTCTCTTATGATCTTTTGTATTTCTGTGATATTGGTTGTAATTTCTTCTCTTTCATCTCTTATTTTGTTTATTTGGGTCTTCTCTCTTTTTTTTTCAATGAGCCAGGCTAAAGACTTATCAATTTTGTTTATCTTCCCCAAAAACCAGCTCTTGGTTCCATTGATCTTTTTTCCTTTTTTCTCTTTTTTTTCTTTTTGGTCTCTATTTTAATTATTTCCTTTCTGATCTTTATTTATTATTATTTTAGATTTTTATTTTCTGGTCTCAGGACTGTAAGTTCCTTGAGAATGGAGTCTGTTTCATTTGTTATATCCTGGAGCTATAACAACACCTCATACATAGTAGACATTGAATTTATTTGTATGAATATTCAGGAAGGTTTAGCATTCTGTGTTTATGACATACATATGACTCCCCTCTCTAACATGATTATTCCTTATTGTTTTGTTACATCCCTTCTCCCTTTTTCTGTTTTCATGCACCTTTTATTAACCTCTATAATAATGGTAAGCATCAGCTGTTAATTTTGGACTTTGAAATTTAACCTGAATGTTTCCAGCTTCTGCCCACAACCATTGCATTGTACCAGTGAAATTAGTTCAACTAGAAATCTTACTGTGGTGGCAAATCACCTGTAAAGTTAAAACCAATAACTGGTCATTTTATTGAATGGATGTTGTTCTAGGTGCTCTGCTAAGAAAACTATCTAAACACAGTTACCTACTTA
The DNA here is from genome assembly GCF_030028045.1 of Hippopotamus amphibius kiboko. Lineage (NCBI taxonomy): Eukaryota > Metazoa > Chordata > Mammalia > Artiodactyla > Hippopotamidae > Hippopotamus > Hippopotamus amphibius. The sequence goes on from NC_080193.1 coordinate 107,715,795, forward strand.
GATGTGACGTCTCTCTGTCATTTCCAGCTCTTCATAAAGCATACAATCTAGTGGGGGGAGATACTAGACACTTGAGAGACAGTAATAAGTTATACCATATATTAGAATGTGTAAAAAGGCTATGGAGGAAAAATAAATCAGGGAAAGGGGATAGGTATAGTGTTGGGGTAGTTGAAATTTTACACAGAGTGAGCAGGGAAGGTCCCACTGAGAGGGTGGCATTGCATAAGAATGTGATGGGGTAACAAAGTGAGAAGAGCTTCTTCGGCAGAGGAAACCTCAGATGCAAAGGCCTCTGTAGTAGTGTGGCTGGTGCCTTCTAGAAGCAGCAGTGGGACTTGGGTCGCATGAGCATGGGTGGCCATAGTGGTAGATGAGGTCATAGAGCAACAGAGAGCAGATTATGTGGGGCCTTACAGACCATTGTAAGGGTTTTGGCTTTTACTCTGACTGAAACGGGAGCCACTGGAGGGTTTTGGATAGAGAGCAACATGTTCTGACTTATGTTTGAAGAGAATCACTCTGGTTGCTATGTTGAGAACAGGCAGCGAGAAATCAAGGATGGAAGCAGGGATGGAGGTGAGTATTTATTCAGATGACATATGACAGTGGCTTGGACCAGAGTGAAGGTAGTGGAAGCTAATTCCTATCTTTCCTGACTTTTTTTTTTCTTTCTATTTTCCTTACTTTTAATTACATTCTTTGGCCTAGAATTCATGCTGTATTTCTATGGCCTCTTCATATCTTTCAAGGTCTAGCTCAATTTTTCTCATTAGGCTTTTCTTAAACACTCCAGCCCCTGCTGGTCATTACCTGCAGTGAGCTCTTAGTGACTTTTGTACTTATGCCTTATAGTATAGAAGACAATTGTTCTCTGTTTCTTTCTTCAGGTTGATTTCTATTTCTTTCTATGCTATAACAAGGGACTTATGCTTTTCAGCACAAAGTAGTTACTTTACTCAGTAAATCTTTTTGAATGGTTAATGTGACTAATTCTAAAGAAAATGCAACATGTATTCATTCTGTTGATTTGATCCTTTTACATTCTTATTTTCTGATTAGTTGGAGTCAACCCTGTCTATTCACTTATTTGAAAAATATTTACCAAAAACTTACTATTTTATGGACAATATAACATGTAAGAGAAACAGTAATTTTCTCAAAGAGTTTATAATCTAGCAAGAGAAGACACGAATCTTTCTAATTAGATTGTGAAGTACACATGATGTGAATGATATAAAAAAGGCCACTGGAATTCAGTAGTGGGCATGTTGCCTTCCGGCTGGGTGTTCTTGAAGAAGAGAGCGGTCATTAGGCCTTGAAGGTGGAGTAGGTACAGGAGGTGGAGAGAATGGCATGAGCAGTGCTGGGCACACTAAGCGTTTTCGTGGGGAACAGATAAACTTCTGTCAAGGAAGTTTGAACAAACTTTGGGTTTGTTTAAGGAAGTATAAAAGAAAAACACTAAAAAATCACCCTCTCTTCTCCACCCTGACCCCAGAGCCACCACGCAAACCCATGCCATCCTCACCTTTCACCTGGACTATGCAATCACCTGCTAACTTCCAGTCTCAGCTTAATCAGTTTACCTATGAGAGGCCTGCCTCCTCACCCTGCCTAAACCAGGTCCCACCCCTGCCCCTTTGTTCACCTCCCTCATGGCCCTTTAATTATGTATTTTACTTGATTGGGAGTGTTGTTATTGAAAAAGTGCTATAGGGAGAGAGTAGATGGATTGTCTGGGGGAAAATACAAGGGTCAGAGAGGCCTTTTAAGAAGTGATGGCCTAGATATGATATGATGTGAATTTGACTTAGGGTTGTTGTGGCAAGTGGAATGGAAAAGAGAAGTATTCTGTGGGGTATAGAGTATGTGCTACAATTAGTAGTGTTTGTAGTTATAACTTCTGGTGTTTTATGGAATAAACAATTGTATTTAAATACAGATAGTTTTCTTTTCTAGCAGCTTTTGACAGTCCACAGCTAGAAGTTTATGTGGTTTGCTTTGCAAGGAAGACTTTCCCATACAAACATGCTCCAACCACCTCAAAGTAATGCAGAATTCTTAAATATCCGAATTCCTTTTGCCCACAATTAGTAATTATCTGCAGCTTTAGCTGAAGTTAATGTTCTGGAATGTGTTCTATGCAAGAGAAAAAAAGACATCTTTCCCCCTAAGTCTGTACAGGGGGTAAAAGTGTAATATCTTTCAAAAGAGATGACTCTAGGATGAATTGATTCTACGTCTCCCACACACACCTTCATTGTTTGTTACTAGGCAGGGAAACCACCAACAGTGCTCGATATAAAAGAGTTTTTCATTTCTTTTTATCAGTCCTTGGATAGACCATGGAACTTCATGTGTATTTACTGAGAAATAGCTTGGAATTTTAAAAAGGTATTGAAAATATACGAAGTTTTGGTTTCCATTTTCCACATCTGGCATAATGTTTAAAAATGATTCTTGAAATGGTTTTGCTCCTCTTAATTTAATAGCATTTTAAAAGTATAGGTCAATTAAAAAAAAATTGGTACCTATGCCAATGAATATCATTCCAGTGAGGGCCCATTACAGTCTCTCCTTCACTGTCGAGATAGAGATGTCTTGATTCTTCGCACACTCTCTATCCTAGATTCTTCTCTCATTACATATATAAGGGTCTGTCATTTTTTATTTTTCCTTTATTTTTGTCCAGTATTCATTTCCTCTTCTTCTAGTAACAGCTCACTTGCTTCTTTTGAGGACTTACTTGTCCCCCACTGCCTTCAGTTTTGATATAGATGCCTTTTCTTCTCCAAGGGCGCGCGCAGTGAGTTTTGTAAAACCATCCTCTCAGCGGCATGAGTTTCTGTCTCACTGCACCTTCACTTCTGAGTACTGTTATTTTTCAAAGTTGATATTTTAATGCAAAAAAAATTATATATTAGTTTTGTTTTAATTTTTAATATGTAATTATTAGTGATTTAAATTTTTCTTTTGTGAATTATCTATTCACATCTGCAAAAGTTTAATTGAATAATTGAATTAAAGGCCTTATCAAGTTTAAAGAATTCAAAAGAGTTAAAGCAAATCTTAATTGTTTTCTCTTATTTATGTGGCTGCATATTCAGTGACTTAATGCTAAATCAACAGCTTGAAAGCTCTGTTGGACTCAGTCTTTAAAATTAACAACTTTTGGAACTTAAAATAATTTCTTTCTATTTGTGTCCGTCCCTTTTCCAAATTTACAGGGGGCTGTTATTATGTTGTGGATCATAACATATCATTTGATAAAATTGTGGGGAGAAGAGCCCTTTCCTAAAGGGCAGCAGGCTGGAGGGAAAATTGCATTTTCTGATACTTTTCCACCTGGAACAAGGAAGTGAGGGGCAGCTTAAGTCACTGCAGGCTCTCTGTTGAAGGCCCTGAAATCATTTATTGGTAGGTTGTATAGGAGGGATTTTTCTGATCTTAATCATTTTACTAGCACACTCTTGCCGAGGAAGCTAAGTGTTGGGTTATGAATGTGTATGATAAACACTGAGTGATGAGTATGCTTTCTCTTAGCAAGCAGGCACAGTGAAAAGCCAGTGGGAAGGGGTCTTAGTTGAGAATTTGGTGATAACTTTCTTCATTTCAGGTGACAGCTGGCCTTGCAGAGTCTGGTGGGTTGCTGCTTTCTTTTCCCAGACCTCTCACATCTCTGCTTGTTGCAGACACATTATGTTTACTTTAGTGTCTCTTGACATAAATATAATCCCCCTTTGTTTTCCTTGTTTATATAGTAAAACACAAATGGAGTCTGAAGTAGAATATAGATGAAAAGGTGTGTATGTGTGTGTGTATGCATGTGGTGTTTTGGGGGGAATTTGAAAGGGGGTTAAACAAGGATATTAGTTATTGTTATTTGCTTTATTTTTCATTGTCCAATCTTGTAAATTAAAATTTGAGGGTACATTTCTAGTCTGTAAAATCTTTTCATAATGAATGCTTTCAGTACTTGCTCTTCAGGTGAGGTTTAGTAAATTGACATTCACCTCCAGATTCTTTAGCAAAAATATTTTAAATAAAAACATTTATTTAATGTGTTTGTCATCTGCTCCTGTCTGTATCTTCTAAACCAAATCTGCTGCTTTTGGAAATGAAGTTGTATACTAAGGCATTTTGCAGTTTGCTTAGTAATTATATCTCTTGACCTCTGCAAGAAAAGTGATTTTATTTTCAGTTGTTGTTTAAGCAGATGTCTGTTACCTGAGAGAGCAGCCTAGTATAGACTTAATCATGATTAAGAAGAGGGAGGGTTTTTTTCTTAAAGGAATGGTACATCATGTTAAATTGTATCCTTTGGGAATGGGACATGTGGCCTCAGCAGAGGCTCACCTTGGGGTGGATTGTCTAAAGAGCTTTAAAGGACCAGCTTGCTTGCTTGCTTGACTTGTTGTTTTTTTAAAAACTTGTATTGAGATATAATGACATACAATAAACTGCATATATTTAAAGTGTACAATTTTATATATTTTTTCTTATTAGAAATGTATATATGGCAATCCCAATCTCCCAGTCCAGCTTTCTGTTTAATAAATGTGATGAGTACTAATCAGTTTCCCTAACCATCAGCTTTATCTACTAAAGCTTTTCCAAAGAATATAGATAATATTCTGAAGAAAATATGTCTTTCTTATTGCAGAAGGCATAGGTATAAAACCAAGACACCAATGAAGAATTCTTAGATGGCAGTAGAAAATGTGAAGCTGTCATTCCCTGTTGTTTGAGTAGCCCTAATTTTCACATATGAGAACATTGCATTGAATAAAGTAATTATAAACTAAAATTTTAACTATAGATAGAGTGGTTTGATTTTTAAAATTTTTATGCAACTTTGCAAATTCATTTTTGCATGGTGTTTGATCTTATTAATTATGGAAACATGAACTCTTAAAAAATATATTACTTTTATTATAGGGAAAAAATGACGTTTTCCAAAACAGGTTTGGTAATAGTCCCTCACTGTAATCGCAGCATTCTGATTTTATTTCTTTTCCATTGATCTACATTATGTAAAGTAAAACATCAGAGTGAGGTTTTTAAACACTCAGCTGAGCCTTTTAGAGATGCATTGACATTGTCAATATTAACTAATAAATTCTAAGACCATTAGTAAGCAGAAACTTGCATTTGAGTATTTGTTTTATCCCTGGCCTTATAGTAAGCAGCAATTGGGGCCAACCTTCACAAGAGTCTTTGGGACATAGTTACTTGGATATATTGCATTTATTTTAAGCTCACCCAAAGTAGTACTGATTTTCTCAGCCTAAAATTAATGTTTCTGAGATTCTATTGTCACTTAGATTGAAAATCCAGAATTCAGTCTTAATTTCTTCCTCACTTTTATCCCCTATATTCAGTATGTCACGAAGTCTTCGGGTTCTTTCTTTGAAATATTCCCGATTGATATACTTCCTTCCTGTGTTACTAAATCCATTCTGCAGCACTCAGTGCCGGATGTCTTAACTAATCAGTTAGCTTCTAACTGGTTTCCCCACCTCTGCATTCTTCCTCTTACAATCAGCCCCACATTAACTTTCAGATTGTTTCCCATGCTTAAATTTCATATTTTGTCTCCTCTGCTCAAGAGCCTGGAATATCTCCCTGCTCATTGGTGAGGTTCCAAGTGAATTACTTCACATTCTGTGCCCAGGTTTTTTTCCGTAATCTTCTCTTTTCTCTCTAATCTCACATGTCACTACATGCAGTGACTGGCTTGTGAGTGGTAGGCTCTAAAAGTTCCTTTAAAATGGGTGATTTGAAAGTTGGAATTAATTTTTTTTTTTTTTTAATGTGGAGAGAATTCTTTAAGAGCTGTGGTTGAGTTCCTAAGCTATAACTCAAAGGCCTGTGTATCCTAATGTAGCTGACTTCTGGGATCTTTGAGCCAGGAGCCAGGTTGAATAGGGGGGAAGGGGAAGGATGGACTGTTTTCCCCTTCTTCCCTAAGTATGGGGTCATCCAGCACTAGGCAGAGCTTACAGTGATTTTTCATGTGTAAAGGTGGTCTTTAGCATTTGATTTCTGTTAACTGTCCTCCAAGTCCTAGTGTTTCTCTGCCCAGACTCTTAGGCCTGGAGCGCTACCCCAGACGTTAATTAATTAAATAAGGCATTAATTAATTCAGAATTATATTATTGTCTATTAAAATCACAGTTGAAAGACAAATATTATATGATGCCACTTATATGTGGAATCTAAAAAGTAGTACAAATGAACTTTTTTTTTTTAAGAACTTTTATTGAGATACAGTTAACAGACAATAAACAGCATATATTTAGAGTGTACAACTTGGTATCCCAATCTCCCAATTCATTCCCCCCCAACCCTTCCCGCTTTCCCCACTTGGTGTCCATGTGTTTGTGCTCTACACCTGTGTCTCTATTTCTGCCTTGCATTTCCTCTTTCATAGTTGTTAGCATTTGCCTTATGTATTGAGGTGCTCCTATATTGGGTTCATATATGTTTATAATTGTTATCTCCTCTTCTTGGATGGATCCCTTGATCTTTATGTAATATCCTTTCTTGTCTCTTGTAACATTTTTTATTTTAAAGTCTATTTTATCTGATATGAGTATTGCTACTCCAGCTTTCTTTTGATTTTCATTTGCATGGAATATCTTTTTCCATCCCCTCACTTTCAGTCTGTATGTGTGCCTAGGTCTGAAGTGGGTCTCTTGTAGACAGCATATATATGGGTCTTGTTTTTGTATCCATTCAGCCAGTCTGTGTCTTCTGGTTGGTGCATTTAGTCCATTTACATTCAAGGTAATTGTTGATATGTATGTTCCTATGACCATTTTCTTAATTGTTTTGTTTTTGTTTTTGTAGGTCCTTCTCTTCTCTTATGTTTCCCACTTCTTCTCTTATGTTTCCCACTTAGAGAAGTTCCTTTAGCATTTGTTGTAGGACTGGTTTGGTGGTGCTGAATTCTCTTAGCTGTTGCTTGTCTGTAAAGCTTTTGATTTCTCTGTCAAATCTGAATGAGATCCTTGCTGGGTAGAGTATTCTTGGTTGTAGGTTCTTCCCTTTCATCACTTGAAATATATCATGCCACTCCCTTCTGGCTTGCAGAGTTTCTGCTGAGAAATCAGCTGAGTTCCCTTGTATGTTATCTGTCGTTTTTCCCTTGTTGCTTTTAATAACTTTTCTCTGTCTTTAATTTTTGTCAGTTTGACTACTATATGTCTTGGCGTGTTTCCCCTTGGATTTATCCTGCCTGGGACTCTCTGTGCTTCCTGGACTTGGGTAGCTATTTCCTTTCCCATGTTAGGAAAGTTTTCAACTATAATCTCTTCCAGTATTTTCTCAGGTCCTTTCTCTCATCTCCTTCTGGGACACCTATAATGCTAATGTTGGCGTGTTTAACATTGTCCCAAAGGTTATCTTAGGCTGTCTTCAGTTCTTTTCATTCTTTTTTCTTTATTCTTTTCTGCATCAGTGATTATCACCATTCTGTCTTCCAGGTCACTTATTCGCCATTCTGCCTCAGTTAATCTGCTATTGGTTCCTTCTAGTGTATTTTTCATTTCAGTTATTGTGTTGCATATCTCTGTTTGTTTTGCTCTTTAATTCTTCTAGGTCTTTGGTAAACTTTTCGATCTTTGCATCCAGTCTTTTTTTAAAGTCCTGGATCATCTCCACTATCATTATTCTGAATTCTTTTTCTGGAAGGGTGCCTATCTCCTCTTCATTTAGTTGTTTTTCTGGGTTTTTATCCTGTGCCTTCATCTGGTGCAAAGTCCTCTGCTTTTTCATTTTCTCTATCTTTCTGTGGCTGTGGTTTTCAGTTCCACAAGACAAAATACTGCTGATACTGCTTGATACTGCTGTCTGCCCTCTTGTGGAGGAAGCTATCTGGGAGCCTCCTGTGTGCTTCCTGATGGGAGGGACTGATGGTGGGTAGGGCTGGGTGAGCAGAGGTCAGTAAAGCTTTAATCAGATTTGGTGGGCAGAGCTCAGTAAAACTTTAATCTGCTTGTCTGCTAATGGGTAGGGCTGTGTTCACACCTTGTTGGTTGTTTGGCCTGAAGCCACCTAACACTGGAGCCCACAGGCTCTTTGGTGGGGCTAATGGTGGACTCTGGGAGGGCTCACACCAATAAGCACTTCCCAAAACCCCTGCTTCCAATGCCTCTGCCTCCTCGGTGAGCCACAGCTGCCCCCCACCTCTGCAGGCAACCCTCCAACACCAGCAGGTGGGTCTGGTTCAGTCTCCTATGGGGTTGCTGCTCCTTCCCCCTGGATCCTGGTGAGCACATATTTTTGTGTGCCCTTCAAGAGTGGAGTCTCTGTTTCCCCCAGTCCTGTGGAGGTCCTGCAATCAAATCCCGCTGGCTTTCAGGGTCTGATTCTCTGGGGATTCTTCTTCCCGTTGCTGGACTCCCAGGTTGGGAAGCCTAACGTGGGGCTCGGAACCCTCACTTTAGCGGGTGGACTTCTGCAGTATAACTGTTCTGCAGTTTGTGAGTCACCCACCCAGCATTTATGGGATTTGATTTTAACGTGATTGCGCTCCTCCTACTGTCTCATTGTGGCTTCTCCTTTGCCTCTGGATGTGGGGTGTCTTTTTTTTTGGTGAGTTCCAGTGTCTTTCTGTCGATGATTGTTCAGCAGTTAGTTGTAATTCTGGTGCTCTTGCAAGAGGGAGTGAGTACAAATGAACTTATTTACAAAACAGAAGCAGACTCACAGAAAACAAACTTAAGGTTACCAAAGGGGAGGTAGGGGGAGGGATAAATTGGGGTACAGGATTAACAGATGCATACTACCATATATAAATAAACAACAGGGATTTGCCATATAGCACAGGGAACTATATTCAATATCTTGTAATAAACTATAGTGGAATAAAAAACATTTTCATGCTAAAATGCATGGAAAGAAGGATCCTTGGGGAAGGATTAAGGATTTCTTGGTTATTCACACATTGTCAGCTAGTTCAATGATGTTTTCCTCCTAGCTACCTTGATGGCCTTTCTGATGGGATAAAGTGGAAAGGAAGCAAACTGTCTTAGAAGCTGGGGGCACTCCCATGGTTTAGATCTGTACTGTCCAGACCAGGAGCCACCACATGGTGCTTTCAAGCTCTTGAGATGTGGTTAGTTTGAACTGAAATGTGGTTTAAGTATAAAATACGTGTTGACCTTAAAAACCTAGTATAAGAGAAAAAGAATGCAAAATACTTCATTAATGATTGTTTATATTAATGTTGAAATAATAGTTTGGATATATTGAGTTAAATGAAATATGTTATTAAAATTTCCACCTGTTTTCTTTTGTGTTTTTAATGTGGCTCCTAGAAAGTTTAAAATTATATAAGTGGGTTGCGTCATATTTCTATTGGGCAGTGCTGGTTTTGACTAATCCTCTTCCTGTCCTGTGTATTCCAGCTTTTGTTCTTCCTCCGTCATCTTGCTCCATCGTGTATCTCCTCTCTTTCCTACATCTTTGGCCTCTCCCCTTCACTGGCTCTTTCTCTCAATTTTCACTTATTTGTTCATTCAACAGATATTTCCTGACCTCTTAATTACTGTCTAGTATTATAAATATGCAAAAGTCTTTCTCAGGCTAAAAAACAAAAAGCAAACAGACTCAACCCAGTCTCAGTACACATCACCCTCTACCACGTGCTCTCCTTGCTCTTACAGTCCAACCTTTTGAAGAAGAGTCTGTGCTCTTTACCTCCATTTACCTTCCCAGCCTCCTTCCTCAAACCTCAACACTCTGCCTTTTACCACTTTTGCCACTCCATGTAAACTGTTTTCCTAAGGCTGAGGATTTCCTCCTAGTTTTCAGATGCTATGGTAACTTCTCAGTCGTTAGCTGCAACATTTGATGCTCTCCCTCAGAGTCTCTCTGTCTTGACTTTTAAGAAATGTCTCTCTCCCTCTCCCTCCCTCTCCTTCCCTTTCTCCCCTCCCCTCCCCCCTCTGCCCCCTTCTCCCTTTTCCCCTTTCCCCCTTCCTCTCCTTCTCCTCCTTCTCCTTCCCCTTCTCCTTCTTCTTCTCCTTCTCCTTCTTCTCTCTCTCTGCCTCTGTCTCTCTCGCGTGTGTTTGTGTCTCTCATCTGTCTGTCTGTTTCTCTCTCTCCTGTTTTACCTTGACTTTTACCCTTGTCACTCACCAGGTCTGTGACCTGGGGTGGATTTAATGTTATGGAGCACCAGCATGCTTTGAGTTAGGTCTGGGCTCGCCACATGTCATCAATGGCGGTGTTAGGACCCACCTCTCTCCCTGGGCTTCTGCTTGGCTCCTTTGGAGGATCCCCATCATTTCCCCAGGGTTCTGGAGAGCCTCTGTGTTTTATTTTGTTTCTTCCCTCTCATATCCTCTTCCTTGGTTGCTTCTCCATATCCACCCTTCCAGTTAGAATGCTCTTCATACATTTCTTCTTTTCCTCTAATTCTTTAACACTTACTTCGAATATATAACCTCTTTCAAAATGTTTTTATCTCCTTCAGCCAACCTTTTTGCTCACAGATCCTCAGTTTTCCCATTTGAAAACAGAGGTGATGGCATCTCTCAAATTTAATTCACAGTATTCTGGGGTCTCACTTGATATAGGAGTGAAAATGCTTTGGAAAATGTAAAACACTTTATAAATATATTACCATCACTTCCTGATGCCATATGAGCATCTATTATCTCCATCACATATCTGTGGGGACAAATTGTAAATATACATGAAGTGTCAATACCAGATTGAATTCCTTCATATGTGAGTATTTGGTCTTCTCCTGCAAAAGTCAAAGTTTCTGGAGAGTAAGGGCCATGTTATATATCTTAGGAAAAGAAAAGGAAGAATTTGAAAGAAAACTTACTCTGTTTACTGTTTAGTATACTTTGTAGCTTTTTGCCAGATATATCCTAATAGATGCTTCATACATTTTATTTGTAGGTTCCATTAAACTAGCAAATTCACACATTTCTAGCTTATTTTTGCTTTTCCACTAAAAATAAATGTTACTTTTTCATTTTTTGACTGGTATATTGTGTGTCTCTCCTTGTAAAAATGAAAGTTTCACAGGGTAGGGACATAGTATTTTGCTCTGTTGTATCCTTAATGCCTTTCACATGGGAGTTACTTGATAAAAATTTGTTGAATGTGTGAATGAATGAACTAACTAATGGTGAGAAAGTAAAATTCCGACCTTTATCTCTGGCTTGAGGACCAGAGAATGGTCTTTGTCAGGCCATTGTTATGAGGTTAAGCCTTGGACTTCAGGATAGCTGTTCCTCAGTGCCTACAAGTCTCTCTCTCTTTTTCTGCTTTTGGGACTGTACTTTGAATAATAGAGGATGCTGACAGCCTACTCTCCCAATAAGTGGGGGGATCAAGGGAGAATTAAAATGAGTTCTACTTGATATAATTAAAGTAGAATATAGACACATAATAATATTAATAGCTAAACATAATTGAGCACTTATTATATACCAGGCACTGCTCTGAATGCTGTACCTGTACTGATTCATTTAGTACTCTCCAAAATGCTATGAACCAGGTGTTATTATGTCCCTACTTTACAGATAGGAGGATGGAGGCACAGAGAGTTGAAATAAATTGTCCAAGATCACAGAGCAACTTAATAATAGAGATATGACTGAAACCCAGAATCAGACTTTGGAGCTTATTCTCTTATCCACAGTGTGAACCTATATCTCTGATTAAATAGAGGTCATTTAAAAAAAAAACAGTTTTGGTGTACATGCATGTTTTCCCCATTTTTTTCTAGAGCACACTAATCTTCAGTAGTTCTTCCACTGTGGCTTAAGGCTGTAAGGGTTCTGGCCTGTTTCTTTCAGGCAAGTAGCTTAGTTATGTCAGGCCTGCATTTTCTATTTGACTACAACAGGTTAGGAGTTAATTATTTATAGTGCTTGCTGAAGCTGACATGGTACTGTGCTCACTCTGGGCTTATAGACAAAGAATGGCCTGTTGAAATCTACTAAAATGAAAATTTCATGAAACCCTTGGATTAGAGGTTGACCTGAATTTTAGGTTTCATGGATTTGAAGTTGTCTAACAGTTATGGGTTAAATGATGTCAGAATTACCATATACCACATAAGAAAGCAAGTGCTAAATTTATGGAGTATTAGTTTCTCTGTTCATTTTATCTCTGCCTGTTTTACACAGGACATCTTGCCCACCAATCCCAGTGAGATCAACTTTATGACAGAAAGGAACTGAATAGATACATTTGCAAGTACTATGACCTTAGCAATGTTAGAATATCCCCTTCACCCAAGTGTTTGTGAATTGGATGAGGTGATGGGAGAAATTAGGGAACCCTCCTCTTTTCTTCCCTCCTACCTTGGTAGCCAAGATTATTAGTTATAATGTAAATATTCAGCCTGAGGTTAGTTGCTTTTTTTTCTTTTTCATTGAAGTTCATGCTGGCATTCCAGGACACCTTGCAGGAGTGGCCTTTTGAGAAGATGTAGAATATGGAAGAGACCAGCACATACTTGGGATGCAGAGTAAATGTTAAATCCATAAATCCATCAGTGAATGATGTAGTCCTGAAGAGGGTAGTGGAGAGGCAGATTCATTCTGTGTAGAGCCTGTGGGATCTGGGTGAGGGAGTGTGAATCTGTGGACAGAAAGGAAATTCACTGGCAGATGGAACTTCAAAAGTGCTAGAGTAAATAAAGTACAGAGGTCTTAGAAAGAATCTCTGTCAGAGTTTGGCAATGGAGAAGAAAATGGATATTTTAGGACTAGACTCAAAGTGAACCAACAGGGGATTAGATCTAAGTTTGAACAGGAAAGGCTTTGTTCCTTTAGATGGAGGCCAAGTGGGAGCCAAAGGAAATAGCCTATTATGGGTCTAGATGGTAGAAATAGGGACGACGAAGGGCAGGCCCAGCAAAGGGACTCAAGGTGTGAGTCATGAGTATCTAGGAGATAGTAAGCAGTATCTCCTAGGAGCTTAAGCAGTATCTAGCAGAAGGATGCTCACCGTTCATTGATCTGTTCATTCAACATTTATCGACACCTACTATTTACCAGGCACTGCTAGAAACGGGATAAAGTAGTGAACAAAACAGATGCATTTGTGAAGCTTACATTCTTTCTTTTTTTTTTTCTTTCCCCCTTTTTGAGGTATAATTGATAATACTATTGTAAGATATTTAAGGTTTATATCATGGTGATTTGATGTACATATACATTGTGAAAGGATTCCCACAGTCTAGTTAATGAACACATCCATCTCCTCACTTTTGTTTTTTGATGAGAACATTTAAATTCTACTCTCTAAGCAAATTTCAATTATATAATATGGTGTTATCAACTATAGTCATTTGTGTTTTACATTAGCTCTTCAGACGTTATTCATCTGAAAATTGAGAGTTTGTAGCCTTTCACTCTGTTTCTAAGCGTTTGACATTTTTTTAGATTCCACATGTGAGTGAGATAATACAGTATGTGTCTTTCTCTGACTTATTTCACTTAGCAGGATGCTTCAGCGTTCACCCATGTTGTTGCAAACAGCATGGTTTCCTTCTTTCTCACGGCTGGATAATATTCCATTGTATGTATGTGGGCTGCATCTTCTTTATCCATTTATTCATTGATGGACACTTAGGTTGTTTACATATTTTGGCTATTGTGAATAATGCTGTGATGAACATGGGAGTGTAGATATCTCTTTGACATCCTGTTTTCATTTCTTTTGGATATATACCCAGAAGTGGAATTGCTGTATCATATCGTAGTTCTATTTTTAATATTTCAAAGTTTTAATAAACTCTGTATGGTTTTCCATAGTGGCTGTACTCATTTACATTCCCACCAGCAGTGCAGGAGGGTTGCCTTTTCTCCACATCCTCACCAACATTTGTTATTTGTTTTCTTTTTGATAATAGCCATTCTGACAGGTGTGATGTGATATCTCATTGTGGTTTTGATTTGCATTTCCCTGATGTTTAGGGATGTTGAGCATTTTTTCATGTGCCTGTTGGTCATCTGCATGTCTTCTTTGGAAAACTGTCTATTTAGGTCTTCAGCCCATGTTTTAATTGGGTATTTTTTTTTGATATTGAATTGTATGAGGTGTTTATATACTTTGGGTATTAACCTCATATCAGTCTTATCATTTTACAAGTATTTTCTTTCATTCAGTTGGTTATCTTTTTATTTCATCAGTGATTTCCTTTGCTGTGCCAAAGCTTTTAAGTTTAGTTAGATCCCATTTGTTTATTTTTGCTTTTCTCTCCTTTGCCGTAGGAGACACACAGAATCAAAAAATGTTGCTACGATTTATAATATCTACCAAAGAATGTTTGGTCTGTGTTTTCTTCTAGAAGCTTTATGGTTTCAGGTCTTATGTTCAAGTTTTTAATCCATTTTTAGTTGATTTTTGTGTATGGTGTAAGACAGTGGTCCAGTTTCATTCTTTTGGACATAGTTGCCCAATTTTTCCAATCACCTTTTATTGAAGAGACTATTCTTTCCCCAGGCTTACATTCTTTGGGGGAAAGTACACAATAACCAAATAAATAAGTGTATGGTACTATGTGGTACATCAGATCATAGTAATTACTTTTGAGAAAAAGTAAAGCAAGGAAGGAGGCAGGAGAAATGCTTGGATGTTGCAGTTTTAAATAGGCTGGCCAACTGTATTTAAGTGAGGAGGTAACATTTGAGCAAGCTCCTGAAAAGGGGTTTAGTGAGTTTCATTCTTATGCAGAAGGAAATTGAGCTTGTGAAGTTAACTTGAACTTGTCCTCAGTGGTATATTTCAACTCTTTTTAACCTGTCAAAATGTTCTGTCTTGCTATTTTAAAATGTAATTGCATCAGCAAATAAATATGTGAGTGGAGTGAAGGAGAGGAGAATGCCATTTCTGAAGGAAAGAGGATAGACGTTGAAAGGTATGGCAGGGAAATCCCCTTCTTAATTGCTCTGAGGAAGCTGTGCCCAGCGAAATCCAAGTCCACAGGTGTTTGATGGCCTTTGCCATCATGTGACCTCAGTCTATAGAAGTTGTTTCTGACGTCATCAGTTGACAGTAGAATAATAGGTTTTATTTTGACAGCAGAAGATTATTGCGTGGTTAGGCTTTAGCAAACACTCATAAAGTCTTTACGTCTGAGAAGCTTACACTTAATTCCTCACGTTGTAGCACTAATGCTTTGTGCTTCTTTGTTTCTCACAGCTTTGTAGGAAGCCAACCTCAGAGAGGCAGACAGGATGGCTAGCTCAGCCCGGGAGCACCTGCTTTTTGTGAGGCGTCGAAATCCCCAGATGCGGTACACACTGAGTCCAGAGAACCTCCAGAGCCTGGCCGCCCAGAGCTCCAGGCCCGAGAACATGACCCTACAGCGGGCCAACAGCGACACAGACCTGGTGACTTCCGAGAGCCGCTCCAGCCTGACTGCCAGCATGTACGAGTACACGCTGGGGCAAGCCCAGAACCTCATCATCTTCTGGGACATTAAAGAGGAGGTGGACCCCAGTGATTGGATTGGACTTTATCACATAGGTGAGTCAAATGAGCTGGACTTGCTTGTGACTTAGAGCGTACATTTCATTCTGACATTATACTATTCTGTGTTTTCTCCTGGGAAGAAATTCACATACGTAAATTAAAACAGCCAGATCCTAGGAATTTTTTCTTCTTCTTTGGGGGTGGGGGGAATCAAGTTATAAATACCTTTGCTGATATGAATTCTGTGGTTATATCTCTACCCTAATTAAATGTCAACTTATAGTATTCTCTTTTTAAAACTTCACTTTGCCCTTGATCAATAGCCCCATTTTGGAAAGGGATGGCTATAAACATTTGCTAGTATTTTTAAACCGATGAAAAGGATGTTTAGATTTAGATAACTGATATAAAAAAATGTTCTGTATTTTCGGAAGGTTGAATTACATTAAGAACAACTTGCAGTCTAAAGTATCTTTTTATTTCAGAATTCCTCGATGTGTCCTAGATCAATTAGGTAAAGAGTGTCATATTCTCCTAACAAATGACTTAGTAATAGGTTGCTATTTGTTTTAATAAAAGTATCCCAGCTCTGTTTAGCTGATTTGCATCTGTTATCCATAGGTGAGTGTATAATGAATAGCATATCCCAGAAAACATAAATCTACTTTATTTGAAAGCAAAAATCAAAACTTACTAACCAATCATAAAGAAAATCTAAATAGAATCTGATAATAAAATCTAACATTCCCCAAAACTGGATGAAGGGAATTATTTTAAAAATTTAACAAAAGATGTTTTATCAGAAAGATATTATTGCTTTCAGTGTAGATTATAAGCCGTGCCCCTCTTTTCTTTCTCTCTCCCTCTCTCTCTCTCTCTCTCTCTCCCTCTCTCTCTCCCTCTCTCTCTCTCTTTCTTTCTATCATCGATTGGTGGTGGGGGGAGTGGGGAAAGACTGGTCTATGCAGTGCTTCTCCATGAGGAGTGATTTTGCCCACTTCCTCTACAAGACATTTGGCGATGTCTGGCGGAATTTTTGGTTGGCACAACTGGAAAGGGGAAATGGCAGATCAGTGATGCTGCTAAACATCTTGCGATGCACAGACCAGCCCCTCACTATGAAGACATCTGTCCCCACATGTCAGTAGTGCCACTGTTGAGAAACCTTGGTTGAGGCAAAGTAATATCCTTGCTGAAATTTTATTAAAATGTTAAACCCATTTCACTTTATGTTTCTCTGGACAGAGAATTTTCTGTTGACTAAAATAAAATTGATTTGTATTTACTTATGTAACTTTTAATGTTTAATCATGCTAGATAGCAAGATATGGAAACATAAAAATTCAATGAATTTTTATTTTTCTATTTCCTCTTATGACAAAAAAAGGGAGGAAAAGTCTTCAGAGTTCAGCATTTTCCCCAGGTGTGTTTAAATATATATTTAAAGTGAGGAAGATTCATGATTTTAAAGTTGTATTTTTATATCTGATATTTATTATGTTCACAAAAGAATCTTACAGTTTTTTGTTTTTTGTTTTTTTTTGAAATAGGATGTCTTTATTTCTGTACCCTGTAAAGTTTTTCGAATCTTACAGTTTTGATGTACCTTTAGAAGTAACTCTTTTGGTTTTGATGTAATTTTACCCTTTTGGATTTCATAAAACTTTTTTCTTTTCAATTTTTTCATAATTTTTTGCCTTTTTTCTCATTTTAGATTTTGTGGTGCTTAATATGAGGCTCCAAATAGCAGTCTGTGTTTTCTTAGATGATTTTTATGTGATATTTCTGTAGGACATAATTTTATTTTCTCACATAGGATGATTTCTTTCTTGTGTGTGAATAACTTAATTTGTAAGATGCTAGAATCACTTAAGACAATGACTCCTATTATTTCATACTTTTTTCCTATCTTCCTTTCTGTTTCTCCATCCCACTTGTTTTATTTCCCTGTCTGTATTTAATTGAGAAGGAACTAAGGCATCCAAAGCAAAGTTTATCTTATTCCCAAGTGACCAAAGTCACAAAATCTTGGTGTTCTTATATTTCACTTTCTAGAGTATAGATAGGTTAGAGATCTAAATCTGGAATTTGTCCAAGGATATAGCTAGGAAAATAGAATTAGGAAATAAATCTCTTTTGAAAAGTGCCATTCTTCTTCAGGTCATTTCAAGCTATTTCTGTATCTTTCTCACATATCTTTATTGTATTTTTGCTTCCCCATATGTAATGTGTCTTTTTTTTCCATTTTGGCTAATTTCAACATTTTTTTTTTCTTTATTTTGGTTTTCAGCAGTTTGTCTGTGATATACCTAGGTGTGGTTTTCTTTTTTTTTTTTTTATCCTGGTTGGGATTCTTTGAGCTTTTTAAGTGAATGTTTTTAATGAAAATTGTGAACATTTTGGCCATTGTTTTTTTCAGATATTTTAAAAATCTATTTTCACTTTCTTCTTTTTCTGTGATTTCAGTTACGTATATGTTACATTGTTTCATGTTGTTCTACAAGGCCCTGAGGCTCTGGCTAATTTTTCTTTAATCTGTGTGGTATTCAGATTCCACCATTTCTATTTACCTATTTTCAAGTTCACTAACCTTTCTTTTTTTTTTATCTTCATTCTCCTGTCAGTCCCATCCAATGGATTTTAAAATTTCGTTTGACTTTTCATCGATAGAATATGCTTTTCTCTTTTTATAGTTTTAATTTCTCTTATGAGAGTCTGTATGTCTTAATTTGGTCAGACCATATCTTTGTTCAGTTCTTTGAATTGATTTAAATACAGCTGCTTTAAATTCTCTGCTAAATCCGATAACTGGAGGACTGTCTAAGGATCCATTTTTATTGTCTGTTTTTCTCTTGACCATGAGTCCCATTTTCCTATTTCTTTGTGTATCTAGCAATTTTTGACTTTACACTGAACTCTGAGGATTCTATATTGTAGAGATCCTAAGTTCTGTGGCATACTTTTTATTTTAATGTTAATTTTTATTCTAGTTGGCAGATTTATTTCATTGAGCTTAGTAGGTGTGATTTAACACTTGGTTAGAATGGATCTGTGGAAAGGCCAACATAGTTATCCAGCACTTCTAGTTTGGTGGCATTCAGCCTTCCAGTTTGGTCTCCTCTATAGATTTTGTTAGGGCTTGGTTTGGGGCTTTGTTAACGTAGGTCTACAGTAGGCTTTACTCTAGCACGTTGTGCTTATTCCTAAGTAGTGGCATTTCTGGTGTCATAGCTACATGCCTGGAATGTTAATCATTCTGTCTGGCTGGGCTGTAACTCCAGTGTTCTCCAGCACTGCTTGACTTCTTTAACTCCACTGCACTCTCAGCCCTGTAGCAGCTGCTCTCTGGAAAAGCCTTGGTAGTCTCGCCCTGCACATGTGCAGCCCAGATCTTAGCCAAAGGCTTGTGGGGGATCCCCATGTGGATTTTTGGCCTTCATCCTCGCATAGCTCTTTCCTTTCCAGTGCCTTGCCTGGAGATTCTAGCCACTTCAGTGACCCAAACTCTGATTGCTGCCTCCTCAGCTCATCCGAACTGCCGTGGACTCTAGCTCCCTGCACTGCACTCAGAAATTGTCCCCCGGATGGGATCTGGGTGGTCATGGAGTCACCTTATGGGTTTCCCTTCTTTCTGGGATTTTAGTCTTTTGAGCAGTGTCAGAAAACCACTGCCTCCTAGTTTTACAGTTGTGTAATTAAGAAAGCAAGTCTGAAACTAGTTACTGCAATATGATCCGAAGCAGAAATTTCTCCCCTGCTTTTGATTTAAGGTAGGCAGTAAGAGGTTTCACTTAATTTCCCCATATCGCCATTTCCAGAGAACTCTGAATAAATAATAAATTATAGTTTGAGTCCCATATGTTTGTCTCCTTCTTAGTGTATTTTCTAATAGTTTCAGATCCCTAGCATGGAAGAGGTGTGAGGAATTGGCACCCTCCGACCTCTTAAGGGGCTGAGATGAACACAGAGACTAGAATTCAGGAATAAAAATATCATGTAGCTAGAATAAGGTACGTGGTGTTTTCAGGCATACTGTTGGTTTTAACAGGCCTTCCACAATGAATGGATTTTAAAGGCTCAGGTCCTGACATTTAGAACATTAAGGATGGCTCATTTATATAGTTGCAGAACCACAGCTGTGTTTAAAAGAAAAATTGGCTTATCTGGGACCTCAAAGTGAGTGACAGAAACCTTGGTTTAAGCAGAGTTAGCCATTTCTCTCCTGGGGCTAGGATGGACAGTTCTGACCCTGAGACTGGAGACAGCCTTACTTCCGTGGGGACTTTGCCGTCCCACGTGGTGAGGGAGGGGGGACAGCACTGTGGTGTTTAACTGACAGCCACGTCCTGATCCCTTCTTCCTTATGGGATCAGTGGTTGTGGAGCAAGCTTTTGATCTCAGGGCAGGTAGTCCCTCTCCAGACTCAGGAAGGATCTAAACCGATGTGGTAATCCAACTAGTGAGTAGTCTAGGAGTGCACATGTGACCTGGTTCTGGCCAGTGATATGTAAAGGAAAGATTTGAGGGGAATTTCCCCTTCCAATGAAAAGTCAGAGCCTAATGAAGAGAGTCTTTAAACCTCCCTTTCTCTTGTACTTGGGACTCTGGTGAAAGGATGTGATATTTTGAGTTGTTGCATCCACGTAGCACCCATAAGTTATCAATTAAGACGAGTAACAGCCAAGGATTAGAGAAGAAAGAAAGAGCTTGGACTGGCACTCCGAAGTTCTTGCTATATATGAAAATAATCTTCACCTCTGTTTAAGTTATCATTAGTGAGGCTTTTTTGTACCAGCAGTCATTTCTAACTGAGCCACTGGGGTGGCAGTTAAGATGAGAAAGGGAAAAAGAGGAACACAACTGCTTTAATTATTTTTTTAATTATTATTTTAAAATATATTTATTTATTTATTTGTTTATTTATTGGCTGCATTGGGTCTTCATTGCTGCATGCGGACTTTCTCCAGTTGCGCTGAACAGAGGCCCCTCTTCATTGTGGTGTGTGGGCCTCTCATTTCAGTGGCTTCTCTTGTTGCGGAGCACGGACTCCAGGCACGTGGGCTTCAGTAGCTGTGGCACGTGGGCTCAGTAGTGGTGGCTCAGGGGCTCTAGAGCACAGGCTCAGCACTTGTGGCACATGGGCTTAGTTGCTCCATGCATGTGGGATCTTCCCGGACCTGGGATCGAACCCATGTCCTCTGCATTGGCAGGTGGATTCTTAACCACTGTGCCACCAGGGAAGTCCCACAACTGCTTTTAAAGGCAGGGCAAAGAATGAGTGGGCTACTTCTGTAGTTACTGCTTCAGGGAGAGGGCTTGGGCTGCTTTAATATAGATAAAAACCACTCGATTTTTTTTAAAAGAAGTAACAAAAATTTGACATAAAATTTTTGAAAATGGTAACTCCAAGCCATATGGAAATTTTCAGAAGTTTGATAGAATCAGTGATGTGATGGGAAGAATCTTTCAAATGAGTAGTCAGTGATTTGAAAATATGCAAAACAGTTTTCTTGGCCCCTATTAAGGGAAGATGGGTGAGATGATGTATTTGGAGAAGACCTGAAAGAAAAGAGAAAATGCAGGGCTAGGATGGGGAAAAGAATATGGGAGTCCAAATTACATCCTAAATTTAAGACTGTTATGACTAGAGAGGAATATGCATAATAAGTTCTCTCTCTGGCTCTGTGAAATAGGTTTCATAAAAGCACATACAGTGGGCATAGCTTCAGGTTTCTATACCTCTTAGTAGGAAGCAGCTGCTCCTCTTCAGCTGTGTCCTGAGAAGCTGGACTGTTTCCTAGCAACGTCTAGTTTTATTTGTGGAACTGAGAGATGGTCTCTATAGAAGTAAGTCCCAATGGGGAAGGATTTGGGTGGAACATAAGCCTGGCGAGGTGTGGCTTATTGGCACACTCTGTGTGTTGATCATGTTTCTCTTGGCTTATGTTTTCTTCCTACCAAAAAGTGTGATTTGTTTTTGTTTAGCTAAGTGCTAATAACTCTTTGCACTGTACAGCTTTCTCCAGATGACTTTTAGCACTACTAATCTGGAGGGAAAACATATTCTTTTGGATCAGAAACATAAATCTTTCTTTAGGCAGTTTAGGCAATGTAGAGATCCTCTTGGGAATACAAAGAAAAAAAGTTGAAAATATCAAAACATCATTTGGGGAAACTTTGAGCATGAGCATCGTTCTTAAAACAGAAGCTAATTATATTTTCTCGCTCCAGAAAGTCTCATATACACCCTGAGATGTCCAGAGATGATCACAATGTACTTATAGCCCCGAATCTCCAAATTACAACAATTAGTGCTTTGTAGTTGGTTTCCAGAAATCACTAGATTTATAATTTAGTGTTGGTCTCCAAAATTGGAATTGACCCCTCACAAATTTAATAGTGCTACTCATTGCCTCCTCCTAAGCTCTCTAAATAAAAAGAGCCAAATGCTTATCTTGTGCAAGAACACTTAGGGTACTTAACACAAACAGCTTTCCATGGAAAATCAAATGGACCCTTTTTAAGGAGGAGGTGGAAAATATTAAATTTGTTTCAGGCTCACTATCTAATTCTGCTTAACCTTTAATCTTGTGCTTGTTTTTCTGGGCGTTCAAAAGAAGAACACTTGAAGAGGCTTAATTTGCCATTTCTCATGTGCAGGCTACTTCAGGTACCTGAACAGAACTGGGAAAATGCACATTATGAAAATTAGAAGTTTATACTGTGCTGTACACCAGTGCTTCTCACAGTGCTGGTCTGTGAACTGTTTGCTCCTGATTGTGACCCCATAAGAGACTTTCTACAGAACAGACTTTCTAAATCAGTGTAACAGCTTCCTTCATTGAGAAAGTCTTGCTATTAAAAAATCACCTAAATTAAATAATGGGCTATTTGATGTGGGTATTTCATATTCTCGATCAAGCTTCTTATCTTGTCATGGACTGATAACAGATAAATAATTTACAGCATTGTCTGTTTGAGTACACCTCTCAGTGTCCATGCACTGATTGTATCTTCAAAGATAGATGGAAGAGCACTTGTACTTTGACCCTGTCTTAAAAAAAATCATGGCTTATGTATTACGACATTTTTCATATTTCTTTGCCTTTGGATGGTAAAATAAAGTTGTAATCGTTATCCAAGGCATGAGGATCATGGGATCATGTATTTGTTTTTTTTAATAAATTTATTTATTTTGTTGGCTGTGTTGGGTCTTTTTTGCTGTGCGCGGGCTTTTTTTTTTAGTTGCAATGAGTGGGGGCTACTCTTCGTTGTGGTGCGTGGGCTCCTCATTGCTGTGGCTTCTCTCGTTGCGGAGCATGGGCTCTAGGCGCGTAGTCTTCAGTAGTTGCAGCACATGGGCTCAGTAGTTGTGGCGCACGGGCTTAGTTGCTCCACGGCATGTGGGATCTTCCTGGAGCAGGGCTCAAACCCGTGTCTCCTGCATTGGCAGGCGGATTCTCAACCACTGCGCCACCTAGGAAGCCCAGGATCATGTATTTTTGACCTCCAAATTTAAGCTGATGTTTTATAGATCTAACTCCCAGCATGGTGATACCATATAGTTAGTTGAGGGCAGTCAAGGCTGGGACTGAAGCGTCCTGTGTCCCAGTCTTCATTTTTTCCCCCTTTGTGTTGAAAAATATAGTCCGGTGTTTTTCAACCTTTAGTTATTTCCTCAGCACTTCCTTGATTTTTGCAATATTGGATTGTCACTTGTGCTATTAATCTTTTTCTTTAAACCATCTGATTAAAAGAAAGCAAACTGGTTATCTACCCTGAGCTTGTTCTAAGCAGTAAGGTCTGGGAAAGGTTTGCTGTGTTAGCTCTATTTCTTTCTAACATGCATTAACCGTAAATAAATAAGTTTGTGGGCCACCCAGGGTTGTCACATGCAGCACACTTTGAGAAATTTTAGGTTATCAGCGGTTAAGAGCACAGGCTCTGTGGTCAGACAGACTAGTAAATTCAAATCTACTTACTAACTTGGGAGAATTATGTAATCTTTTTAAACCTCAGCTTCCTCATCTTAAAGAAAAAAAAGGCTAAGGAAAGTACCAGTATCATGAGAATTAAATGAGATAGTGCATATAATGCTCTAAGCAAGGTACGTGGGCTCATTGTAAGTGCCTGCGGATTGTAAACTGTCATCATTATGTTGGCTGCTCTTAATAATAATGAAATCATTTCCTTGGTAGTCTAAGCAGCAGCATGAATTTACCCACTGAGAGAGTCCATGAGAAGGAATTTCCAGATTAAAGTGACATACTGGGCTACTTCTGCTTACAGAAAACAAAATCCATTCTTTTGAAATTGAGCTCTAGGAATTATGCAAAGCACTTAAAGTATGAATGCTAAATAATGCAGTATTTTAATTTGAGTATTATGTAGGTTCTAAACCAGTATGCTTTCCAAGATAATGGGAAAACTGCAGTGTAATCTGAAATTCAATAAAGTGGAACAAATCATTTATGTATTAGGTATTTAGTTTCCAGAATAGCTATCAAATACAGTTAAGAGCATTTGTTCTTAAACTCTTTTGGGGGGTATTTTTCCATGATTACTGCCAAAGAAGTGTTATTTTAGGTCATGTCTTTAAATAAAAAAAATTCTCTTAGAAAATAATAACTTTGGAAATGAAATTGTTTTTTTGAACAATTTAACTCTAAATTACTTTTTGTTACCTTGTTTTATTAGGCTAGGTCAGATTATGTTGCAGTAATTAACTACCCCTGAATCCTTAGTGGTTTAACAGACAAAAGATGACTTAT
Source organism: Hippopotamus amphibius kiboko (assembly GCF_030028045.1). Classification (NCBI taxonomy): domain Eukaryota; kingdom Metazoa; phylum Chordata; class Mammalia; order Artiodactyla; family Hippopotamidae; genus Hippopotamus; species Hippopotamus amphibius. Next base: position 107,740,025 of record NC_080193.1, read on the forward strand.
TACTAATGCTGTGTGTCCAACATGAGGGCTTGCTTTTTACTGTCATTTAGGGACTCAGGCTTAATACCTCTTGATTTTTGCCATTTTGGATTATTAACATCTCAACCATCTTGTCATTACACCATCTGGAACATAGGGCCTCTTTGGGCAGGGGTCAAGGGAAGAAAGAGCTGGAGACTTTTATACCACCTCTTAATGCTTTGTCCCCAAAGTGACACATTTCATCTCTGCTCAGAATCCATTGTTCAGCACTAGTCTCATGATCTTCCTAACTGCAAGGGGACTGGGAAATGAGGAGAAGCCCCTGGCAATTTGATGAGCAGTCAATATCTCTGCCATAGTTAGATGTGTCTTACTAATAACATGTCTGGTCTTCTGGTCTGTTGCAAAGTCTAAGACATTCTTGCATAGTCACTGCAAGAATAGATGCTGGAGGTTAGAAAGTGTCATACTTTGGGATACACTTTGCAGGGTGTTCAGGAGACTGAATGAGAGGATACACCTAGGGCAGGACCAAGGATAATACCTAACACTGTGGATGCACAGTGGGAGTTAGTGGAATCTGAATTCACAGCATTGCATTCGCATCTCAGATGACCATGAATCTTCCTTTTTTATGCATGTTGAAGATTTGGTTCACAGAGAAATCCATGTGTTCAAAACGGTAATGGAACACTTCCCTGGATGTGAGGTAGGTTTCAAAAAATTGTATAGCTCAGTGTACTGAAGACACTTTAGTATACTTTATCCCCTAACATACTGGTTGAAAGCAATACCTGAAACAGGCATTCTTCTGTCCATTCAGTGACATGGTCTTTTGTTGCTGTTGTTGTTTTCTATCCAGTTATTCTCTAAATACTACTTGAGAGTTCTTTTTCCCCCATGCTGATTTGTGTCACTTTTCCGTAAAGGAGGCTTGTATAGGTGCCATAATTATTAAATGTTAAATAATTGTAAATGTTCTTTTGAAAATACTGTTGGCATGAGGTTTACAAATGTTTCATTCTGATGTAACCCACTACTAAATATCCTTACCACATATGCTAATTTTGTAATGTTTGTTTTAATTGGCTTTTCATACTTTCCTAAGGACTAAATAGTGGACACATCAGTAAAGAAAGAACATTTATGACACTGTCTTTTTATCCTGACATTTCTCTTAAAGTCAGTTTGTCTGTTATCAATTGCCCTATCAGCTTCCTTTTGGTTAGTTTTCGCTCGATGTATCTTTTCCCACCATTTTATTTTCAGCCATTCTTTGACTGCTTCACGTAGATCTGCTGTAAATCATCTGTAGCTTTATGATTTTTATCCAATCTGTGTGATCATCTTTTAAACTTGTTTCATTTAGTGTTTTTACATTTGCTGGTATGTTTTTAATATATTTGGATTTATTTCCACATCTTATTTTGTTTTCTATATTGCCTGCCTTTTCTTAGGTATTTTTTCCTTCTACTTTTATGCCTTCAATTGAAATGATGAGTTTTCCTAACTCATCCCTACCTCCCACTTTCTTCTTCAGTCTGTTTGCTTGGAAGTTAAACATTCTAGTTCTAGTCTGTTAGTGGTTATCCTTAAAATATTTGTCATGCGTAATTAACAAAGGTTTTAATGAATCAATATATTTAAGAACCTCTCAAACCGTACAGGGATCTTAGGAGAGATTCATTACTTCCCTCCCCATCTTCTTTTCTATTGTTGACATTTAATTCCATCCTGTTTTAAACCCCTTCTTCCACATTGTCATTAATATTGTTGTGTTTTTTTCATAGATAGGAATTGTTCTGGTTATATATTTTGCACAACAAACCATCACAAAACTTAATGTGTTAAAAAACAATTTATTATGTAAATAATTTAAGGGTAAAAAAAAAGACTTATATGAATCAGCAGCACTAGAGTACATGGGGTTTGATTTTCTTCCAACACACACACAAACACACACACACACACGCACACACACACACACATCCCCACCAACCCAAATTGTATTCTAAAATAAACGGAAGTAGGAGGAGTTTAAATTTTACCTTCAAATCCTTGTTGATTTACCAAATCAATTAATTCTTTTTTTCTGGTTAATGTAGGTAATGATATAAGGTGTCAGGCATGTCTGAAATCTTCTCTTCATTTTCTCCAGTGAGTTTTCCCCCTTATGGGCTGTCACATGATCTCTGTTTCATTTTGCACCATTCATTTGTATCATTATTTTAACTGTAGTCTTTGAGGTGTAGTGAAGCTGTGATAACTATCAAAGTCATTATATTAATTTCCATCAGTTGTTTCCTACAGTCTGGATGTCATTACTGTTGGATTTTTGGATAAATACAGATTCACTTCACAGTAGCATGTACTTCATAGGGACTTCAGAAAAACTATGTAGAGCAACTCAGATTTTCAGTCTGTTTTAAGTTGTGAGTGCCAGAGTGTTGTAAACACAGTTTTAATGGTGACATTAAAGAATTCTTCCTCTAAGTTCTTGTAGTTTTACTTTCTGTGTGTTTTTTTAATTTCAGTTATAAATTGCAAACTCCCAGTGTATGCATGCTCATTGAGAAAAACTGATTTGTATTTGTATTTTTTATTTCAATTATGAATTGCAAGCACCTAGTGTATATATACTAGTTGAGAAAACCTAGTTTTTTCTTTTCCTACATCAAAATTTATAAAACAAGTAAATATGATAGATGGTCACATTTGCTCAGTTTACTGTAGTTCATAAAATCATTATGAGATCCACACTAATGCCTTAATTACGAACAGAGCTTGAACTGGGTCAGGTCTGGTGGATCCACCAACTCAGCATCAGGAATAGTGTGGATAAGAGGGTGGTTTTGGAGTTGGAGTGTGAGACAGACATAGATTTAGACTCTGACTCTGTCACTTAGTTGGCACTTGGGAGTTTTTAAACCATCCTGAGCCTCCGTTTCTTCATATACAAATTGGAAACAATACCAACTTTACACAGCTGCAGGGAAGATGGAACAAGATAACACTTGTGATATGTATACAAGGGTAACTGCTTCATAGGAGGGAGCTGCCACACCAACCTCAAACATTTGTGGTGAGCCTCCTGTTTGTCTGCCACTGGGCAATAGGATACAAACATGGATCAGCTCAGAGTTTAGTGGGGTGACTGATGCAGCATGTTCAGAACAACGTTACAGAGGCCATGAGAGCGTGGAAGGGGAAGTTTAATGCTTGAGATGGATTTGGGGATGGGAAGGGTATAGAAGGGGCTTCATCAAGAAGATGATATTTAGATTTCTCATGAAACAGGGATTTTCTTTGGTGTTCATATGAGAAAAAGTCATTCTAGGAGGCGGGAATTGGACATGCAGATGCAGTCTTTCCCATGAAGGGCTTGCATGTACTGTTTGAAGGTTGCACCTCTGTCCCCATCTCCTTTATTCCTGGCTGACTTTTGTGTATCCTTTTAGACAAGAAAGCCACCCACTCTATATGAACCCCACCCCCCAACCCTGTCAAGCAATCAGTCTGTTTTCCTGCTCCCTTAGAAACTTTTTTTGCATCTCTGTTTCAGTGCTGATTGCACTGTGTTATAATTTGTCTTTTTCCACATTTGTCTCTTCCTTGCACTCTTAACTCTTTAACTGTGTCCTGTTCATGTTGTGTCCTGAGCAGCTTTCAGTGCTGCATTATTCATGAAGATCAATTAATTTCATTAAAGATTGCTTTTAGGCAAGAGCAATTATGACAAAAATAAATACTTTTTTATTGAAGATTATTTCATGTTATGTAGTTTTCTCTTTTTGTATTAAATTATAGTTGATGTTAATATTACATAAGTTACAGTTGTACAGTATAGCGATTCAGTTTTTAAAGATTATAGTCCATTTATAGTTATTATGAAATATTGGCTATATTCCCTGTGCTGTACAATATATCCTTGTAGCTTATTTTATACATAATAGTTTGTACCTCTTAATTCTCTACCCCTGTATTGCCCTTCCCCGCCTTCCTCTCCCTGCTGGTAACCACTAGTTTGTTCTCTATACGTGTGAATCTGCTGCTTTTTTGTTATATTCCCTAGTTTGTTGTATTTTTTGGACTCTACGTATAAGTGATATCATACAGTATTTTTCTTTCTCTGTCTGACATTTCGCTTAGCATAATATCCTCCAAGTCCATCGATTTTGTTGCAGATGGCAGAATTTCATTCCTTTTTATGGCTGAGTAGTATTCCATTGCATTCCACCACATCTTCTTTATCCATTCATCTGTTGATGGACATTTAGGTTGCTTCCATATCTTCTCAATTGTAAGTAATGCTGCTATGAACATTGGGGTGCATGTTTCCTTTTGAATTAGTGTTTATATACTCAGAAGTGGGACTGCTGAATCATAGGGTAATTTTATTTTTAGTTTTTTGAGGACCCTCCATACTGTTTTCCATAGCGGCTGTACCAGTTTACATTCCTACCAACAGTGTAGGGGGGTTCCCTTTTCTCTACATCCTTGTTCTTTCTGATGATAGCCATTCTGACAAACGTGAGGTGTGTAGGTGGTATTTCATTGTGGTTTTGATTTGCATTTCTCTAATGACTAGTGATGTTGAGCACATTTTCATGTGCCTGTTGGCCATCTGTGTCGTTTTATCTTAATGATTTTATTCAAAAGATTATTTTGGGTATTCATTCATTCCTTTGTTCATTCAGCAATATCAGGAGTTTACCATGTACCAGACAGCTGAAAGAATTTTTTAAATATCTGTATTTAAGATAATAAAGTGCTGTCATTCTAGGCTTTTTCCCAATTATTATACGATATATTGGCCTTTAGAGTCCTGTTTCCTTAAACCATGGATGCTTTCTTTAACATGGAAAACACTGTATGTTTAAATAGAAATAAATTTACTCCCTGGACTCACTGTGGTTACTTTAAACGCTCACTTTTTTGGCCTTTCTTGGTCTCTTGTCTTCAAAAATATGTATCTATTGCTTTAAGCAGTCTTGGATGTTTTTCTGAAGGCTGTGAGTGTGACATGAAGAATATCTGTAGTGTTTTTGACATTCAGAAATATGTACCTGTGTATTCACTGTGTAACTGCTATACTTCTAGTATGAACAAGTGCTGTTATGTGGTTATTGATGGATCAAGGAATGATCATCCTTTTACTCTACAAAAATAAGAACAACTTTTTAGACTACAGTTATAGCATTAAGCTGTGATATAGAAGCAAATACGTTACTGAAAGACTAACCTAAAAGCATCTTGAAATTTCCAACTAAGGATTTACATTAACTAGTAGGATTCTAAATATTTAGTACATATCTTTTTAAAGCATCCAAATAGATTTTTTTCTTTAAGTGCAAGACTGTGGCATATTTTTGACATGATAAAACATTTCATGTGAAAAGGAAAGCCTTAAGAATTCAGTTAACATCTGGAGGAGGTTACATTCTTAGGTTGGGGCTGTGTAACAGCCATTTTTTTTTTCTCTATTCACTTTAACTGCCAAAACCCATCATTCCTGAGCCATGTCAAAGGGATAAACAAGAGGAACTGTGCTATGCAAATGACCCACTGTAACTGCTGATTTGAGCAAGGTTACAGGTCAGCGTATGTCAGCTAACTTAGAATTTTGTGGTCCGTGGTGATTCATTTGCCTGAATGGAGTGCTACAAAACTAACAAGATTTCTTTTAGAAATTATTATTATTACTTGTTAGTCTTTCTAACTATGGCAGTATTGCTAAGATAAGCAACCACTTTAGCATCTTCACATTCGTGGATGCTAAGGAAGGAACCCGGGAATCCCTCATTCTGCATAAGTTTCACTCAAATGTAAGGAAACCTTGTTACTTATTTAAGGAAATTGAATGCTGGTAGTGAAGTACTGTGTTTTTTCTTTGTCATTTGGAATCATTAAAATATATTATTCATCTATTGAAGTTTATTTTGAAAGATAGAGTCATAGAGGTTTTAGATTTAGAGCAGAAATTAGTGATCATTTACTTCACTGGCCTCATTTTACAAATGAGAAGCTGAGGGTCCAGATGGATTAAATAATGTACCCATGGTTACTCAGTAAAATAGTCAGAAGAAAATAGCGTCTATAGGAATTTCCTCCATAGTGGAGTTGCTTTTTTTTTTATTTTTATTTTACTTTCTGCATTTTAGGGTTCTGCTTCTTTTGGTCATATAATGTTTTTATATTCTATACCTTGTTGTGTGTATCGGATATCGATACTTTATCCCCCCTCCTTTTTTTGGTAACAGCTTTATTGAGATATAATTCACATACCATACAGTTTACCCATAGAAGTGTACAGTTCACTGGTTTTTAGTATATTCACAGAGTCATGCAATCATCACCACATCGACTTTAGAACATTTTCATTAACCCAAAAAGAAACCCCAAACCCCTTTGCCATCACCCTTCAGCTCCTCCCTGCCCCCTGCCCCCAGTTGCTTTTTAAAGGAAGTTAGGTGCTAAAGTCAATTCCTCAAGGTGATTTTTGAGTGTAGTCACAATACCCTTGAAAAATCCCATAGGAAGGCAATGCGACTTCACAGTGAGTTGAGTACAGCCAACTTTTCCTCCAGTGTTGGAACAGACTCCTGTCTTAGCTTGAGTGCCAGAGAAGAAGTTGGCTTGTGTTTAGGGGCTGTTTTTATATCAAAAAACCTATCATTTTAAACTACAATTCCACTGAGCCTGGTGGGATGTTTGGAAGAACTGCATGTTTCCTGCTCCCCCCAGGGGCGTGTGCTCAGGGTCTGGAATGGTTCCCATGCTGCTTAGATTGTTCTCCTTCTCAGTCTCTCTGCTTGTCCCGAGTGAGCTTGTTGGTTACGCTGGAATGTGTTAAATGGGTGTTCGCTGTGCCTCCTTTGAACATCAGTTCATCTTTGAACATTCTGTAGCATATGCTGAGTTAGTTCCTTTAATGGAGGCTCATAGAGATTTATAAATTATTTTTACTAGTTTTTATAGCTCTGTTGAAAATACCCCCACAACCCAATACTTGTTGTCACTTTGAGCAGTACTTCAGTGAAAGAGTTCCTTTAATTATTTATTTACTTGCATTTTCCCCAATATTTTTATTAGAAAAATATCAAAAATAGAGAAAATTTTGAAAGAATCGTACAATGAACACACACATATACACATTACCCGTATTATGCAATGACCATCTTGTTATACTTACTTTATCACATATCTATCCATTGGTCAATCTATCTTATTTTGGGATGCATTTCAAAGTAAATTGCAAACATCAGTACACTTCACCCCTAAATGCTATAGTATGCATCTTAAACTAGAGTTTAACATTTGTTTATGGTTCTTGAAAGAGTTCCTTTTAAACCCTCACAGTTTTTCAGGTGACTTCTCTTATCAGATACACAGAGATATTTATCGTTCTGTTACTTTTTGTGCTTCCTTTGCAGTGAAGCACCCCATTCCTTGGGATTTTAAGTCCACAGAGCCGAGTGTGGATACAAGCTCTGGGCATGAGAAAGGCTGAGAGGATCTAATATGATTGTTTAAATCCTATTAAATTACTTTGCCATAAAATTTGAAACCTACTCATCTTTCTCTAACTGTAACTGATGCAATTGTATTGTTTTCTAAAGGAAGATATGACCAACACCCAAAAGTGTCCATGAGCTGAAATAGTTCAACAAAATTTCTTTGATATCTCTATTAAGAAAAGAATAGGAAGAAATAGTGACATATATGGAGAATTCTTATTTATAGGAGGTTACAGTGGAGTCTCTCTCCCCCTACTGTTTACTAAAACTGTGCACTTGCAAGTCAACAATAACTCTTAAAAGTCAGACACCAGGCGTGTTGTCAGTCCTCACCCCCTCACTTATATGTTCAAGGCTGTTTCTTCATTGGCTGTGACACTGTCCCAACTCCCCTAGTTTTCTGGCCATTCATTCTTTTCCTCTTTACTGAAACTCCCCCTTTTCTCCCTTATCCTCTAAATATTCTTCAGGCTTTCTTATGAACTCTCTTCTTTAATGTCTCTTGCCTTGAAGGATTTCACTCACTCCCAGTCTGAGTAGAAGGCTTCATTTCCTACAAGGGTGACTGGAGCCACCTCTTCCTGGCTCACGAGAGCCAGTTCTGCACACCTCTTCCTGGTTCCTCAGGTATGTAGCAGGAGGGCAGCTGTGTTGAGAGCATTTACACCACAGACAGGGTTTACAAATTACATTACAAATCAGGGTTTCCTCCCACTCGCCCAGAGCTAGTTTACCATCGCACCACTAACTAGTCCCAACCTTTCTCGAAAGCTCCCAAGATCATTTCCTTTCTTTTCTTCCTCTTCTTTTTTTTTAATTTTGGCCATGCCACACGGCACGTGGGATCTTAGTTTCCCAACCAGGGATTGAACCCCAGAGCCCCTGCATTGGAAGCACAGAGTCTTAACCACTGGACCGCCAGGGAAGTTCCCTCAAGATCTCTGAATATCCTGCTCATTCCTCAAACTCAGATTGTTCAAAACGAATTGATTGACGTGCCACACTAGTTCTTCTTCACTTCCCTGTTTTTGTTCTCGGAAATGCTATTTTTTAAACTTCTCAGCCTCCACGGCCTTGCCCAAGGTGTTGACTTCTACTCCCTCCCTCAACCTGCACATCTAATCTGCTACTCAGTGATGTAAGTTTTAAGTTAGCAATGATTCCTGGCACTGTCACCTCTTGATTCTCATTTTGTTTAGGTCTTTATTATTAGCTATGTAAGTAATCTCCTTAGTCTGACATTCTCTAGTCCAATCCATGTTCCACATTACTGCCAAACATTTAATAAACGTAAGTTTATTTTTGCCAGGCATTAAGCTAAATGCTTTACACATCTCATCTCATATAATTCTTAAAACAACCTTATGGAGTAGTGTATCAGTGACTAAAAAGAAACAAACAAACCTAGCCCTTCCCTGGACCAATAACTGTGGACCAGTAACTGTGGCCAGGAGAATGGCACGTGCACATTATCCTCCAAACCAACCAGGGTTCCACCTGGAGGTAGAGGTGGAGGTGGTACTACACAAGCTACACTGCTGAAAATGGGGAGAGAGATGGATGCTGTGTAGTGCAACAGATGTCTAATTTAGGCGGTTATTAGTATCCTCATTTTACAGCCAAGGTAATAGGCTGAGAATTTAATTAAATTTTTCAAGGTGTTTTCAATTAGGATAAGGAGGAATTGAAATTTTCCTGACTTGTAGCTTGTGCTCTATTATCCTTTGTCATAAACCTCCCAACTTATGTAATAGAGGCTAGAGATCAAGTGTTTAGGGTACGAAGTTGGGTAGACCTGTGTTTAAATCTCTGCTTTGCCACTTGCTTCCTGTGTGATGTTGAGCAGGTTACTTACTATCTCTGATAACAGTAGCAATCTCGTAGGAAATAATGAAATCTCTAGTAGGATTTTTCTGTGTACCTATAAAGTGCTGGGCACAGGACTTGGTTTAATAAGTGTGTAAGAAGTATCGGCTATGATGGTGATGATGTAACTGCGTATTTGAGCCGGGCAGAGAGCGCAGTTTTCTGTTTCCATTTGCTATACTGCAAAGTATAGCCCATTACTTTTGGATAAAGTACTTATGGAGTTAAAAAAGAAAACTAAACACTATATGTAGGAAATGTGATGATGCAGTTGTACGTCAGTTGATGAATAGCATCATTAGTGTGCAAGGATGTTAATATGGACATCATTCTGGATCAGTCAGCTGAGGCCCTCAGGTGAACGATGATGGCCACATCCACATTCGAAAGTGAGATGCTTGACCACCCAAGCGGCACTTGGGAAGGAGGTGGTCCAGAATCATTCTCATGACCCTTACCTGCCACCCACATGCTTAGAGTTGTTGATTTGGTGGAGGGTTTCTTTGAGGGCATTGTCCGTGTGCTGGGGAGCCTGTTTGCTCTGTCAAACACATACTTGTCAGAGAGAAGTAAGGTGCTTCCTTCTACCTCAAATCAAGTGAGAGAGACTGCAGGGGAACTGCTCTGAGAGGCTCATAAGTGTCCTCTGTAGTGTGAGAGACACAGTGGATGGGTCACAGTCTGACCCTCTCCGGGGGTTCCAGAGGTAATAAGTGGTGGCTGGACCTCCAGGTGAGGAGGGCTTGCTGGCTATGGCCTGCACAGCCTAAGTGGTTGGCACAAGAACGCATGTTTCTTGTGGACCAGGGGTGGGGTCTGCGCATGACAGAGCTGGTGTGGGGGTCATTGTCACACCTGCTCAAAAGACCACCTGGAGGAGCTGCTGTCTCACAGGGGCCACCCAAAGGGACGGGACAGAGGACGTTGGCAGAAAGAGACTGAGGGCACTCCTGGAGTCCCAGCGTTGGGGGAAGAGGGCTGTATGTGACCACATTAAGGAAATTGCAGGTGAGAATCCCCAGAAACGGGGTATCTCTCCAGAACCCAGGAAGGTCCCCTTGAGAGAGAGATACTCCAAGCTTGCAGAGTATGGGCACCAGATTGTGGCAGTGCCAGCTCAGTCAGACCTCCTCTCCCTCTTAACCTCTCTTCCTTCCACCTCACTGTTCCCCTGAGAGAACCCACATGGAATCTAGCCTCGTCTCCTTTTCTCTCTGGGGGCTTTCTGCTTGAAGCAGGCCTGAGCAAAGACAGAGAAGATTTCATTGTAACTGATGCTTAAAGTTTTGTCTCTGACACAGGATTGAACATTTTCTTTGCAGAAGTGAACATTTTTATGACTTGATGTGACCAGAGGACTTTTCATTATCTCAGGATGACCAGAAAAGTGGAGGGGCCTGCTCTCATTCCATCCAATGGTGGGCAATGAACTAGTCTCCCAGAGCAGCTTAGGACAAGCAGCAGGGTATAAGAATAGAGTGAAATTGTACCCAATGAGTCCTGCTTGCTCAATGTCATAGTTCGCAGAATACCAAATTATAAAATTTATATGGAAAAATATGGGCTTAAACAGGGTCTTTGGAATTTGAGGTGGAGAAGACATGTTGAGATTTATTTTGCTTGATTTTCACGTGGCAAATTGCGATGTTACAAGACTGGAGGTCACAGGGATGTTACAGGCATGGTCTTAGTCGTAGAGGTGAAATTGAGCTGACTGGGACCAGGCAAAGTGGGATAGAAAACAGTACTGTTGGGGAAAATGCCCTTCTCTGATCTCTTGCTTCTAAGTCAAGCTGACTGACAGCTGTGCTCCAGTCCCCTGGAGAGAACCACTTTTGAAGAAATATGCGTGTGGTATCAGGCTCTGAACTATTTATGGAAGAGCAAAGCATTTCACTCAAAAGCAGCAGAAGAAGAGAAATCAGGGGACCGAGTTCTCGGTCCTTTTGATGACATTGGGGGGATACATCTGGGTGCAGAGGTGAAGCGCAGCGCAGTGATCATTGCAGCAACAACAGACAGAAAGCTGAGGTGGGTCTGCCTCAGTCCTGGAGGCATGAAGCTCAGGGTGACTGAAATGAGGCCACCTGTCTCTCCGAACGGCCTCAGTGTTCCTGTAGAGACCAGCACGAACTGACAGGCCGAGAGACGAAAGGGATGGTGTGGGCGGTCAGCGTAGGGATGGTAAACCTCAAAGGATAAAGGGAGAGCTCCAAATGAGAGACCAGAAAAGAAGGCAGAATTAAGGTTTTAAGATTTCGGTCTTCCCTCCAATTTATCCATGATACTATGTTTACAGTGCTTTTCTATTTAGAGAGTTCTTTCAAGAACATTTCATGTAATTGTTACAGCAGCCAACCACCTGATTAACTATGTCACCTCATGGTGGAAACTAGATGAGGAAACAGCATGTTAAGTTGCTTACCCAAGGTTAGATAGATGGTAACAAAATTTGATCAAAGTTGTCTTATAATTTCCTAATTTGGTCTTTACAGAGGTAATCAAAAATGAGGTCATTAGGATAGACCTTAATCCAATATGACTGTTGTCCTTATGAGAAGGAGACATTTGGATGACGACATGTCTTTCGGGGAGAATGCCATGTAAATATGAAGACAGCCGTCTACGAGCCCAGGAGAGAGGCCTGGAGTGGGTCCTTCCCTCACAGTGACAGGAAATACTTCTGTCAACACCTTGATTTCAGACATCTAGCCTCCAAACTGTGAGACAATAAATTTCTGTTTAAAATACCCAGTTTGTGGCACTTTGTTATGGCAGCCCTAGGAAATGAATATGGTAGGTATTTGCTTAAATACTGGGACTGTAACTAAATAAGAATTCTTAAACTTAAAAATGTGATCTTCTTCCATTGTAATTCTGATCAAGCTCATGAGTTTTGAGTTAAAAATACCTCCTCAAAGCCTTAAGGCCTTCTCAGTCTGCTGCTTCTCTCTCTTTCTGCTTCAGCAATGCCCCCCAACCCCTCACCCCCACCCCCCAGCCCTGCTCCAGCACCACTATATCCTGAGCTTGGGCACCCTCTGGTGTGTCTCCTTTTATGTAAGTTCCCCTAGATGTCTGGACTCTGCCACCCTGTGTCAGCTAAAGGGCTGTCCTCCTTCCTACAAGCCTTAGTATTGAAACTGGATTGCTTTTTTTAAACTTCTACTGCTTTGTAGGTTTTTTTTTTTAACTTCTTTTGGCCAGAAAAAAAAAAAAATTGTTACCTTTAGAAGTGGTAGCACCCACTAAAAAGAAAGAGCACTATTTGAATTCACCACAGAGCCTGGTCCTTAATTAAAAGATGCTGCTGCCTGCAGCTGAGCTATTGCCTTGTAGGGCATTTGAAGCTCCAAAGTGTGTATTTATCCAGATGGGCTGTTGTTATCACAGCTCTCAGCATCCTGTATCTTTACCATTTGTGGGGGGTGCCTTCTGCTTTTTTTCTGTGAGTTCGTAGACTGGCCATGTCGTAATCATGTTTGGATCCCTAGTTCCTAGTACCAAATTCAAATTCAGTATGTTTGTTGAATCAATGAACATTTTAAAAGGAAAACTGAGATTTGGTGTCCTATAGTTGTATTTCAATTTGACATACAGTTGAATTCAGTGATATGTTGCACCTGAAATGATTTTCCAGTCTTTAGATTAGAGAATGCTTTTGATTTAGAGAATGCTTTAAGTCCTAGATTGGATTCCCAAGATTTTTTGGCTCCTGTATTCCTAGGGATCTTTAGGGATTGTTTTCAGTGGTTTAGGTACTTATCTGGACTTATCTGGTGACCTAAACATAGCAGATGGACTTAATTCCCTGCCTTTTCCCATAATCTCTTAAAAATCTATTTCTATGAGTTACATTGGATATATATGATCATTTTCTAGATTCCATTCTAAGTTTAAACCACCCTATTTTTAAGTTCTGTTCTTTGTGACTGAATGTTAAAAAAATTTTGGCTCTCAGCACATTGACAAATTGGTCCTCTTGGATGATACTATATTTCTCATCACTTTTAGGATTGTGTCCAAATTGTGCTTTGGTATTTACCAATTAAATATTTCCCCCCAAATGTGTTATATGCATTTTTATTTTGAAGAGCAAGACAATGGAATGATGATGATTATTTACAAATCCTTGCATCCAGAAATGAGAATACTTGGAAGCACAACAAGAGTATTTATATCTTTTCATGATTAAGTTGTGCACAATGACACTGCCATCATGTATTGTGGAATAAATGTCTGCTGGCTTGTAAGGAGGGAGCAGCTATTTTGCGGAGTCCTTTGCTGTTCTGGGAGAAACACTTAACTAATTTGTTGCCCATACACCAACCTCAGGCTGATGAACCTCAAATTCTACCAAACCAGGGAATTCACTGTAGCAGATCTTTCATGGTTTTTGTGCCAGATTTTGTGGGTAATACAGAGTCTCTGCCTTTAAGGGACTTACTGTTTATTGGGCTTGGGATGGTGGCTCACATTCGAGGCAGAAGCTCTGGTATTAGGACATGTGCTGCTTCTACATCTTATTCTGGCAGCATGGCACTTTCATTCCTGTCCTCATGCCAGAGGGCTCCTTATCACACTTCACCACGGCGAAAGGGTATAGAAGTAGCATGTGCTTGGCAAAATGGCCAGGAATCCTCTCTGAGCCTTTAGCCTAAGTCTGAAGGAAAGCCTTGAATCAGCTGTAGGCTTTCTGGAATCTTTTTTTTTTTTTTTTTTTTTTTTGGATGCAGCTCAGTAATTAAGAGATCCTGGGAATTTTAGAACTCTGGCTAGGTTTGAACATGGTTGATTGACCAAATGCATCAAACTGAAGTAGTGCTCTCACAACGGAGGGAAGATTGATCAATGTCTTGGTGCTACCCAGGTTGTGTTTCATGGAGCACTTCCTGTAAGCAGACCTTAGGAGTTGGGGTAGGTATGACCCAGACAGAGAACCTCAAAATCCTAAATTTTAGGTTCTAAAGGGAATCTTTGTTTCATTTCTCTTACATTTTAGTCAACAAACCAGAGGTTCATAGGCTTGCTACAGTTTTCATGGCTAATCAGTGGGTATATAAGGCTAGAATTCAGATCTTCTTTCTGTTCTCTGTTGGTCCTGCGTTGTCTGTTTTTCCCAGAGTCTTTCTAGCGAAGCACCATGTTCAGTGGTGTGTTGATTAACTGGCTCTTTTTTAAAAATACCCTCTGGTTTGTAGTGTTTATAGATCTTCACCATATAAAGACTTCACCATGGCCAATTTCAAGCTACCTAACAACAGGCTTTCCACGTTTCAGGAACTGTTAACAACCAGCTCTGACACACCACTGATTGTATTCTTCTGCCTGTTCTCTTTGGCATTATTGGTGGCCTGTCAGTGACCAGTGCCTTGTGAGATAGGTAGGCCCCTTGAGCTGATGGGAGATAAAACAGTGTGACTAAGACAAGGGCCGATTTTATTGATTAGCTCAGTTAAGATGAGTCCAGCATTCCTTGGATGTTACTCTTCATGTTACTCTGTAGTCTTCCTGAGTTAAGGTATGATAATAAACACTGGGTGCTAAGAGGGGGTATTTCTTTTGGTTCTACAGCGTTTTGAAACAGTCATGCTGTGATACTTAGACTTTGCTATTCATAAAGGTTTTGCATCTTGAGAGAAAGTCCAGTAGAGGGGTGCAGAACATCTCCCGTGCACCTAGTCAGTTATATTTGACTATTACCACTGCATCCAAATCTAATTATGGCACTCCTTCATCTAGCTATTTTGAGTTTAGAGACTGAGGAGGGGGATAAGATACTGGGGCAATGTTATGATAATCAAGACTGCTTACAGAATAACAGATTCTAGAACCAGAAGGACCCTAAAGATAATTGAAAATTCATAAACTATAGATGAGGAAACTGAGAGACTGATGGAAACCTGCACGTAAATAGCCACTTAGCTATTGAGAGTCATTGTTTGGTATTATAACCTGTGATTCTTGATACCCCATTCAGTGTTCTTCCTTTTACACCGTTATGACTCTTTGTCTTTTTCTCACATTCAGAGCATGGACAAAAATATAGCCTATGTCACTAGCCTCTGACTTCAGAGTGAATAAATCTTAGATTTTCTACATGCTCTTTGTTCACATTAAGAAGTGGAAAGTGAATTGGAGTACTGATTTGGAGGAATACCTAGGACTCTTTTAACCTCTTACAACTTGTGGTGCATGAATTGTCAGTGAAAGAACTCAGAAGATGCTGGATGATGTGAAACTTGAAGCTTTTCAAAAGAATCATTAAAAGGTTTTTATGTATTCAGAGTGAAATCTTCAGTATTGAGATAAAGAATAACCCATCTGTTTTGCATTGAGAGGAACACTTGGCTCTGATGTGAGTATTCAGCTGAAGTCAACAAGCATTTAAATACCTACCATGTGCCAGGCAGTGTGCTAGGCGCTGGAAATACACACGATGAATAAAACATCAGCTTTGTTTCATAGGAACACATAGCCTATGGGAGTGCAGACGTGAGCAAATAACTTCAGTATAATCTCCTAAGTGCGTCACATGCACAGAGCACATGATGGCAGAAGGGTCCAGTTCATTATATGTTTTCATTTGTTAACTTAGGCTTAGTAGGAAGAACACTGAGCAAGGAGTCCAGCGATTAGGTTTTAGTCCCCGCACTGCACTGCCTGACAGTGTGTGATGGTATAAATCACTTAGCATCTTCTCTCTGTGTTAGGGAAAGGAATAATCATGGTGAACTTCTAAAAGATTATTGGGAGGATTAAACAAATGACTATGAAAGTGTTTTGAAACTACTGTCTACCACATAAATGCAAGTGTAACCATTTTGGAAACATAACCTTTTTTTGAACCAGAAAGCTCATATGCTTTGACTAGGCTCTCTGTATATGCATTCATTATCAAGTATTTGTTGTACACCTACTTGGTGCTAGACATCCTTCTCCATCTTGGGATACAGCAGTGAATAAAACAGAGTGGATCTCTTTTTGTGCAGCTTACATTTTAGAGAGGAAAGACAGAAAATAAACAAGTAAGCAATAAAATTTCAGGACTGTCAAGTAAGTACAATGCAGATAATAAAAACAGAGTAATCTGATAGGAATGATTGGGTAGACTTTATATTGGGGGTCAGGAAAGGCCTCTCTGAAAAGTGACATTTAAGCTGAATGATGAGAAGGAAAAAGCTATGTCAACGATAGGAGCTTTCTAGGTGGAGGGAATAGTTCTAGCATAATTCCTCGGCAGGAATGAGCTTAGCAGGTTTCAGGAACAGAAAGGGCCAGTGTGGCTAGAACACAGTGGATAAGGGGGAAATGAGACATGATGGGAATCAGAGAAACAAATAGAGGTCAGATCACAGAGAACTTTGTAAGCCAGCATAAGGATTTTGGGTTTTATTCCAAGTATAGGGGAGACCAGTGAAGAGTTTTAAGCAGCAGAATAACAAATTTGAGTTTTTAGGAAATCACTTTGGCAGCTGATGGAGAATGAATTGTAGATTGTAATCTTGTGGCAGTGAAGGTGAGCGAGAATGTAGGTTTATAGCGGAGAAGTTAATAGAATTACAGTGTATATAGGGGATTACTGAAGATGGTATCAACAGAATCCTCATGGCTCAGATAAGGGGTGTTGTGGGAAAGAGAAGAATGTCAGGGATGGAGTCTTAATTTTTGACCAGAGTAGTTCAGTTGACTGAGGGAGGAGTTAATTGGAGGGAATGGGAAGGAAGTGAAGAGGCAGTCAAGAATTGCTTTGGCCATGTCAATTTTTGCATGCCTGTTTGCCATCCAGGTAAAGATGGCAAGAAGAAAGTGGGGTCCATGAATCTGGAGTCTAGGAATCATTAACAGACCGAGCTGGAGGCAGTTACCTCGAGAGATTGTGTACATAGAGAAGAGAAGGAGATCTACGGTGGAGGCTGAGCAGAGGCGGGGAGTCACAGAAGCCTGAGAAAGAGTGATCAGGAAAGAAAACCAAGAGAATGATGTGTCCTGAAAGTTATGAGAAGAAAGGAGGGTATGGTCAAGTAGGAGGGAGTAATCAACAGAGCTGAGAAGTCAAGTACTATCAAGAGTCAAGAATTGACCATTGGGCTTGGGAACATAAGGGAGATCATTGTTGTCTTGACAGTATTGATGGGGATAGAAGTTGGAATGAAGTGAGTTGGGGAGAAGATGTAAGGCAAGAAAGTGGCTATTTTGGCTGCAGAGCATTCCCTCGAGGAACTTGCTGTGAAGAAGGCTAAAGCAAGGAGGTAGTGCCTGGAGGGGCATTCAGGAAAAAGTGAAGGCATTTTAATATTTTGCATTAAAAATGGATATGATCTAGTAGACATTGCCCAGATGACATTGATGATGCAGGAGAGAGGGTAATTGCAGGAGATAAATATTTGAGAAGATGAGAGCAGATGGGATTTAGAACACAAGTCAGAGGATTAGACTTCAACAAGAGCAGAAGCACTTCATCCAGATGAGTAGAAGGCAATGGAGAGAAGGTGTGTCTAGAAGCAGGTCAGCACTAGATCTTCCAATGAAAAGATGAGTCTGTTCACTTCTGTTTTTTATGCATTTGAATGCTTTTTTATGCATGTGGTACGGAGGTGGAGGAGAGAGGTAAACATGTGACATAGTCACCTAGGGAAATGAGAGAGTACATATATTAGAGCAGCGTGGCAAGGCTGCATGGCAGTATTGAGTCCCACGCAAGATTTGTGGTCAAAAGACTGATGAACATCCTTGTGTTTGGCTTTGTTTCATTGTTCCACCAGCTGAGCTGCAGATATGGTGTAAGTAGGTAGCTAAGTTTGACTACTGTTAAGCTTTGCCGTGGGGCACTGCAGAAGGGGAGAAGGAAGGTGAATTCAGATGGTGATTAAAAGAATAGATCAAGGAATCTAGCAGGATGAGGAGCATACTGTTGACTTGGGAGTGACTGACAGAGAAAATGAATTGGAAGTCTTGAGACAGAAGGGTTTCTGGAGTGGGAGCACTGGAGCTGGTGAGCTAGAAGATCAGGGGGTGTTTGGGTACAGAAATATGCCCAAAGACACGAAACAGTTTCCAAGATAAAACTTTTGACTAGGAGAGGCATTAGAAGACCCTCCAGGGCTTCCTAGGTGGCACAGTGATTGAGAATCTGCCTGCCAATGCAGGGGACACAGGTTCGATCCTCACTCCAGGAAGATCCCACATGCCACGGAGCAACTAAGCCCATGTGCCACAACTACTGAGCCTGTGCTTTAGAGCCCGTGAGCCACAACTATTGAGCCCATGTGCCCAGAGCCCGTGCTCTGCAACAAGAAGCCACAGCAATGAGGAGCCCGCTCACCACAACAAAAAAAAGTAGCCCCCACTCACCGCAACTAAAAAGAAAGCCTGCGCACAGCAAAAAAAGACCCAACACAGCCAATAAAATAAATAAATAAATTTATTAAAAAAAAAAAAAAAAAGAAGAAGACCCTCCAAACTTTCCTGACTGGTCAGGCCAGGTTTACTCGGTGTTGGGAAATGAGAACATCATTTTCTTCTACTGAAAGATCTAGGAAGAGACTTTGACTACTGTCTAATCCTGTATTATCCTAGCAGACATGGCAGAAAGGAGCATGACTAATGCTTTGGGCAGATATGTAGACATTCGTGGGGAGAGTCATAGGGAGAATTACGCTTTTTGACTATTGAAGTTCACAGAATGGGACTCATAGCCAGTCTCCAACTCTAGTACCATGTACCTCCTCACCTATCAACAATGATTTCAAAAATCAAGGTTATCCAATGTGAATACTGCATTTTGTACAGACCCTCCAGTTGTAAGAAAGCTGTTTATTTTATGGGTGCAAACAGAAAACTTTCTCCTAGAACTTAATTGTATATAGTAAAAACTTAATATAACATGGTTAGCCAGCCACAGCCAGTAAGTGGTTCCATTGTATATTATCGGAGTCAAATGGTGGACTTCCCTGGTGGCAAAATAGTTAAGAATCTGCCTGCCAATGCAGGGAACACAGGTTCGAGCCCTGGTCCAGGAAGAAGCC
The DNA here is from genome assembly GCF_030028045.1 of Hippopotamus amphibius kiboko. NCBI lineage: Eukaryota > Metazoa > Chordata > Mammalia > Artiodactyla > Hippopotamidae > Hippopotamus > Hippopotamus amphibius. Next base: position 107,759,418 of record NC_080193.1, read on the forward strand.
CACATGCTGCAGAGCAACTAAGCCCCTGTGTCATAACTGCTGAGCCTGCGTGCCGCAACTACTGAAGCCAGTGCTCCTAGAGCCCGTGCTCTGCAACAAGAGAAGCTGCAATGAAAAGCCCGTGCACCGCAATGAAGACCCAACACAGCCAGTAAATAAATAAATTTATATAAAAAAATCAAATGGCACTTAAAACTTTGATCTTAGGTGAATATGAGGTCTAAACCATATTTATGTAACATAATTTTAAAAGAAAGACTGGATGCTATAGAAAATATTGACAGTGTGGTGCTGAAGTAGGACAATGTGCTTGATATACAACCTGTGAAAACATGAAAAAGTGTCTGGCTTGCAATCTGGCTGCATATATTAAGATGGGAGACAGACCTGTTCCTATTTTTTTCGTTTCCTTCAACAGATCTGAGGTCCTGTTACATTTTGTTATTTTTTCCTGTTACTTCCTTATACCTCTTGGTCTTATAGCTGTTATCTTCCCTGCAAAGAATGAATTTTCCAGAATGTTTTGGTTCATTTCTTTGAGCGCTTTTAAGGTTTAGAATTTTTTCACTGACAAGAGATAGCTGTAAAACTTTAGGGAAATGACTCAGTCTGCTAAAATAAATCACATAAGTTGCTGAGGACTTGGTAATCAAGTCACATTTTGCAGAAATGAGCTGCACAGTATAAATGTCTTTTGGAAAGGACATTTAGAAAATTATGGCATCGTGAAGATCTGAGGATTTGCACTTAGAGAATCTCTTTCATTCGATGAGATTAATTTTTAAGTCTGCCTTTCCCTAGAAGTCTTTTTAATAGTTTATATGTAATCCCAAGTGTGTGTGGAAAACAGAAACATTTAGTGATCTGTTGCTTTATTAGTCTGATAATGTTCCACAAAACATATCTATTTAACACTTTCTTACACATTACATTAACCGTCAAAAAAAGAATCAAAATGCATTTAGCTGAATGTCATGTTCGTAGCCTGTGGCTATCTTGTACTTACTAGCTGTCTCTGCCTGTGGTTCTACCCTATCTTGCACAGTTAAAACTGGTTATTAGTTGGGGAGAGCCACAAAAGAATAAAAAACCCCAAGGCAAAGAGATTTATTTGTTGGTTAATTCTTACTTTATTTGGTTTACAAATATTTAAATTTCCTTCATAAGTACTCATTTGGTCTCCCAAATTAAATTGTCAGCCATAGAAATTGTGTTTGCTCTCTTACAGTTCGCTTTTTTGGGGGAGGGGGGCGGTTTCCGGGCCATTGTCAAAGGTACACTGTGGTAATTTGTATTAGGTACCATGAAAAACATATCACTCAATATGCTACATTATTCACTCTGAAAAAAAGCCATTAAATGAATGACAGAGAAACATTGTGGGGCATAATCTCTCTCAGGGGGACTGAGCACTCAAAGTAGAAGTAGCTGCAGTAATCTATGCTGTGCAGGTGCTCTGTGAACAACATTTATGGCTAAAAGTCTCTCACTTGGACTCTCATGTTGGACAACAGTTCCAAAGTTTCCTTTTGACTAAGAATAAAAAAATATAATACTTGCAAATCATCCCTCCCAAAACCAAATCCAATGTCTGTTAAATTGTAAAGTACTGTATAACGACTTAATTATTGAATTTCTGACAGCTTGCCATTTTTCTTTTTCTTTTTCTTTCCCTTTCTTTCTTTCTTTCTTTTCTTTCTCTTTCTCTTTCTTTCTTTCTTTCTTTCTTTCTTTCTTTCTTTCTTTCTTTCTTTCTTTCTTTCTTTCTTTCTTTCTTTCTTTCTTTCTTTCTTTTTCTCCTTCTTTCTTTCTTTCTTTCTTTCTTTCTTTCTTTCTTTCTTTTCTTTCTCTTTCTTCCTTCCTTTCTTTCTTTCTTTTTCTTCCTTCCTTCCTTCCTTTCTCCCTTCCTTCCTTCCTTCCTTCCTTCCTTCCTTCCTTCCTTTCTTTCTTTCTTTCTTTCTTTCTTTCTTTCTTTCTTTCTTTCTTTCTTTCTTTCTTTCTTTCTTTCTTTTTTCTTTCTTCCTTCCTTTCTTTCTTTCTTTTTCTTCCTTCCTTCCTTCCTTCCTTCCTTCCTTCCTTCCTTCCTTCCTTCCTTCCTTCCTTTCTTTCTTTCTTTCTTTCTTTCTTTCTTTCTTTCTTTCTTTCTTTTTCTCTCTCTCTTTCTTTCTTTCTTTTTTTTTTTTTTGTAATGTAAGGTTTTTGTGGCAAGTTTCTCTCCTTGGGATGCCTAATTGTAGCTGGTACTCTCTCCATTTGATGATCCTATAAATGGTAACCATCCTTTGATTCAGTATTTTAACTTATCTGGGGAATTTTGTTTTCCGTTGGAAATCATATTGATGAATAAAGTATTGCCATAAAATAATTTTTTTGGTAAGATTATGAATAAAGCTAAATGTTCATTTCATTTAAAAGTATCTGTGAATTTATAGTCACATCTGTGTATATAAAACATCTGTGAAAGGTATATTGTTACCTGACATGATACTTTGAAATATTTGGGAAGAGGAGGGGATGATTCATATTTTTAAAGCCAGAGTTTTTAAAGAAAAATTTTATTTAAAAATTACTACAAGAATACTGTATTTTTTGTAAAAATTTCAAATAATACAAATTGTTTCCCCTTCTCCACCAAAGGTAAGAAGTATTAATGATGGATTATGTGTAATAATACACATGAACACATGTACATATACGTGCAAAAATAAACTTTTAAACAAAAAATGTATTACGCTAGACATATTCTTTTTTTTTTTTTTTGGGGGGGGTACACCAAGTTCAATCATCTGTTTTTATACACATATCCCCGTATTCCCTCCCTTCCTTGACTCCCCTCCTCGAGTCCCCCCCACCCTCCCTGCCCCAGTCCTCTAAGGCATCTTCCATCCTCGAGTTGGACTCCCTTTGTTATACATCAACTTCCCACTGACTATCAATTTTACAGTTGGTAGTATATATATGTCTGTGCTACTCTCTCACTTCGTCTCAGCTTCCCCTTCACCCCCTGCCCCCTCTTGTTTTCACTTTGCAGTGCATCTTGGTCATCCATCAATCTCAGTATTCATTGTTTTTAACCTCTTTGTAATATTCCCTAATGTGCTTGTACCATAATTAATTTAATTATTACCCTAGTGAGGGTTACTTGAATTGGTGCCAAAATTTGGTATTAAAAATAGTGCTGCAGGAAATATTCTTACACTTACATTTTTGAGCATTTGTGTCAGTATTTCTAAAAAATTAATTTCTAGGCATGGAATTACTGAGGCAAAGAATGTGCACATTTAATTTGAGGGATACTGCAAAATATCCCTCCAGAAACATTGTATCAATTTACTAAAGCCTATTATTAACTATGAAATTAAATTAGAAATTGCTTAAATGATAGTGAGTACAAGTTTGCTGAATGATTAAGGCATACATCACAAAGTTGTGTATCTTTTTAGGTTTCATGGAAATTTTAGAATTGTATTTTAAGTAGACACAAGTTGAATATAAAAATAGGAAATTATTTTAAACTTTGTATTTTGCATTTCCTGAGAATGCAGGTTAGTGGCTCAGAGACAGGGCAAGAGAGTCACCATTCAGTCCTGGAAAAAGAGGTGAGGGAGGGGCATCTGTCAGGAAGATGCTATCTGGAACAAGATGGTATTTAGTCAGATTTTCACGATTTTTAAGTAAACTAACTGTGACTGGGATGGAGTCCAAGAAAATCTTTGTGCTAGGACAATACAGATCTTTAAGCTATGGAATAGAAGTAGAATAACAGAATTTCCTGTGCATATTTGGCTTATAAAAATAGCCTCTTTGATAGTCCATTTTCAAGTTTCAAATATCCCGTGCTTCTGAACTATTTCTAGGCTATCCTGTTTCAGTCAAAGGGCTTGATTTTAATACAATGCACAAGCTTATCTTTTCACTCAACAGCAAAAATGCTATATCTGTTTCAGAGGTATACAAGCATTAGTCATATACCCTACTCTCCTTACCCCCAACACGAAAATCCTTCCTCTGTCTGTCCCATTTCCTTGCTGATATATGTAACAGGAGTGATGCAATTTCTCTGTAATTTTGGCAGTTAAAATTAGGCTATCCCTTTTGGAAAGGCCTCAAGACTCCCACAGTGAAGGTTACAAAGGCACCAAACACTATTTACTATGATTAGAAAGACTGCTGAAAATTTGAGACTTGGTTCTTAGATTTATGGAAAAGTTCCTGAGAAACTGGTATGAGAGAGAGAGCCAGTTAATTTCTTACAAGACAAACTCTCCATATTTCCATATTCTAGCATTTTTTTTATTATTCTAAGAGGTTCTCAGTTATTAATTACTCTTGTAATTCAATTATTCATAATATAATATTGAGTACCTACTCTATTAGGACCTTCTCCAGGAGTTTATTTAAATCCAGAGAATCTTTTCTTGTACAGAAAACTTGGCAGCATCTAGTGCCACTATTCTCTTGCCTTGCAAATATCAATAGACATGGCAATGAAAGGCTATTGATCCATTTGTTCAAAGATGTGTTAGCATTTGCTTATAATTTGAAGTATCCTTTTGAGAACAGTTAGTCCTGCGTAGGAGACTATGTGGTTAGAACATCAGCATTGATGCTTAATAGGCTGGGTGTGAATCCCATCTTTGTCACCCACTAGCACCTTGGACTTGGGCAAATTATGTAAATTATAGTTTCATCGTCTGTCAAATGGGCACCATAACTGTTATGGGACTGGAGAAAAAAAATGGATAAATTTCTTTTTTTTAACCATATCAATTCTTTTGGTTTATTGATAGAAGCCACGATTTTATAACTTTTTTTCAAAGTCACAAACACTGAATTTCATAGAACTATTCTATAGCTTCTTGGGAACCATTCTTTCATCCATCTGTAGATAAAGATTATTAATCAGCATGTTAATTTTCCAGTGGATCTTCTTCAGAAAAATCCATGTAAACAATCATTTTTCTTAAATCATTATCAGAGTTTAAATTTTACCATTGCATATTTTGGATATAAATTATTTTCACTTAGGAAAAAGCCTTTCTTATTATTTTCCTGAATTTCTTAAGTATACAGCCATCAAATTCATCACATTTCTGTTCATCACAGTAAAACAGAGGAAAATCGTCAATGATTAATATGATCAGTAGATGCAGTAGAGCAGTTGATAACAGTCAGTATTCATTCATAAAAATTTTTTTTAGAAGAGTAAGAATAGAGGTAATGTCAGTTTGATAAAGAATGTCTGTAAAATCCCCAAATAAACATCTTTATGGTGAATTGTGAATTATATAGAAGGATTAGACAGGATACAAACATGTCCACTGTCAGAATGTCAAAAGACTGTTATCTTATAGCAGTCTTTTCTAGTGTAAGAAGAGTAATAGAAATGAATAAATTAATTGTAGTCTATTTACACAATTCATCAATGAAGATGAATAAGTTACTGCTACATATGACATAAACGAATCTTGCATAGAAAATGTAAAGAACATGAAGCAGGTCACAAAAGAAAACTGTTTCCGTTATATAAACTTCAAAAACAGGTAAAACTAGTATAAGCTGTTAGAAGTCAAAGAAGTGGTGCCATTGAAGGGGCCACTGTTTGTTATAAGAGGCATCAAGAAGTTTCTGGGGCTCTAGTGTTATTCTCTTCTTTTAACTGTGTGCTGTTTACACAAATGCACTCACTTTATTAAAACTTATCTGTCTGTTTAGTTATCATTTGTGAGTTGTTTTGTATGTATAATTCAACAAGTGTATTTTTTTTCAGATCTTTATTGGAGTATAATTGCTTTACACTGTTATGCTAATTTCTGCTGTACAACAAAGTGAATCAGCTGTATTTATACATATATTCCCATATCCCCTCCCTCTTGAGCCTCCCTCCCACTCTCCCTACCCCACCGCTCTAGGTCATCACCAATCATCGAGTTGATCTCCCTGTGTTATGCAGCAGCTTCCCACTAGCTATCTAATTTACACTTGGTAGTGTATGTATGTCAATGCTACTCTCTCACTTCGCCCCAGCTGCCCCTTCCCCCCACCTCGGTGTCCTCAAGTCCGTTCTCTATATCTACATCTTTATTCTTGCCCTGCCACTGGGTTCATCAGTTCTTAAAGTGCATAGCACTGTACCTAACTTGGAGAAAGAGCTTGATCTTGAGTTGCTATTCTTTTTTCTAAATTTAATTGTATTTTTTATTGAAGTATAGTTTATTTACAGTGTTGTGCTAATCTCTGCTGTACAGCAAAGTGATTCAGTTATACACATATAGATGTTCTTTTTTAAAAATATTCTTAGCCGTTATGGTTTATCACAGGATACTGAATATAGTTCTCTCTGCTATAGCGTAGGACCTTGTTGTTTATCCATCCTATATATAGTAGTTTATATCAGCTAATCCCAAACTCCCAGTCCTTCCCTCTGCCAGCCCCTCCCCCTTGGCAACCAGAAGTCTGTTCTCTATGTCTGTGAGTCTGTTTCTGTTTTGTAGATATGTTCATTTGTGCCATATTTTAGATTCCACATATAAGTGATATCGTATGCTATTTGTCTTTCTCTTTCTGACTTCACTTAGTATGATAATCTCTAGTTGCGTCCATGTTGTGGCAAATGGCATTATTTCATTCCTTTTTATGGCTGAGTAATATTCCATTGATATATGTGCCACATCTTCTTTATGCATCCATCTGTTGATGGACGTTTAGGTTGTTTCCATGTTTTGGGTATTGTGAATAGTGCTACTGTGAACATAGGGGTGCGTGTATCTTTTTGAATAACAGTTTTGTCCGGATATATGCCTGGGAGTGGGATTGCTGGATCGTGTGGTAATTCTATTTTTAGTTTTCTGAGAAACCTCCACACTGTTTTCCATAGTGGCTGCACCAATGAGTTGCTGTTCTTATAGTTGGCACTTCATTCTCTGTTTTGTGGAAACTTAAAATAGTGCTTCCCAGAATTTTTTCACCAGATAAATTCCTACTGCAGACAGCAGTGGGTAAGTAACATTGGCCTCTGAAAGTATAGCTGGATGTGGTCTGCTACAGGGATAGAATTATTTGAAGTCTTGTTTTCATATAGAAATGTATGGTTTCAATAGAAACGCTTTTTAAAAATCACTAATTAAATTACTTTATGTTACTTAGTCCTCCCCCTTCTTCTTCAGATCTTTGAAAAAACTTATGTTTCATGTTTGTATTGGGACTGGGAGTGTCCCTGGCACGCCTGTGCATTCTTCTGGAACATGTGTGCTCAACTTAACAACCATTGCCTGAGAGGAACTCTAGAACTGTTGAGGCCTGAATGCTGTTGTCATTTTGAGATTAAGAGTGGATCGTTTGGTCAATATGTCATCACTAATTGGAACAAAATAATGTAATAACTTTGGATTGCAAGCATATGTTCATTTGCTAGCCATACTTCTATCTACATTTTTAAAATTTATTTCTTCTTGGAGTTATTGGGCACCTGCATCTATAGAATACCATGAACCTTCTACTCTTACTGGGGAGACAAGATATGAGGATACAAGGTATCAAAAGATTCCTAGCTGCATACAGGGGCATAGGATTAGATGAGAAATAAGTGGCGTGGACAGTAAATGACACGTTTAAAAGAGAAAGATTCCACTTTGGACTGGAAGCCAGAGATGGTTTCATAGAGGTTCGTAGAGGATTTGATTAGAGTTGGAAGAATAGGTGGGATTTCGTTGGTTGGGAAAAGGGCACCTTAGGGGTATTTCTTCTTTTCCCTTCTCGTAACCAAGCTGTTTCTAAGCCTTAACTGCTGTGTCTTCTACCTTATCCTGAAACACCCAATTTATTAAACCTATAGTAATTATATATCTGTTTTACAAAAACCTATGTTAATTATATAACATCTTCCCCTCACTGAAGCTGTTAAACATGTTTATTTAAGCGGCCACATTTTGCTAGATGTCTCTTTTCTCTGCATGCGTAATCAAAATGTTTTGTTCCCCATGGACGTGACCATATTGTTTTGTCTTCAAAACCCTTAACTTCACCTTTAGTCTTCATTGTCAACTTTGAAGTCCTTTTCATGTAGCCAGGGTTCCTTCAGGACAGTGTGTCCTCCCTCATTTCTCACAGGGACACATACTGACTTCCCAGGCTGTTTAGTCCTCTCCTCTCCCTGCTGCCCACTCCCACCATCTCCACTCCCCCCCCCTTTTATGTCTCCTTCCCTCCCCTTTGATTGCCTGAAAACATCTACCCCTTCTTAAGAAAACTCCACTTCCCGCTGATGTACCTTAGGAAGGGCATGCTTTCTGCAGGATTGTCAGAGCTTTGTGCAAACGAGGCCTTGTTCTTATTCTTACAGCCCTTCCATGAACATCTTGGGGAAGCAGTGGTGTAGAGGCATTCTGTTGAGTCTTAAAGGACTCTACATCGGAAGTTTTTGAAACATTTGGTGTGCATGGAAGGAAATGGTAGCTAAGCAAGTCAGTGGAGACCCATAACCTAAAGAATTTAACTACTTGCAAGGGAAAACAGATGGTGGCAGCTGAGCACCTTAGTAAATGGGAAAGGTGCCTTGAGTGTTCATGACTAATGATGCTCTCTGCTCTTTGGTGGAAGGTGAAGGGGGTTCTGTCATTATTATTACCTGTGAAGTTGTGCAGAGAGCTAGCAAAACTGTTAAGCATAAACAGAATATGTTTTTTAAAAATAATAGAAAGAAACCACAAAAACCAAACTAACTTCTGTCCTCACAATTCACTGTCTTCTCCACCAAAAGCATTTAAGATTTGACAAATCCAGAGCCTTGGATGCTGACCGGAAAAAGTTTGTATGTATAGATGGAGGCCGTTGAGTTGTTACGAAGTGGGGTAGGTACACAGTGGTCCCAGGAGTTGAATGTCAGTAAGCTTTTGGGGAAGGGAGTGGAAGGCCTACTTTCAGAAGTGAGATTTCTCTGGTACCTGAGTCACATTAAGCACTACCTTACGGATGCCTTCATTCGTTCTTCTGGAGTAGAACGCACAGTGTGGTGTCTTTCCTCTGTCACATCAAACTGTAAATAGCTCCCATTCTTCCATATGTAGAAGACTTCACAAAGGCAGTTTTTGTTTTTTGGATTGAAATATGTAAAAACTTAACCTTGTGTGTTATCTACTAGACAGTTATTTGCAGGAAACTTCAGGGACATTGCTGTAGTCCTGACCAGGCCACGTTTACTCATGCTTGTTTCCTCCTTACCTCTGTAAACATTCAGCTTGGTTACTAATAAAAAATTGCCTGTAGGCACGAATCTAAGTATCTAAGGGTATTAATTTGGGACATATTTCTCAAAAAGGAGAAAACAATAGGGATACTTTTATAGCTTATGTTGCACACAAGAATTATTCATTAAAAGTCTGAAACAATCTTATACATTGCAACAAGAAATGTATAAGAATGCCTGTTTTTACACATTTATTTTTATTTCCTTTACTAGATATTCAGTAACTCTTTAAAAAATGGCATTTCAGAACTCTCCTCCATGTGATAATTTACTATCTATTTTTAATCCTGTGTAGTTTTTCTCTCATCCCTTTGTAAAGAGACCCTGGGAATTGACCCATATATGTTTATCTAAAAACCATTTCTATAGTTTGAATTATAAGTTTCTCAGTTATTTTTATGCTATTGATTATCTTTCTATATTTTTTATTGCACTTAGGCATGCAAACTTCCCATCCCCAATCCCTAACAACCATCATTCTACTTTTTGTTTCTGTGAATTTGACCACTCTAGGTACCTCATATAAGTGGAGTCATTCAAAATTTATCTGTTTGCTGCTGGCTTATTTTGCTTAGCATAATGTCTTCAAGGTTAATGCATGTTGTAGCATATGCCCGAATTTCCTTTCCTTTTTAAGGCTGAATAATATTCCATTGTGTGTGCCAGATTTTGTTTATCCATTCATCCACTGATGGGCACCAGGCTGCTTCCACCTTTTGGCTGTTGTGAATAATGCTGTTATGAACATGAATGTACAAATAGCTGTTCAAGTCTTTTCGTTTCTTTAGGGCACATACCCAGAAGTGGAATTGCTGGATCATGTGGTAATTCTATGTTTAATTTTTTGAGGAATTGCTATATTGTTTTCCATAGCGGCTATACTAGTTTTCATTTCCACTAGCAATGCTTAAGAGTTCTGATTTCTGTTTTGTTTTGTTTTAATGCTATACATCCTAATGGGTGTGAAGTGGTATCTCATTGTGGTTTTGATTTGCATTTCTCCAGTGATTAGTGATGTTGAGCATCTCTTCATGTGCTTATTGCATTTGTATCTCTTTGTTGGAAAAATATCTGCTCAAGTCCTTTGCCCATTTTTCATCAGGTTGTTTTTTTTTGTTGTTGTTGAGTTTTAAGCGTTCTTTAAATATTCTGGATATCAGTCCCTTAACATTGCAAATATTTCGTCCCATTCTGTGGGTTGCCTTTTCACTCTGTTGACAGTGTCCTTTGATAAATGAAAGTTTTTAATTTCAATGAAATCCAACTTATTTTTTCTTTTGTTTCCTGTGTTTTTGACATCGTATCCAAGAAATCATTGCCAAATCCAATGTCATGAAGCTTTCCCCCTACGTTTTCTTCTAAGAGTTTTATACTTTTAGCTTTTATGCTTGTGTCTTTGATTTTGAGTTAATTTTTGTATGGGATGTAAGGTAATAGTCTAAATTCATCCTTTCACATGTGGATATGAAGTTTTCCCAGCACCATTTGTTCATAAGACTGTGTTTTCCCCATTGAGTGTCAAACGTTTTAAAAAGGTATACTTGGAAATCCTTTTTTCTTTCTCTTAGAGAGGCATTGTGGTATATTGGGTTTTGGAATTATATAAATCTGAGCTTAGATCTAGCTCTCCTGCTAACTAGCTGTATGATCTGGGGTAAGTTATTTGATTTTTCTAAGCCAGAATACTGGATGGATCATCCATCTGTCTGGCTCCTGTATCTAAATACTTCTAGATGGTCTGAACTCTGTCATGGGCTAGAGGGGTGGTGCTTATTGACTCACTAAAGTTACAAAACCTTAGGCAAAGGATGGAGGAAAGTGTATTGTTCTTAGTTAAGGTACAGCAAAATTTAGTCTCCCTTTAATTAATTTGTCTTATACCTTAGGTGATGAAATAGAAAATAAATACTGCATTATTGTCATTCTTATTATCTGTAATTTTTTTTTCTGGGATCATTTTCTAGGTATATAAAAGGTTTGTGTGCAAACAGTGATGTTTTCATGTCTTCATTTTCTCTATTTATTTACTGTTGTTTCAGTGTTGATTTCTATTTGTTTATATTTCTTTCAGGTTTTCCAGCAATATTTCTGAAACATAGTGTTGGCATTTGGCGTTTATATTTTGTTAAGGAGAATGATTCATTCTTTTCTATTAACTTATCCTACTTCTAAGATTTATAAACTATTATTCTGACGTTTTAGAAGATGGAATATATGGTTTCATTGCTGACTAAACACTAACAAGCAGATCTTCTTTCCCAAGTCCTTGACTTGAACATTTACTATTAAATGAATAAATTTCTTTTATGTAACACAGTTCCTAAGCTTCTGTACACAGCATTTTAATTAATGAGTTTCAAACTTAAAATCAAAGAACTAGAAGGATCTTTAAAGAGCACATAATCCTGACACAGAAAATAGGTTTCATCTTACATGCCTATGTGAATTGAATAGTAGAAGCTACATAGAGTATATGTTTAGTAAGATTGAGGCTTCATTCTGGAAAGAGTTTTATAAGCAATTAGCATGACTAGAAGATGGAATACAATATTTATTCTATTCTATTCTATTACCAATCTTAATATGATCTGTTTTGCAGATAAAAAACTAAATCTAAAACAGAAAATTATTTGAACAAATTTCCATACCATATCTGTAGTGGGTTGGATAGTGTCCTTCCAAAATTCATGTCTACCTGAAACCTCAAGACTGTGACCTTATTTGGAAATTAGATCTTAGCAGATATAATTAATTGACATAAAGTCATATTGGATTAAGATGGGTGTTAAATTCAATGACTGATGTTCTTAAAAGAAGAAGAGAGGACAAACAAAGACATGGAGGAGAAATCCAGGTGGAAAAAGAGGCAGAAATTGAAATGGTGTGGCTACAGCCAAGGAACACCAGGGATTGCCAGGAACCATCATAAACTGGGAAAAGGCAAGGGAGCATGACCTTTTCAACAAATTGACTTCAGACTTTTTGCCTCTAGAGTTCTGAGAGAATAAGTTTTTGTTGTTTTAAGCCACTCAGTTTGTGATACTTTGTCATGGCCGTTGTAGGGAACTAATATAATATCTGGGGCTAGAATACATGTCTCCTTATTCTGGTCCCAAGAAGTTAAGCGCAGTATGAGAGAGAAAGCATAGAAGAACTAAACCTCAAAAAATGGAAACATAGTAGGATTACACTTGATAAATTTTTGGGTTCCAAATGTGAGATCCTACAATCTAAAACATACATTCGTAAGAATTAAATATTATAATAAGAGCAGTATTGATTCAGTACAAAAATGGCACAAGGACGTTCTTGATAGAGTGCTGTATCACTCAGGGTCTGTGCAGAATGCAGATGGCCATCTCAGTTTAGGTAATTAGAGGACCTATTAATGCAGAGACTATTTACAAGGGTGTGAGTAGGGCATAGGGAAATCACAAGGGATGGCACCTGGCTAGTATAACAGTGGAGTGGGTTCCATTACCGCTCCTAGGTCTGAAGATGCAAGAAGAGGGGACTGTTACTAGAACCTGGATGACAGAGAGATCCAGGTGGAGAGGGTCACCAGTTAGGAGCTATATAACCTGCAGGGGAGCTAGGGAGCTATATATTTAGAACTGGGGGGTTAATATCCCAACTTTCCTCTTCTCCTTCCTTTCTGTCTCTTGCTGGTACTACTCGTTGACTAAATCCAATTGCAATCTTGAAAGCAAAGGAGCTCAATGATGCAGTCAATACAAGCCAGTGTCCCAGAGCAGAGAGGAGAGTGGAAAGGGGTGCAGAGTGGATGGGGGTGGGGGTGGGGCAAATGGAAGATAATCCAGCACCGATGCCAACGTATATAAGGATATCACAATGTAGAATTTCCTAGACAACATACGAAGTTCAAATCAGAACATTTTCTTGTCTAAACACTTGACCCATTCATCACAGATAAAAACAACATTCTCACCTATTGTGAAGTCTTAACCTACTTATCTCCAAGTGTCTTGTTTCTTATGGTGACAGGTTTTATAGCAATGTGTATTTGTTTCCAGAACAGTGAATGCATTGGACTCAACAGGCATTAAGTATGAGAGTGTTGTATTAATAAAAAACAAGGTTTTTAGATGGCATTATTTCCCCCAGAAGGCTGAAAATACATTCACAGGAAAATGCATTCCCTGCCACGTTATGAATTAATGGAAGTGTAATTTCTTTTTTGCAAACGAGAAAATCAAGGCGCAGAAAAGACTAGTAATCCACTCAGGGTCACTTCTAGTGTGTCTAGTATTCCAGGCAGTGACTTCTGCTGCTCAGTTTGAGAGGTGATCAGTGACTGCTGGGAAGTCGTGATATGTGATAGTTTGGGGGAGTACAAGGAGATCTGACAAGCGAGTAAAAGTAATTCCCTCTGGGAATTAAACTATAGAGTTGATGTATTGATCATGCCAAGTCATCTTTTTTTTTTCTTCTTTTTTCAAGTCATCTTAAAGAACTCGCAAAGTTCTCAGGTCTTTAAATCACTGAAGTAGCTAGTGAAGAGCATGGATTCCAAAAGCTGGTGGGCTGGATTTAAATTTTTGCTTGGCCACTTTTTCCCTGTGATGTTGGGTAAGCTACATAACTTCTTTGAGTCTCAGGTATCTCATGAAAAAATGGGTGTCATGGTAGGGTCTACCTCATGCAGTTGTAAGGAGAATTAGAAGAGCTAGTGAATAAAAAGTACTTTATAAAACCTCTGACACTGAGGAAGTAGTAAATAAGTATTATTATTCCAAGGCCTGGCTATAACAGAACTAAGGTTTTGAAAAATCCAAAGAGATTATGAAAAATCAGGAGTCTCAGAAGCTTCGAGTGAGCAGCGTAGTCCTTGGCAGTGTCCACCCAGTCACTGTCTAAAGAGAGGATGTTCTGGCCCAAGGATGAAGTTTGTGTGTTCCCAAGGGCCAGAGGGGCGCATGTGTCAGATGGCATCAGCCAGAGACCTACTTATGATTTCTTGCTACCAAGTAAACTTGTAATGATAATTTGGCTTTCTGTGTAGTTTTCCTAGAAGGCCAGAGGATGCAAGAATTAGACTCCCATCAAGTTACCTTTCTTTGTCAACTTCATCTGCATTTCTGATTCTCACTAACTTCTAGGAGTCTGACAAGATCAAACCTCTTGCAGAACCAGGAGAAAGATCCGGAATGGTGGGGATTTCACCAAGTCACAGTCTCTCAAACTATAATCCCCAGGCTGTTTGTAGGTATATGTGATAAAAAGTCCCCTGGTCAAGACAGTTTAAGATGCCATGGATGTCAGAAGGCTTCTGGGACCCTTTATATTTGCTAATTCATGTTGTGAACCTCTAACAGGCAGGTATAGATTCCATCATATTTTACTCTTATTTGATGAGCAGCCGCCTTTCTTAGTAACTTCTTAAAGCACTAAGGCTTCTCCAAATGCACTTAGAAAATGCTACACTCAGGAAATATCTCTCTATAATAAGGCTTCTTGGTAGTACATTCATTTGCCAGCAACAGATAATTCTGCAATATGGTAGTTAATTTCATGCATGGAATATTCTTCAGTTAATGGCATAAGGTTGCTGTGCCGTACGGAGAGAGAAATCAGACACAGGTGAAAAATTTGTCCTGAATGATCCATAAAGTGACTAATTCACAACAGATTGCACTTCAGTCACAATTTATTAAGTACCAATCTATTTATGCTTCAAATTCTAGGAACTGTTGTTTTCCTGATGCCTATAAAGGTTATCCTGTAGAGAGGCTTATACTTCTGCTGAGTTTTTCACAGAGGTGCTCTTCATCGTGGCAGTAGCCATGCCCCCAGTGCTAGCCTTCCCTGCCAACAAAAGTGAACATATGTAATAATCAAAAAGCAGCTCTGTGGATGGTGGCTCTTGAGTCTGAGAAGTAAGCACTTCCAGTAACCCCAACAGTTTCACTTCTGCAAAACTGCCACAATATTTTGTTTTTGGTACCTGAAAAAATTCAATCCTCATTAGCTTTTTCTAGGTTTCTTATATGTTGACCATCATACATACAATTAGATGCTATAAATACATTAAGGAGGATGAATTGGGAGACTGGGGTTGCCATATACACAGTACTAATAAAAAAAATCAAATTGTACACTTTAAATATCTGCAGTTTATTGTATGTCAACTATATCTCAATAAAAGTTCTTAAAAAAAAGGTACAAACTTCCAGTTATAAGAAAGAGAAGTACAACACGATAAATATAATTAACACTGTTGTAAAAAAAATACATTAAGGAAAAAGCAAACAGGTATATGTTTAAGGACCACAAGTAAATATAAGATAGCATAACATGGGAGTGAAACAAATGTACTGTGAAGCCAGGCATCTGGATTGAATCCTGGCCCTGCTAGCTAATCAGCTTTGTGCCTGTGGGCATGTTATATAATCCCTCTATGCCTCAGTTTCACCATCTATAATATGGGAGTAATAATAGCATTTAAGTCATAGGTTTGCTGTTAGGATTAAATTAATTTGTATTTATAAAATACCCTGAACAATGGATGACAGGTAATATACACTATTTAAAGTGTTAAATCCATATACCTAAGGAAAGTCATGAAAAAGCAAAAAATCAGTCTTTAGAAAATGAGCTTTTTGTACCATAAGAATAATAAAACTGCATTATGAGGAATATTCCTTAATAATTCAGTGTTCATAAACCCTATTTAAGATGAATGAGGGCTTCGAATTTGATAAAAATTGACAGCTTCTACTCTTCAGTGAAATAAGGAAGTTGCCAAATAATATCCCCAGAGTCACAGCAAGGAAGACAGATGCTCTAATCTGGCCTGCTATTCCCTTACCTGCGTCACACACCTTAGTGGTCTGTTCTCTGCTATTGGCTAAAGTACGGCCACAAGATCCCGATTCCTAGGGACAGGTAAGCGTATTCTCAGGGGTGCATTTTTTACAAGGAATTTTAAGTTTTATGTTTTTGTTCCTGGGAATCATCCCTCCAAAGTATTTAAACATATTCTGACTCATTGGGATCATCAGTTTATAGCATTTGTGCTTATAATATTGCGGTCACCACGTAATGCTGCTTTAATTGTCTTAGTTTATGAGAAAGATAAAAGGTAAGTTTAATATGTAGATGATGAGCTTGTGCCAAGAAAGGGCCCAAAGCAAAGATTTCACAGTAGCTTTAATAAAGAAAATTGAGAAGAACTGAGTCATCACCCAGCATTATGCATTATGCATTATTTTCATGATGAACTCAAAATAACCTTTGCTGTTAGTAATCAGTGTTATGATCTCATTATGATGCCAGCAAACACCATCATCAATAACAGTAAATGAGCTTTTTAAATTAGAATTGTATTTGTTTTCTAGTTTTGCTTGTATTTAATGCGTTTTTTTGTTTTATAAATTTGTTTGGCACTATTGGCATTTAGTTATACATTTGTGTATATTTAATATTATAACAAAAAGAACTTATCTATGCTAGGAATCATGCCAGAATTTTTTTTCTTTTTATATAAGGAATCTGTTCATTAGTCACATTTGAAAAACACTGCCTAGGAAGGAGATTGTCTTGGCCCTGAGGCCTTCATTTTGCTTGAAAAGAGATTCAGAACACAGAGGGTCAAGGAGAATTTTCCTGCCTTTTTCCTAACTTGCATTGCTGGGCAGCCCAGCCTACCAACTGAGAGAAATCAACAGTGTACATGGTGACTACAGGAAAAGCTAATTCACACAGGTGGTCGCTTTCTTTACATTGCTCTTAATTTCTATGTTCCTTTTCTTTTTTTTAAATTAAAGTATGTTTGATTTACAGTGTTGTGTTAGTTTCAGGTGTACAGCAAAGTGATTCAGTCATATATATTCAGTTAATACACACACACCCACACACACACACATTCTTTTTCAGGTTCTTTTCCTTTATCGGTTATTATAAGATATTGAGTATAGTTCCCTGTACTATACTGTAGGTCCTTGTTGGTTGTCTATTTTGTATATAGTAGTGTGTCTATGTTAATCCCAAACTCCTAATGTATCCCTTCCCTCACTTTCCCCTTTGGTAGCCGTAAGTTTGTTTTCTATGTCTGTGGGTCTGTTTCTGTTTTGTATATCTCTGTTCCTTTCAGATCTTCAACTTTTCCTTTTATCTGCTTGCTGCTCCTCAAGCATTATCTGGCAAGCTCCTGCAGTAGGGCCTTTGCACAGTCATTCTCTGTGCTCAGAACGCAGAGACCAACTCCCCAGTCTTACTCATTCTTTGCTCCAATGTCACCTTCCCAATGGAGTCTGCTTTCCTCCTCTGGAGCCCCTAACCTGTTCTGCTATTTCTCCAAAACACTTTACACCTTCCAATACACTCTCTACTTGCCTTATGCTTTTTTTTTTTTTTTTAGGACTTTTATTGAGATATAATTGACATACAATAAACTGCATATATTTAAAGTGTACAATTTGATATTTGTTTCTTATTAGTAATGTATATATATTGGGAACAATCCCAATCTCCCAATTCATCCCACCCCAAACCCCACCCCATCCTCCCACTGTCCCCACTTGGTGTCCATGTTTGTTCTCTACATCTGTGTCTCTATTTCTGCCTTGCAAACCAGTTGATCTGTACCATTTTTCTATATTCCACATATATGTGTTAATATACAATATTTGTTTTTCTCTTTCTCACTTCACTCTGTATGACAGTCTCTAGGTTCATCCCATGTCTCTACAAATGTCCCAATTTCATTCCTTTTTATGGCTGAGTAATTTTCCATTGTATATATGTACCACATCTTCTTCATCCATTCATCTGTTGATGGACATTTAGGTTGCTTCCATGACCTGGATATTGTAAATAGTGCTACAATGAACATTGGCGTGCATGTGTCTTTTTGAATTATGGTGTTCTCTGGGTATATGCCCAGTAGTGGATTTGCTGGGTCATATGGTAACTCTATTTTTAGCTTTTCAAGGAGCCTCCATACTGTTCTCCATAGTGGCTGTTATCAATTTACATTCCCACCAGCAGTGCAAGAGCGTTCCCTTTTCTCCATACCCTCTCCAGCATTTACTGTTTGTAGATTTTCTGATGATGCCCATTCTAACTGGTATGAGGTGATACCTCATTGTAGCTTTGATTGGCATTTCTCTAATAATTAGTGATGTTGAGCAGCTTTTCACGTGCCTCTTGGCCATCCATATGTCTTCTTTGGAGAAATGCCTATTTCAGTCTTCTGCCCATTTTTTGATTGGGTTGTTTGTTTTTTTGATATTGAGCTGGATGAACTGTTTATATATTTTGGAGATTAATCCTTTGTCTGTTGATTTGTTTGCAAATATTTTCTCCCATTCTGAGGGTTGTCTTTTTGTCTTGCTTTTAGTTTCCTTTGCTATTCAGAAGCTTTTGAGTTTCATTAGGTCCCACTTATTTATATTTGTTTTTCTTTCCATTACTCTAGGAGGTGGGTCAAAAAAGATCTTGCTGTGATTTATGTTGAAGAGTGTTCTTCCTATGTTTTCCTCTGGGAGTTTTATAGTGTTTGGCCTTACATTTAGGTCTTTAATCCATTTTGAGTTTATTTTTGTGTATGGTGTTAGGGAGTGTTCTAATTTCATTCTCTTACATGTAGCTGTCCTGTCCAGTTTTCCCAGCACCACTTATTGAAGAGGCTGCCTTTTCTCCATTGTATATCCTTGCCTCCTTTGTCATAGATTAGTTGACTATAGTTTATCTCTGGGCTTTCTATCCTGTTCCATTGATCTGTATTTCTGTTTTTGTGCCAGTACCATATTGTCTTGATTACTGTAGCTTTGTAGTATAGTCTGAAGTCAGGGAATCTGATTCCTCCAGCTCCATTTTTTCCCCTCAAGATTGCTTTGGCTATTCCGGGTCTTTTGTGTCTCCATACAAATTTTAGGATTTTTTTGTTCTAGTTCTGTAAAAAAATGCCACTGGTAATTTGATAGGGATTGCATTGAATCTGTAAATTGGTATGGGTAGTATAGTCATTTTCATAATATTGATTCTTAGAAGCCAAGAACATGGTATATCTCTCCATCTGTTTGTGTCATCTTTGATTTCTTTCATCAGTGTCTTACAGTTTTCTGAGTATAGGTCTTTTACCCCCTTAGTTAGGTTTATTCCTAGCTTTTTTATTCTTTTTGTTGCAATGGTGAATGGGATTGTTTCCTTAGTTTCTCTTTCTGATCTTTCATTGTTAGTGTACAGGAATGCAAGAGATTTCTGTGTGTTAATTTTGTATCCTGCAACTTTACCAAATTCATTGATTAGTTCAAGTGGTTTTCTGGTTGCATCTCTAGGATTTTCTATGTATAGTATCATGTTATCTGCAGACAGTGACAGTTTTACTTCTTTTCCAATTTGGATTCCTTTTATTTTTTTTTCATCTCTGACTGTTGTGGCAAGGACTTCCAAAACTATGTTGAATAGTATTGGAGAGAGTGGACATCCTTGTCTTGTTCCTAATTTTAGAGGGAATGCTTTCAGTTTTTCACCATTGAGAATGATGTTTGCTGTGGGTTTGTTGTATGTGGCCTTTATTATGTTGAGATAGGTTCCCTCTATGCCCACCTTCTGGAGAGTTTTTATCATAAATGTATGTTGAATTTTGTCAAAAGCTTTTTCTTTGAGATGATCATGTGGTTTTTATCCTTCAATTTGTTAATATGGTGTATCACATTGATTGATGTGCATATATTGAAGAATCCTTGCATTCCAGGGATAAACCCCACTTGATCATGGTGTATGATCCTTTTAATGTGTTGTTGGATTCTGTTGGCTAGTATTTTGTTGAGGATTTTTGTATCTAAATTCATCAGTGATATTTGTCTCTAAATTTCTTTTTTTGTAGTATCTTTGTCTGGTTTTGGTATCAGAGTGATCATGGCCTCATAGAATGAGTTTGGGATTGTTCCTTCCTCTGAAATTTTTGGGAAGAGTTTGAGAAGGATGGGTGTTAGCTCTTCTCTAAATGTTTGCTAGAATTCACCTGTGAATCCATCTGGTCCTGGACTTTTGTTTGTTGGGAGATTTTTAATCCCAGTTTCAATTTCATTACTTGTGATTGGTCTGTTCATATTTTCTATGTCTTCCTGATTCAGTCTTGGAAGCTTATGCCTTTCTAAGAATCTGTCCATTTCTTCCAGGTTGTCCATTTTATTGGCATACAGTTGCCTGTAGTAGTCTCTTATGGTGTTTTTTATTTCTGTGGTGTCCATTGTAACTTCTTCTGTTTCATTTCTAATTTTATTGATTTGAGTCCTCTCCCTCTTTTTCTTTTTTTCTTTTTTCCCCTCTTTTTCTTGATGAGTCTTGCTAAAGATTTATCAATTTTATCTTCTCAAATAACCAGCTTTTAGTTTTATTGATTTTTGCTACTGTTTTCTTTGTCTCTATTTCATTTATTTCTGCTCTGATCTTTATGATTTCTTTCCTTTTACTAACTGTGGGTTTTGTTTGCTCTTCTTTCTCTAGTTTCTTTAGGTGTAAGGTTAGATTGTTTATTTGAGGGTTTTTTTGTTTCTTGAGGTAGGATTGTATTGCTATAAACTTCCCTCTTAGAACTGCTTTTGCTATATCCCATAGGTTTTGAATTGTTGTGTTTTCATTGTCATTTGTCTCTAGGTATTTTCTGATCTCCTCTTTGATTTCTTCAGTGATCTTTTGGATATTTAGTAGTGTATTGTTTAGCCTCATGTGTTTGTGTTTTTTTACAGTTTTTTTCCTGTAGTTGATTTCTAACCTCATAGCGTTGTGGTCAGAAAAGATGCTTGATATAATTTCAATTTTCTTAAATTTACCAAGGCTTGATTTGTGACCCAAAATGTAACCTATCCTGGAGAATGTTCTGTGTGCACTTGAGAAGAACGTGTAGTCTGCTGTTTTTGGATATAATGTCCTATAGATATCTATTAAATCTAGCTGGTTTATTGTGTCATTTAAAGCTTGTGTTTCCTTATTAATTTTCTGTGTGGATGATCTGTCCATTGGTGTAAGTGGGGTGTTAAAGTCCCCCACTATTATTGTGCTACTGTCAGTTTCCTCTTTCATAGTTGTTACCATTTGCCTCATATATTGAGGTGCTCCTATATTGGGTGCATATATATTTATAATTGTTATCTCCTCTTCTTGGATTGATTCCTTGATCATTGTGTAGTGTCCTTTCTTGTCTCTTGTAACATTTTTTATTTTAAAGTCTGTTTTATCTGATATGAGTATCACTACTCCAGCTTTCTTTTTATTTCCATTTGCATGGAATATCTTTTTCCATCCCCTCACTTTTCAGTCTCTGTGTGTCCCTAGGTCTGAAGTGGGTCTCTTGTAGACAGCATATATATGGGTCTTGTTTTTTATATCCATTCAGACAGTCTGTGTCTTCTGGTTGGTGCATTTAGTCCATTTACATTCAAGGTAATTATCGATATGTATGTTCCTATGACCATTTTCTTAATTGTTTTGTTTTTGTTTTTGCAAATCTTTTCTTTTCTTGTGCTTCCCACTTACAGAAGTTCCTTTAGCATTTGTTGTAGGGCTGGTTTGGTGGTGCTCAATTCTCTTAGCTTTTGCTTGTCTGTAAAGCTTTTGATTTCTCCATTGAATCTGAATGAGATCCTTGCTGGGTAGAGTATTCTTGGTTGTAGGTTCTTCCCTTTCATCACTTGAAATATATCATGCCACTCCATTCTGGCTTGCAGAGTTTCTGCAGAGAAATCAGCTGTTACCCTTATGGGAGTTCCCTTGTATGTTATTTGTTGTTTTTCCCTTGTTGCTTTTAATAATTTTTCTCTGTCTTTAATTTGTGTCAGTTTGACTACTATATGTCTTGGCGTGTTTCTCCTTGGGTTTATCCTGCCTGGGGCTCTGTGTGCTTCCTGGACTTGGGTGGCTGTTTCCTTTCCCATATTAGGAAAGTTTTCAACTATAATCTCTTCCAGTATTTTCTCGGGTCCTCTCTCTCTCTCTTTTCCTTCTGGGACCCCTATAATGCAAATATTGGTGCATTCAACGTTGTCCCAGAAGTCTCCTAGGCTGTCTTTGGTTCTTTTCATTTTCTTTTCTTTATTCTTTTCCACATCAGTGATTTTCACCATTCTGTTCCAGTTCACTTATTCGCCCTTCTGCCTCAGTTAATCTGCTATTGGTTCCTTCTAGTGTATTTTTCATTTCAGTTATTGTGTTGCATATCTCTGTTTGTTTGCTCTTTAATTCTTCTAGGTCTTTGGTAAACTTTTCTTGCATGTTTTTGATCTTTGCATCCAGTCTTTCTTCAAAGTTCTGGATCATCTTCACCATCATTATTCTGAATTCTTTTTCTGGAAGGGTGCCTATCTCCTCTTCATTTAGTTGTTTTTCCTAGGTTTTATCTTGTCCCTTCATCTAGTGCAAAGTCCTCTGCCTTTTCATTGTCTCTATCTTTCTGAGGCTGTGATTTTCAGTTCCACAGAATGAAATACTGCTGATACTGCTTGATACTGCTGTCTGCCCTCTTGTTGAGGAAGTTATCTAAGCAGCTAGTGCAAGCTTCTTGATGGGAGGGACTGGTGGTGGGTAGGGCTGGGTGTTCCTTTAGTGAGTGAAGCTCAGCAAAACTTTAATCCACTTGTCTGCCAATGGGTGGGGCTGCGTTTCCACCCTGTTGGTTGTTTGGCCTGAGGCAACCCAGCACTGGAGCTTACAGGCTCTTTAGCAGGGCTAATGGCGGACTCCAGGAGGGCCCACGCCAATGAGCACTTCCCAGAACCCCTGCTGCCAGTGTCCCTGTCTCCTCGATGAGCCACAGCTGCCCCCCACCTCTGCAGGCAACCCTCCAACACCAGCAGGTAGGTCTGGTTCAGTCTCCTATGGGGTCACTGCTCCTTCCCCCTGGGTCCTGGTGCACACACTACTTTTTGTGTGCCCTCCAAGAGTGGAGTCTCTGTTTCCCCCAGTCCTGTGGAGGTCCTGCAGTCAAATCCCACTGGCCTTCAAAGTCTGGTTTTCTGGGGATTCCTCCTCCTGTTTTTGGACCCCCAGATTGGGAAGCCTAACATGGGGCTCAGAACCCTCACTCTAGTGGGTGGACTTCTATGGTATAACTGTTCTTCAGCTTGGGAGTCGCCCACCCAGCAGTTTTGGGATTTGGTTTTATCGCGATCGTGCCCCTCCTACTGTCTCATTGTGGCCTCTTTGTCTCTGTATGTGGGGTGTCTTTTTTGGTGAGTTCTAACGTCTTTCTGTCGATGATTGTTCAGCAGTTAGTTGTAATTCCAGTACTCTTTCAAGAAGGAGTGAGCTCATATCCTTCTACTCCACCATCTTGAACTGTCTCCAGTGCCTTATGTTTTTTGTTTATTGTCTGTCTCTCCCTTCCATCTCCAGCTAGAATGTAAATTCCATGAGGACAAGAGCTTTTTTAAATTTGTTTAGTTCACTTATGTATCCCAAGGGCTTAGAATTGTTCTTGGCACACAGTAGGCACTCAGTAAATAACTGTTGAATGAATTTTGTCATTCTACTTTCTCCTGACTCCAATTCTTCATAAGGTATAGCCTGTGTTTCTTCTTTCCAGTTTCGAGGATGGGGTGGAGGTGGAACATTTGTATGTATTAGTGGGAAAAAGTTCAGGATACACAGCTCTACATTGTCCTGATATTTTCCACATTAAGTGAGGTATTTTATTTTAAATGAAACATATTTAATAGTTATTTAGAGATAGGCTTCCAATCAGGTTAGTTTCATTTGGACTAATTTGAAATAAATAATTAAGAAAACAAAACTCATCTACTAAAGCTGGTATTTTAATCCAGGTAAGTTACATTTCAATAAAATACTTCACTTTAGTATTGCACTTGATAATTTAAAGAGCACTTGGGTAAAAATTTTCTTGTATTTTTTTTGACAGCCTTGTCTAGGCTGAGCAGGTGTTTTCAGTCCTCCTTCACAGAAGTTCCAAAGAAGTTAAAAAAAGTAGCTCCAGATCACAGAAGTGATCTTCTAATACCTGCAACCTAGGTCTTTAGAGTTCTACCCAGGTGAATAAAGTGCTCTTTTTCTAGCAGGTTATAGTATCAACTTATAGGCTATTAGAGGAGAGGGGTGACTAATGATACAGAATCTCAGGAAGCTGTTTTACAGGATGAAATATTTATTTCTCGCTACTGAGATCATATGATAAAATTTGTTTTAATCCCATTTTCAGTGGTTTATTGAATACTCTTTCTTAAGTAACTATGGCTTTTATATTCTGATTAAGTAAACGAGCTGTTGTTTGTAAGGCAGAGAAGGCTTTTGCATCTTATGAGATTACATGTGATTTATTGCTTATGAGATACAGAAAAGAAACCAACCAACAGGTGACTCAGGAGCTTTATTGTTCATATCAGGAAGTTATTGAGAAATGCAGAGAAGAACAAAACAGATTAAACACAGGTATTTAGAACAAGTGACTAATATTTTATAAAGCATGCAAAAGAAATTAACCAACTGGCAGTTTAGCATTTTGGTTTTTTTTTTTTAATCTTAGCTCAGGACATTGTAATGAAGGACTATAAAAAGTACTAAGGTGGGGTATTTCAAGTGTTGTTTTCACCATTTCATTGTGTAAATACTCATAAATTTGTATTATTTTGTTGCTTCTTCACAACCCTTATAAGTAACTCTTATAAAAATTCTTCTGTTATTTTACTTGCCAACTTGTGATTTTTTTTTTAACACAAAGAAATATATATTGATGATTTTTCTTTCAATGTAGCCATTGTCTCCTATGGCCTGTGACAGCTGGGACCAAACCTTAATCATTTTTTTCCCAGAATCCAGCACATATTTGGCCCATGGAAGAGGCTCAATAATGTTCATTGTCCAGTGAATGAGAAAGCTTAATGAGCAGTCCTGAATGACATTGTTATTTTAAATAACCAGATCTTCAGTTGGGGAGCTCTAGATTTGGTTTCATTTTTGTTTTGTATAGATAGAAGAATTAGGGAATATAACATCTGAATCCTGAGTGAGCAAACGCTAAGCTAGTTACTATGCATGAGTTACCTCATCTAATACTTAACAATCTCTTGACATTGTACAATTTCCATCCCCATTTTACAGATGAGGATTTTGGAACACAGAGGTGTAAAATTATTTGTTCAAAGTCACACAAGCAAGAAGTGATAGAAATAGGACTTGAACACAGGGAATATTTAGTACAATTTAACCATTGTACTAAACTGCTTAAACTTTGGCCATGAAATAAAAAGAGAATATAGTTCCCAGTCTCACTTATTAAAGACTTTGAATGAATGGTGTATATACAGTGTGAAAGTTCGCTATTGAATTAGGTTTGATTGGTTGGAATACTCACCTTCCAGTTCACTCCTCCACACACATCAGTTTCGCGCCCAGCTCCAACATTGGACTGTTTCTGTTCCCACTAAACTCACTGGGGACCTTGTCATTGCCAAATGCAATGACATTTTTCAGACTCTATCCTTTAATCTTTGCACGATTTGATGATGTTGATCTTACATTTTCTTTCTTGAAAATAAGTCCATTCTTTTCTAGTTATCTGCCTACTTTTATTTCTACTTTTTCCTTTACTGCTTCTTTTCACCTTAAATACTGGTATTCTCCCAGCTTTTATCCTGGCCCATTTTCTTCTAATTTTGCTCTTAGAACTCTGAGCAGTTTCATCCATTCTTATGGCTTCAGCTAACATCCATACACTTAAATCACCAATCCTCTTTCTGGTTCTGAGTGCCTTTACTGTATTTCCAGTATTGATTTGACATCTTTACCTCAAACTCACTATAGCTCAAACTGAACTTGCCTCTATTCTTGGTCCTGCAACCAGCCCACCTCTTCTTTTCTCTAATATTGCTGGTGGCAGTTACTCAACTCAGAAATTTGAGACTTATTCTTAAATTTTCTTTCATTACTTTTTTCAATTAGCCTGGTCAGTTCACCTCTTCATCTTACCTGGTCCTACCCTCACTACCTCTCCCTTTGTTCATATCTTTGTCATTTTCCCCCTTACTTTCCAGCACAGTGACTGATGTTCTTCATGCCAGTCTCTTCCTGCTGCAGTTCCTCCTCCATACTGCCTCTGGAGTCACCTGTCCTATAAAAATACATAGTTTTATCCCTGATCATGAAGGTTAAGCTCAGTGAAAAAAGTGGAAAATACAGGAAATATAAAGTAAAATTGCTTGTAGTCCCACTACCATCTGCAGTATAATTCTTTAATATTGAAGCCAATTACATTCTAAAAGTACAACGTGATCATGTCAGCTACACTGGTTTAGGACCATTGTTGTGAAGTAAGGTGGGAGCACAGTTTCTCTATGAGGCAACCACTATAGATCTCTTTTTAAAGCCAGATTACTTATAAATGAAGGCAAAGCATCTACTGCTACCAGATGGAGAACAGTCCCCCATCATGTGTACAGACTCTTGCTCCATCCTTTTGGGCTTCATCAACTTTCTCTTGCCTACAGTGATTTGCAAAATTTGAAAATAGTTTCTAATTTTATTTAAAATAGTTGTGTTAAAATATTTTATTATAGAGTCTTTTGCCATATTTGAATAACTGTGTAACAAAGGCCTTTTTTGAAGTGAGTGATTGTCACAATGCTCAAAAGTTTCTTTAAATGTGAAAAGATATAGAGGAAAAAGTCTCCCTTTAACCTCTCCTACATTTCCTAATTTCTCCTTTCCTCTCAACAGGTAACAATGTTTATTAGTTTCAGGTGTATCCTTTCAGAGTTTCCATATACTATATATGGGTGGATATATATTCTACTGTGTGTGTGTGTGTGTATACATACATATACACACATATACATACATACATATATATAAGCAAATGCAAATATATTTTTAAAAAAAATTCCCCCTCTATTGTTATAAAAGTAGCAAAATAACACTCTTCTACACCTAGATTGTTTCACTTAATGTATTTTTCTAATTTTCCATGTCAATACATAGAAAGAGTCCCATTTTATATATTTACATACTATTTTATTGTTGAGATGTAACATAATTTATTAACAGGCACACCTGATAGAGATTAAATTTTATCCAATTTTCTTCTGTTACAAATAAATAATGCTGTGATGAATACATATATAATATATAAAATTATATATATATGTATAATTAATGCAATTATTCTTTTCTTCAATTAAAGTAAAACTCACATATCATAGATTAACCATTCAAAGTGTATAGTAATTCAGTGGCATTTAATAATTTATAATTTTATGCAACCAGCACATATATCAAGCTCCAAAACATTTTCATCACTCTAAGAGAAAACTCCACAGCCATTAAGCTGTTATTTCCCAATACCCCTACACCCAGCCCCTAGCAACCACCAATTTGTTTTCTGTCTGTGTGGATTAATCTATTCTGGATTTTTTATATAAATGGAATCATACAATATATGACCTTTTAAAAGTGGCTTCATTCACTTAGGATAATGTTTTTGAGATTCCTCCATGTTGCAGCATCTATCAGTACTTCATCTCTCTTCATGAATGAATAATATTCCATTATATTTTATGTACATACCACATTATTCACTCACTTGTTGATGGATATTTGGATTCTTTCAACCTTTTGGCTTCTGTGAGTAATGCTATTGTGAACATTCATGTACAATTATTTGTTTGAATACCTACTTTCAATTCTTTGACCATGTATACCTACAAGTGAAATTGCTAGCTTATATGGTATTTCTGTGTTTAACTTTTTGAGAAATCTCCAAGCTTTTCTACAGCAGGTATACCATTTTGCATTCTCAGTAGTGTATGAGGGTTCCAATTTCTCCATATCCTCGCCAATACTTATCATTATTATAGCCTTCCAAGTAGGTATGAAGTGTCTCATTGTGGTTTTGAATTGCGTTTTCCTAATGAATAATGATGTTGAACATCTTTTCATATGCTTTTTGGTCAATTGTATATCTTCTTTGGAGAAATGTCTATTCGAATCCTTTGTCCATTTTAAAATTGGATTGTTTATCTTTTTTGTAGTTGAGTTGTAAGAGTTCTTTATATATTCTGGATACTAGAATCTTAACAGATACATGATTTGCAGATATTTCTCCCATTCTGTGTCTTTTCACTTTCTTGATGGTCATTTTGAAGCACAAAAGTTTTTAATTTTGATGAAGTTCAAATTATGTTGATGAAGTTCAAATTATGTTTTTAATTTTCTTGCTTGTCCTTTTGTTGCTGTTGCTAAGATTCCCTTGCCAAATCCAAGGTTACAAAATCATACCCCTATGTTTTGTTCTAATAGAAAGAGGGTCCAACTTCATCCATTTCTTGCAACCTCTGGGAGATAGGAGTCCAATTTCATTTTTTTTGCATGTGGAAATCCATTTATCTCAGAATCATTTGTTGAAGAATCTGTTCTTTCCCCATTAAACAGTCTTGCCATCCTTATTGAAAATCAATTGACCATAAATGTATGGATTTATTTCTGTTCTATTGGTCTGTATTTCTATCCTTATGCCAGTACCATGTTATTTTGATTACTGTAGCTTTGTAGCAAATTTTCAATTAAGAAGTAAAAGGCCTCCAACTTTGTTCTTTTCCAAGATTGTTTTGGCTGTTTTGTGGCCCTTGCAATTCCAAATAAATTTGAAATCAGGCTTTTCATTTCTTTAAGAAAAGGCAAAAAAAAAAAAAAAAGAAAAGAAAAGGCAGTTGGAATTTTGATAGTCATTGCATTGAATCTGTAGGTCTTCTTTAATTTCTTTCAGTAATGTTGTATAGATTTCAGTGTACAAGTCTTTCACCTGCTTGGTTAAATTTATTCCTAGGTATTTTATTCTTCTGGATGCTATTGTAAATGGAATTGATTTCCTAATTTCCTTTTTGCATATTTATTGCTAGTGTGTAGAAAAACAGCTAATTTTTGGATTCTTTAAACTTTGCTGAATTTGTTTATTAGCTCTAATAGTTTTTGTGGATTCTTTAGGATTTTCTATATAAGATCATATCATCTGTGAATAGAGATAGTTTTATTTCTTTTTTCAATTTGGATGCCATTTATTTCTCTTTCTTGCCTAATTGCTTTGGCTAGAATTTCCAGTACAGTGTTGAACAGAAGTGGCAAAATCAGACATCCTTGTCTTATTCCTAATCTTAAGGAGAAGGCTTTCAGTCTTTCACCAATGCATATGGTGCTAATTGTGCGTTTTTCATAAATGACCTTCTATTCCTAGTTTGTTAAGTATTTTTATCATAAGGGTGTTAGACTCTTTCAGATGTTTTTTACTGCATCAGTTGAGATGTTTTTCCCCTTTTCCTTCTGTTAATGTGGTGTATTGCATTGATTGATTTTTTGTGTTAAATCACTCTTGTATCCCTGAGATAATCCCACTTGGCCACAGTGTATAATCCTTTTAATATGCTGCTGGGTGCAATTAGTGATACTGTTAGGGCACTTATAATTAATCCTTTGGGAGTGTGATGAATGCTGTGGGCTCTTTTTATAGGAAAAATAAAATGTATATGTACTATAAAGTTTGCTTACTGTTTTATGGATTTTAGCATCTTCAAAAATCCATCTTTAAGGATCTAAGAATTTGAGGTTAAAAAGAACTTATTTAAGGTTCTAAAGCAAGTTTGATCTTAACCATAAAGGGGAATGTTGTGGTTCATTCATTTACCTCTTTTTAATCTTAATTCTTAAGGAACTTTATTGTTTTGTCTTGTATAATATTATGTTTAAAGAACTAATGTCAACCATGCCCTGTATTAGATGGTACACTCCTGGCAGTTTAGGAAAGCTTACTTCTTTATATCACACTAAGCTTCCAAATCATGGTTTACAGAGAGCCTTAGCATGACTGTGTTGCCTTACTAATTACCCTTCCAACCCCAGCTGGGTCTGGTTTCTGGGAAACTCTTGCCCTCCTGGTAGGAGGTAAGTATCTGCTTCCTGAGTTCCCACAACTTCTCCTCTGCATTTACTTATTTTGACTTAAGAAACATTTTCTGTCTATTAATAGACCGGAACCTGTCCCTTTATTATCCCTTACACTATGAGAAACCAGTGACCACCTAGAAAATTCCATTGTTGATTCATTTTTAGTGAGAACTGTGTATGGACATTTACTTTATTTTTCCATACTGGTTTATAAGTTAACAACGAAGTTGCAAAAGCATTACAAAATGAAGAAAAAACTTGAATAGAAACTGCTGTAATAGCCCAGAAGGGCATGTTGTACTTAATTGTTTTTCCATTAGGAAGGATGACTTTGTGCAGAACTGATCTTTAGAATCAGTGATGTGATAACTATGTGGGGTTATCAGTGACGTTTGTGGTCACAGAACAGTGTCTATAAAGGACTTTTGACTTCCCTGAGTGTCACGCTCTAAGCATAAATGCTTATTTAAAATGGCAGCTAGTTGAACTGGGAAGTCCAATAGGAAAACCCCTAATGTAATCTTCAAGACATCCTTGTGAAGAGAAGCAGTTCTGTAGGGTAGAGTAAGGATCTTCAAAAGTCTACTCCTCTTAAAAGCAATGAGAACACTGGAGAAATTTTTCAAAATTAACTTTTTCAGCATTCTGGAAATCAACTGAGTTCTTTTAAGTGCAAGAGGAACATTTATTCAAGAAACAGTTGAATCTCAATTAGAATAGCAGGTTTTGGCTTTACGGTATTTTAACTTACCTTATTTCTATCTCCCTCTTCCCAGCTCCACAGTATCTTTGAAAACCGAGAGCCTTGTGACCATGGTAGCTTAGAAAATCAACAGCTTACTAGCCACTCACACAGGCAAAATGGGTTTCAGGCTCCCTGAAAAGTGTCATGCTTAGAGAATTGTCATTACTTGATGTGTCTGGCAGCTCCCTGAAAAAGCCCCATTCATGGGGATTTCTCTTTATTTGACCTGGCTCAGAGCTTACTCAGTGCAAATCACCCTATCTCCAGGACATTTGTCAAAAATCATCACTGGCAACTGTTTAACATCATAGCTGCCAGAGGTGGCAGTTCTGCTTGGGGCACACAAAAAGCTGGCCAAAAAAAATGTCAAAGGAAAATATGCAGGACTTTGAAAAACTTTGGTATATTCTAGGGACTCTAGAAGGCGACACACATATGCAGGTCAGTGTTATGCCCAGCAAAGACCTGAGAAGGCTCTTATTTCTCTCATCTCGCTGACCTTGAGACTTTGTGCAAGCAGGAAAGGTACGGCTGCAGTGTTGTGAGCTGCTATAGTGTCGGTGTGATCCATTATACACGGAGATCCCATTATCAAAGGCTGGGAGACTTATTGGCTGAAGGCATTTAAGCAAATCTCTGTCTAATTGTTATCTGACCACTAGACAGACTTAGCATAGACTTCAATGGCCACCCATGAGAACTGCTTCACCCCTATAAAGTTCTAATAAATAGAGACATTTTCTTATACAACTACAGTGTCTTTATTTTAATACACAAGAATTATCCAATATTAAAATTGCACTGTTTCTTAAAAATCAGTTGGTTTGCTTAAAACAAAATTCAGTAAACTATTTATTATGCCACTTTTAATATAGAGTAGTATCTCCTCTCCACTTTTTTTTTATAATTGGAGAATAGGGACTTCCCTGGTGGTCCAGTGGTTAAGACTTCACCTTCCAATGCAGTGGGTGCAGGTTTGATCCCTGGTCGGGGAGCTAAGATCCCACATGCTTCGGGGCCAAAAAACCAAAATATATAAAACAGAAGCAATATTGTAACAAAACCAATAGACTTTAAAAATGGTCCACATCAAAAAATCTAAAAAAATAAATAAGTAAATAAAATTGGAAAATAACATACATACTGAAAAGAGTAATCATAGGTTTATAGCTTAATTGTCTCAAAGTGAACACTTTATGGCAACAGCACTCAGATCAAGAAACCAAGTATTTTCATCACTCTGGAGGTTCCTTTCCTGCCTTTCCCAATCACATCCCTTCTTAAAGGCAACTTAAAGTCTTGACTTCTGATACCATACATTAGTCATACCTTTTATCAATATATTGTTTTTTTGAAAAATAGCACATATTTAGGAAAGTCCTTAAGTTGCCTTAATTCTAAATATACAGAATAATCAGTTTTTACATATGTACACACCCTTATAACTACCACTTAGATCAAGATATAGAACATTCTCAGCACCCCTGAAGTTGTCCTCATGTTCCCTTCCAGTTATAATTCTCCTCGGGCTTGACTTCTAAAACTGTAGGTTGGTTTTGCCTTTTTTTGTACTGTACAAACCAGTTATATAGAGTATTTCATTTTTGTCTGGTTTCTTTCACTGTATTCTCTCCTTGTTCCTCAGGAGCAATCTGACTCCTGACCTTGGGCTCTTAACTGCTCTGCTATACTTATGGCAGTCTCACTGACCCACAACCCAAAGGAGGAGGAATGTGTGAATTTGCTCCTCTCAGAGTAATGAGTGGAAAAGTCATCTGAACACAGAATTAGCAATGGAAACTGGTTTTCAAAGAATTGTAAAAATGCTACGTGACAATGCATCCGAATAGACTTGTGCCAACAAAAAATATGCTTCTTCATTTTCTTTCCTTTTTTCTCTTTTGTATTTTGTGTGTTTGGTCCACATTTTCTACTTTTGATTTAGCCGTATTGGCTTAATCTGCTGGCAAGAAATGGGGAGAAAAGCTTATTCTAAGCCCTTTCAGATGTTACCATTGTTATTGCATGATCAATTTGTAAAATGGAAGCTTTGCCTTGTTTGTGAATTAACTATTCTGATGCCATTTACAAGAATCTACACCAAGATAATTTTTACCACCTTAGATCAGGAATGCAATTCTTCCAAGTTTATCAACTTAAGCACATAAAGAATTAAAAGTGGCCATAATGTAAGTTTCCTCTTAAGTTATATTTGAGACTCTCCTTCTCTCTCTTCAGGGTTTTAAGAATTTATTTATTGTTTTATCACTGAATGTCCAACAAGGTTCTAAGAATTTATTCATTGTTTTATCACTGGATGTCCAAGCTACTACTACTTGGCACAAACTAAGTGTGTAGCTTTGACCAACTTGGTTTCCATTTGATTCAGAGAATGATGTTATTAAAATTTCCTTGGCCCACTTATGAAATTTGAGCATCTTCAAAGAGTAGTTTATATAGAGTTTGTACTTTTAGGTTTTCTTTCCCCTAAAGAATGAAAAACTATGTGAATTTATGTTTTTTTGTCAGATTCTTCTTATTTACTTGTCAGTATAAGGAGATTATTTAGATGTGGCTTTGTGTCTGTTCCACTCTTAGTATCTCTTTAAATTTAAATTTTAATGGTTGCTAAATACATACATTTGGAGACCAGTAAGTTATAATGTGCTTCACACTTAGGATGTTAAAAGCAAAGTCTGAGGGAAATAAAAACTAAGATAATAGTCAGTTCTTATTCATTTAATTAAAAACATGTATTGGATGTTTCCCAGCATTGGATAATTGTTGGAATATGAAGATTAAGAAAGTATCTTCTGTGTTCTTATCTCAAATAACACAGACTGATAGAGGGGATTGGATATAACAGTGTATCCATGTGGACCAGATTTTCTAACATTGGTGTAAGAGGACAAGATGAGAAAAAAAGCTTATGTGAAAATACTTTGCATAGTAGCTGATACATAATGGACAGATAAGTTTAAAAAATGTTATCTTGATGAAAAAGTAAGACTTGTTTTTCTGGTAGAATTTATTCAAGTTTCTTTAAAGAGAAACTGGAAGTGATATTTATGGTTATGCATGTTTACAATGGTTGACTGTACTGTGATTTTTCTGGGGTGGGGTGTGTGTGTGTGCACGCGCACATGTGCTCACGCGCTTGTGTTTACAGTGGAAGTTAGAGACCCTAAAATAGCCTGAGAATCTGAATTCTTTGGGTATTTGTGTTTGATTTAAATTGATGTCATAATTCCATTTGGAGCAGGTCTCTTTAAGTTGATGACTATTCAGTACTTGAAGTTCTGAATACAAATTTAAACTCAGATTCAAACTAGTTTGAATGACATCTTTCACTTCAATTTCTTTTCTTTTTTTTTTTTTTTACAATTCCTTTACCAAATATATCTTGAATTTGTGTTTTGTCCCCTGGAGGTGCCCTTATGATGGATGATACTTGTGTTTTTTAGTATCCTGAGACATGGGTTATTGATAATATGTGGTTAGCTACAAGTTCACTTTTTAGGCCAACTCCACTTGATAAATAACAACTCCTTTTGAATGAGTACTTAATAAATCCACACTTTAAGTAATATTTTCAAGTG